>NC_039512.1:15910352-16248484 GCF_003672135.1 Ooceraea biroi | reverse complement strand
TTAACTACAATGTGAACTAATATATAATATAATATAATATAATTATATAGATATATGTAGTGTATCATTAGTCCAATATCGGTATTTCGATGTTCGGTTTTTTGCATCTCTAAATTACAGTTAATTTGGGACTAAGATAACTGATGGAACGTACGATGAAGCATGCGATAAACTAATATCGATAGAAACTAATCGGTACTGATTGATATAAATTCCAATGATTCATATGTCCAATTACTATCAGAAATGTCAATATTATCTATTTCAACTGCGATTTCACTACTGTAATAACATAGGAATTAATATAGTCACAGTAGCACATATCGCGTATGTGTTTATAATCCGTCAGAAATCATAACGAACAAAGTCAAATATTCAATTATGAATAGCGCATTTACTGATCCTATTTTTCCCGCAAACGATCAATACACGTAAAGTTCGCGCTTTTATGAATGTATAAAAAATTGATTTGATTCAAATATACAGAACTTTTGATCTTTCCATTTATAAAGCAGGAGTTCTCAACTTAATTGATGTTGCGGCGCATTCGAGACTGGAAAACAGTTAGCGGGTTCGATAAGAAGTCCGAGCGAGAATAAAGGACAGAAAGTCATATGTTTTTAGTTATTTGAGACATTCACCTTATTTAAATAAAATTAATATATTTATAACTATCTAACTTGTCATATTTTTTATTTTTTCTGATATTTAATAAATTTTCGCGGGCGCACGGTTGAGAATCCCTGATTTATACGATAAAACTTGCAGTTATGCGGTAATATCGAGCACAATATTATATTCTTTCTTATCTTTTAGATATCGTTTTATAAATTTTTAAACATCTTAAAACTATCTTTATGCCCGTGGAAGATAAGAGAGTTTCTTGAAAACTTTTGTAGCAGTCTCAAGACCTAGGAACGACAGTCGAGTCAAAGAACGAAGCGACGCGGATGACGTGCAATCACAGGTAGTGTCGGGATTCTTCGCGGAACATTTACCGAACATCAAAATCCCAATACCGAGATAAAAAGAAAACATTTACCGTAACTGCGGTGAAAGCTGGTGAAAGCCCAAGCGCGCGCGCATCACGTCAGCATTCAAGCTGCGTATTGAAATGAATGGCGATTCGACGATGTATTAATATCCCCGTATCGGCCGCGAGCGTCCCGGATCCGCATATGGTGACCGCGATAAAGCCGCAACAAACGCGATCAATATGATTTTTAATTAATCCGCCGCACTCATGTTCGTCACTCATCTAGATCGTCAGAATCCCCGACAAGTCGCTCCCGTTATTATTTCAAGCATTGTCGAATAAGTCGAACGTACGTTTGTGCACTCGCGCTTCGCAATGGAAATGTGGCGGCATCTAAGGAGTACAAGGCAGAACTAGCCCGACCAATGAGAGGGCAGCACGAATACCGAGATGGAGAGCCTTGGGAGGAATCAGAGAACAATGAGAAGCTAATTGCTCGCGCTATAAGTCACGCGTGCATTAATTAATCAGTTCTAGTCTGTATTAAATAAAGTCAGCATCTTTATATATTTTCACCTAAACCGAAGTGTTTTAATAGTTCCTCGTGCGTTAAAACTGCCTTAAATGTAGCATAACGATCAAATAAATAATACGCTCGCTACAGAAACTTTACGCTGGTGCCATCTCGCGTTAGTAAGGAAAACGAATGAAGCTACCGTGCAGCCGCGGAACTTTCATGGTAAAGAGTGTCGTCCAGCTGCGAAAACTCCATGGTGGCGCCATCTTGCGGTAGAATAAACCTACAATACGGCAGTCCTGTCCGCGGTCTTATATACAGGTCTGGAAACTGCAGAGGTGGAGATGGATCATTTTGTGTGTCGCTTTTTATTTCTTTAGTAGCCACTAGAGGCGTTGCGATCGATGTTCGCAGGCTGCCAAGGGACGTCAGAGGCCGGGGGAATATCTGTCTGTCTTTATTCCACTCGCAGTCTTCACAAAACAATATGATAAATTAATAACGCTTTAAATAATTTAAGACTATAAATGAATTAGTGAAATATGTATATGAAATAAAATTAAGTTTTTATTCTCAAAATTAAGTGTGAATAAAAACGATCCTTCCGTGATGGAAAAAAATGTAATAAAATTTGTTGAAATGTATTTGAAACTCTCTGTCAATTGACCTCGATTCATTAACATTTCATCATAAATTTTTATATTTTATTATAAATTTTCGTATTTTATTATAAATTTTATATCTAATATTCCAAAAGTTTGAAAATTTATGATGAAATGATAATGAACCGGGATGAATTGATAGAGATTTTCAAATACATTTTAGCAAAATTTTATTATATTTTTTCCATCAGGATTTTATGTTTAAATCTGTCCTTTATCTTTTTATTTTATTTTTGCGGGTAATAGCTTTTTCCCACTTTTTCCAAGTAACAATGTCTTTCGGCACTCGAAATAAAGAACGTTTCTGCTCGGTTCTACTGCCGGTCTTGCAATTCGGTACCGCACACCATTTCGTCATTTCAATAAACGTTTCGATAACTTTTGTAGTCAATAACCGCTTTTCAATAAGAGTCACGAACACACGTGGGTTCTTATCTCCGGTTTTTCAGGTTATATTTATCTGCGGACATCGATGACAGCGACGAGTAGTGGTTATGCTAGAAACTAAATGTGTCTTCAAAAAGCGGCCATACTCCCACCACTGAAATTAGAGGTAGTTTCCAGACCTGTATGTAAGACCGTGGTCCTGTCCCGCGAAGGCGCTTGGAAACGTCAAAACAGGAACATAACCTCCCCCCGGCACGTCAGCGGGAGCGACGACTTTCAGCGGCTCACGAAATAGACGAGGAAACTATGTTCATAGTCACAAAGGAGATCGACAGCGAGAACATCAGTAAATTGTGTCGCACGTGTCTGCGGGAAGACGGCGACAGAATGGTGTGCCTGTTCGTAGGCCCCGCTGGTTCCTCGCTCGCCGCTAAGCTGCGATCTCTCTCGTGCTTGGAAGTAGGCGGCACACCTCGATCTTATCACAAAGTAAACTTTAGGCGAGATCGAACCTGGGATGCTTGGCATGTTTGCAGGTCTGGCAAGGGGACGGTTTGCCCGAAAAGATGTGCGACCGCTGCGTCACCAGAGCGGAATCGGCTCTTTTGTACAGGGAACAGTGTCGCGCGGCGGACAAGGCCCTGAGGCAGGCGGCGTTGAAGGTACCGGCGCAATCCTCACAATTATCTACGTGGCAAACTGGAGCGACTCGTATAATGATGATGTGTCGTTGGCAAACAGGTATCTGGACTGACGTCGTACACCACCGTCTCTGGCTGCAAGCTCTATCAGAATCAGCAGAATCAGGGATTCGTGCCCGTGCAAAATTCCCACAAGACGTTGAAGTGCGTCGAGTGCGGCGCCGTGTTCACGACCTACCAAGAACTCTGTACTCACAACCGACTGCACTTACCGTTTGTCCAGGATAACATGCCTGTGCAGCATATGCACATCGTCGAGTCGCAGAATCCTTATCTCAACTTCAGTCATGTAGGATCGAGCTTCACTAACGACAGCATTGCGAGTACGCAGCTATCTCCGCTGGTCAGATCAAACATGATGCACAGCGTGTCGTTGAGCGAAGAGAATTCGAGCCGAGCTGCCTGCGCCTTGCACTGCTCCTTGTGCAATCACACCTTTACCAATAGAAGGCAGTTAATAAGCCATAACATAACGCACGGCACGGAGAGCGTCGACATATCGTGCGACAACGAGAACATAGAGATTTGCGACAACTCGAATCACATCCCGCAAAATCTAAGCTACGAGCGATCCATCCACTCCGTCGACAATCCAATCCAGAATCTGTCGTACCCAAGATCCACCGTCGACGAAAACGACGGGATGCAGAACATAAATTTCCCGGAGAACATCGATCTGGACGGCGTCCAGGAGAGTAGCTCGGAACGCATGCAGGGCGTAGCGATTCACTCCGAGAACGACGCGTCGATCGCGGAAAATTTGAGATTTATGAAGGCGCCTGAGAAGGACAGACAGCTCGTAGTCGATTATCACGGATGTTCAGCTAACGATAATTACAAGCAATCGTTGGATGTAAAAGGCGCGGAGGATGCTCACGCGAAGAAGCACCAGTGCGAAATGTGCCCGAAACAATTTTCGCAGAGGTCGAAATTATTCGCTCATCGGCTCTCCCATTCTGGTCAGCAACCGTTCAAGTGCCCGAGCTGCGGCAAGGCGTACGCGTCGAAGAGCAAACTCAACGCGCACGTGAGACTGCACACGAAGATTAACGTGCATCAGTGTAAGGTATGTGACAAAATATTTTCGTACCCGTCGTACTTGGAGGAGCACGTGAAGGTTCACAATAAAAGTGGCAGTACCCCGCAGAGCAAGGATTACGAATGCGGCAGCTGCAACAAGCGTTTTCGGCTTTTGAAAAATTTAAAAGCACACGAGAAATTCCACACCGGCAAAGGGTTGGTGCAATGCGAGATTTGCGACAAGCAGTTCAGTCATAATTACAATTTGAAGATGCACTTGCGAACGCACAAGACGTCGAAGGTGCACAAGTGCGAGTATTGCGACAAGCGTTTCGTGCAGAAAGGTAATCTGGTCGAACACTTGCGCGTCCACACGAAAGTTAAACCCTTCGCGTGTAAGTTGTGCGGCAAAAGATTCGCGCAGTCGAGTCACCTGAAAAGCCACGAAGCCTCGCACGGGACGCTGAGGCAACATCAGTGTCGGTTGTGCGGGAAAAGGTTCAAGCTGGCTAATCATTTAAAACGGCACTTGAATCTGCACACTGGTACAAAGACGTATAAATGTAATCAGTGTAATCAGATGTTCTCGCAATCTTTCAGTCTGACGAGGCATTTGAAGAAACACAACGAGTCGCATGTATAAACTGTAATTTATGTACATACAAACGTGTAAATATTGCAAATACATGTTTTCTAATTAGAAAATTTTTTCATTCTAATTATATTGGGTTGGCCAAAAAGTAATTGCGTTTTTTTAAATATAAATAAAAGGCGAATTTTTTATGGGAAACAAAAACTTTATTAAACAATATATTGTCCATTTTGTTTGATTATCTTTTGCCATTTTTCAGGCAACTTCATGATTCCGCGCTCAAAAAAGTTTTTATCTTTTTCAGCAAAAAACAATTCCAACAACGATTTGATATCCTCATCAGCAGTAAAGGTTTTACCATTCAAGGCGTTTTGCAAAGAATGAAACAAATGGTAATCTGATGGTGCCAGGTCTGGCGAATATGGTGGATGTGGTAACATCATGGTAACACATCCCATCCAAGCTGCAACAATTTTTCACGAGTGACCAAACTTGTACGTGGTCTAGCGTTATCATGGTGAAACACAACACCTTTGCGATTCACCAATTCTCGACGTTTCTGTTTGATGGCATCATTTAATTTATCCAGTTGACGACAGTATACGTCTGAATTAATGGTTTGATTCCTTGCAAGCAGCTCAAAATACACAATACCTTTAAAGTCCCACCAGACTGACAGCATAATCTTTCTTTGGTGAATATCTGCTTTTCAAGTGCTTTCAGCAGGTTCATCACGCTTGCTCCACCATCTTTTTCGTTTGACGTTGTTGTAGACGATCCATTTTTCGTCGCCTGTTATCATACGTTTCAAAAATCGATCATTTTCCTCACGTTTCAAAAGAGAATCGCAGATGTCAATACGCTTAGTGAGATGAATTTCTTTGAGCTCATGTGCTACCCAAATATCGAGCTTACTAATGTCGTCTTAAATGGTCGTTTTAAATGGTTTTCAACACTCGATTTCGATACGTTAAGATTCTCGGCAATCTCTCGTGTCGTTAAACGCCGATTGGAATCGATCAGTGCCTTTATTTTGTCATCATCAATTTCGATTGGCCTTCCTGAGCGTGGTGCATCTTTCACATTAAAATCTGCAGATCGAAATTTAGTAAACCAATTTTGACACTGCCGCAGTTTTAAAGCATCTTCGCCATATACATGACATAACTTTTTATGAGCTTGCACAGCGTTTTTCCCTTTTCGGAAGTAATAAAACAAAATATGACGAAAATGTTCTTTTTGATTTTCCATTTTGAAATCGACGGCAAACAAACAATTGTTAACGAAATCGTGTACTTTCTTTTTCTAAAACAAGCTTGAACTGTGAGTTGTTAACCTACGTAATGAATTTGCGGTTTAGAATGAAGTTAATTACATTTCAAGGCATGTATGTCCATCTATTGGAAAAAAACGCAATTACTTTTTGGCCAACCCAATACATCGCTGCGATTAGAATTATTCATCATATCCGTATAATTATTCTCAAAAAATGAAGAAACTTCAGATTTAGAATTTGAAATCTTTAGCGGTTTAGAGCGATGAGTACACGAGATAAAAAGTGATCTGTTGTAAAAATATATTTATAATAAGTACGAAATGTTACGATATTTTTATTTGTAGTTTTTCAGGACTGTAGTGAGAATGTTTATTCCTTCTCGCAGCTGTCCCTCCGTAATCGTTAACGGAGGTGATATTCTAATGATCTGACCGTGTGCAGGTCTCGTCAACAAGCCAGCATCTCTCAATTTCAGACAGATATCCCAACCCTCGGCGAATTCTGCGAACGAAAAGGCTCATTACAAGTGTATCGTTATAGCTTCATGATTTAATTTGTTTTGTAACCGACGGTTACATACCTTTTTTGATTATGAGACCAGCTAAAAGGCCACGTCCACGAAATTCTGTCGCAATGTCCTTCGGCACCTTGCTCAGCTCCTCCTTGAGAATTTTTCCGAGCTTCTTTGCATTCTCTGCCAAATTCTCCTCCTCTATTATCTTAACCGCCTCCAGGGCAACTCTGTTTCCGAGCGGACTTCCACCAAAGGTACTTCCATGCGAACCTGTTTCCAGGCAGAGCATTATCTGAAAAGCGCAATCGAGCGTTGATTAAAGATCTTTATCGTTCCAAACAAGCGATCAAACAAACATCAGATAAAACAACACTTTTTAAGCATCTACGTAACTGTAGATATGTGTTATCGCATGAAGCTTGAAGAATTTAATATAAAAGATTCTTTCATGAACGATAATGATTATTAATTGTGGCAAGTTTTTCAAAAGTACCTGGTCATCCGCCAGGACACCGGAAACCGGATACATGCCACCAGAGAGTGCTTTCCCCAGAATGAGAATATCCGGCCTGCAACCTTCATGATCAATCGCCAAGCGCGTACCAGTTCTGCCAAGACCAGTCTGTACCTCGTCGGCAATCCACAGAACGTTGTATTTTGTACATAATTCTCTTACACCTTTTAGATAGCCATCCTGAAAAGCAGAAAGTGGAACAATTGACAATTAGCAATAAGATAATTATCAATGTTTTCTGATTTACGGCAAGAAAATAAGAAAATATAATAGGAAACAATATTTCATAATTGAAACACTATCTACTTCTTAATACAAGCGTTAATTCTTTTTAATTTGATTAAGGAAGTAAGGTACTCTATATATAACATTAATATAAGAGAGAGAGAGAGAGAGACTTACGCTCGGCACAACAACACCAGCTTCTCCCTGGACAGGTTCCATCATGAACGCGCAGATGTTGGGGTTCTCCTGGAACTTTTTCTCCAGAGCAGCCAGATCATTATACGGCACTTTTTCGAAGAGAGGCATGTATGGGCCGAAATCCGTGTAACAGTTTGGGTCCGATGAGGCCGATAATGCAGCTAACGTACGGCCCCAGAAATTGTTTTCAGCAAACACGACAGTGGCTTTATTACTCTGCACTTTCTTCACTCTATATCCCCAGCGTCTAGCTATTTTAATAGCCGTTTCGCCACCTTCAACACCTGCAAAAAATAAAAATATTGAGATGCACTCTTTCATAATGAAACTAATATTTTCACTCTGCAATAAAAAATACAAAATGCTCCAAACAGTAAACCTTTTCTGATACTAAAGTTTCAATTATTCAATATTTCAGCTTTCAAAGCAAGTCTTTATACCTGTGTTCATCGGTAAAAATCGATCCCATCCCAGAAGTTTCGTTAAATATTCTCCCAGTTCGCCATGAGGCTCTGAATAAAAGGCTCTCGATGTGTGTGTCACCTTTCCAACCTGATCTCTCATGATTTTCACTAAACGTGGGTGAGAGTGGCCCTGGTTGACAGTGGAAAATCCCGCTAAGAAGTCCAAATACCGTTTTCCATCGACATCCCACAGATAAACTCCTTCTCCCCGAGTCAAAACAACTGGTAATGGTTTGAAATGGATACCACCGTACTTATTGTCACGATCAATTATTTGCTGGGAGCTTAAAAATCTCTTCTTATCCGATTCTCTTATGATTTGGAAAAATCTTTGTCTTACAGATTGCATCGCCATGTTATTTATCTTCTCACGCTAATTAAAAAAGAAGAAATTATATTAATTCTTGAATATTCTATTCGTGTTATTATATTTCTATTATTTCTAAAATATGTCTTTTTAATGAACCTCAAAAATAAATATTTAAAAATAAGTATTGCGATATTCTCCAAGATGACAATTATAAGATCGAAATATAATGATTGATTTAATAATCGTCATAAAATTAGAGAAAATGATAGCGAGACTTATCCTTCGATATCATCTATATTAAATTACTACGTATTTTACCAATATGTAGAAAAATATTCTTTATTTCAGTTGGATGGAAAGTTACAAGTTGACAAACAATTTAAACAAGAATTTCAATATTATAAATACGATAAACAAATGGTGCCGGCCACGTTAAAAGAATACTGCATATAAGAGTATAAAATGTCAGAAAACAAACTGATGGCACTTTCACCGATTCTTGCTTTTATATCAAAGCATCAGAGATAGGACAAAAGATACGATGGATATACTTATTTACGGATTTGTACACAGCTATTGCGATAGACATAAAATAAATATCATTGCAGAGACTAAACCGTATCTGATAAAGAATGGTACGGAGTGTACAGGCGCCAGCGTGCCAAAGTAAACGAGTAACAATAAACAACATGATCCGTTCTTAAATTAATGACACCTTACAAAAATTATGACACTGCATTTACATTGAAATCTTGACATAATTTTAGTTTATCAAACATTAATGATGGCGTGTAGCTTGTATAAGAAGAGTCTGAAGAGCGGAATGTTATCATGTTAAGTTATTAATAGCTAAACACGCGAAAGGGAATTATTCATTACGCTGTGTAGTCTTTATCATTGTCGAGATAACAGAATACAATTGCATTTAAAGCGACTTATTCACGCTTTTTCTCATATAATGGATGATCGTTGTGAATATAATCGATCGAATGCATTGCATTTCTGTGTAGCATTTAATAGTTTCATAATAACTGATAACGTCCATAAGATATATCGATACAATCGCGATTGTTCTGATCACAAGTATATATAGTTAAAAATCCAATATATTTTGACCAAACTGGCAATACAATGGAATCAAATAAGTGTCACAAATAGTTGCCAATTAAAAGTTATAACATTTTTGAAAGAAATCAAAAGCAAAAGAAAAGAAAGAAATTTTATAATAAAACTTACTACCAGAAGGTGACTAAAACAATATAATTACACAATAAAATACTCCTTAACTGAGAGCTTCCTTGGCCTTTCCATTTTTTTTTCCTCCACCCGCTTTATTACTTCAAGTTCTAATTCCCTTTTAATATTAATATTAAAAGAGAATTAGAACTTGAAGTAATAAAGCAGATGGAAGAAAAAAAAATGGAAAGGCCAAGGAAGCTCTCAGTTAAAGAGTGTTTTATTTATTAATTGTTTCTGCCGTAATAATCAAGTCTTATAATTGTAATATAATTACAATCCAATATTGTTACAAGGAAGCACAAAGAGAACACTCTGAACAGCAACCATCCTTCAGGACAGACGAACATGTAATGTGTGTTTTTCAAGTCATAAGACTAGTCAAGGCTATCAAATGTCAAGTGTTCATCAAAATATTATTGTAGATAACCGGCAAATTCATATATTGGCATATATTGGATTTTTAACTATATCGATTTACTGGCGTATTGACAATAATTCCAAAGTATACACAAGTATACATTTCGATAATCACAATCTTTCAAAACCAACGAGTTTTTTTTCGATATGGTACAGCCATAATTATTATACGTCGTCAAGATAAAGATTGCAGTGACAGAAAGGAAAGACTCTAGTTGAATGAAATTATATGTAGATATTGTATGCATGATATACACGCAAGATATGTGCCATATGTAGCAGGAAGGTTCATATATTTGTTTCTTTTGCCCATATATGCGGAATATATCCGCATAATTATCGGAAAAAGAACGGACTGTTACTTGTTACTCGTACGAAAGGATAGTCTTCGAAATAATGTCCACACACTCGCGTATCTGCGCCTCTGTGATAACCAACGGTGGCGCCAGACGAATGATTTGCTTGTGCGTTGGTTTGGCCAGCAGGCCGTTTTCCTTCAGCCTTAGGCATACGTCCATCGCGTCGACCTTCTTGTCGATGACGATGGCATTCAGGAGGCCCTTTCCCCTCACTATTTCGACCATTTCTTTTGGTAACTTCTCGAGTTCATCCCTGAACACGTGGCCGAGCTTCTCCGCGTTCTCGGCGAGCTTTTCTTCCTCTAAAACGCGGAGCGCCTCGAGGGCGATCCTGCATCCGAGCGGATTACCGCCATAGGTTGAGCCATGCTCCCCTGGCTTGATAGCGAGCATGACATGATCGTTCGCCAGCACGCCGGAAACTGGATAAAATCCCCCGGATAGAGCCTTTCCCAAGATCAGGACGTCCGGTTTTACGTTTTCATGATCGACGGCAACTCGCTTGCCCGTTCTTCCTAGGCCAGTCTGCACCTCGTCTGCGATCCACAGGACATTGTGCTTTGTGCATAATTCTCTGATTCCCTTCAGGTATCCGTCCTATTTGGAAGAGTTTATTACAGATAAGCACCCGGAGTCAAAGACGTTTTTAACTTTAAGACTTTCGCAGCTGTTGATATCGTTAGTAGTCATGACTAACGTTAAATATTCGTACGAGATTTTACCTTGGGAACCACTACGCCAGCCTCACCCTGAATAGGCTCCACCATGAAAGCGCACACGTTCGGATCGGCAAGGGCTTTCTCAAGTGCTGCGAGGTCATCGTAAGGAACAAGTTCAAAACCTGGCATAAATGGCCCGAAACCGTCGTAGCTGCTCGGATCGGTGCTCGACGAAACCGCGCTCAAGGTCCGGCCCCAAAAATTGCCCTCTGCGAATATTATCTTAGCTTGGTACCGAGGTATATTTTTACGGGTATACCCCCATTTGCGCGCCAATTTGCACGCGGTTTCGCCGCCTTCTACACCTGTATTCATCGGTAGCCATTTATCGTACCTAAAGCACAAAATATTTCAAATTAATAATGAACAGAATGAGAGATAAAGTATCATATATAATTATGAGAATTATCTCTAGAAAACAAAATTGTTTTCAGGAAAACATATTTATTAGACATATTTTTATGTTATTTTTATTCGATCTGGGACATCCTGTATAGTTATCTGCAATGTGTGTACCTACAGATACTTCTGTTTTGATCGATTTCATAATCTGGATCTTATCACGTCATCTTACGTTACCTTATCGAGATACTAAGGAAGGTAGCATTACGTACCCGAAAAGTTTTGTGATATACTCCTCGAATCCACCCAAGATATCAGAATAAAACGCTCGGGACGTAAGAGTTAGAATCTTCGCTTGCTCGACTAGTGCTTTGTAGATTCTGGGATGACAGTGACCCTGATTGACGGCCGAATATGCGCTCAGAAAGTCGTAGTATTTTTTACCTTCGACATCCCACACAAAAACGCCTTCACCTTTGCACAGGGCCACAGGAAGTGGATGGTAATTGTGAGCGCCGTACTTGGACTCACGATCGAATACTTGTTGAGATGTAATAGTCCTGCAGTGTCGAATGCGCTTGAATAGAAAAAATGCTAGAGTTAGTCTACTTTTTAAGGTATTTTATCTTGAAATATCTTTTTGGAGATATTTCAACGAGTTATACGTGCATAAACCTCGACAGCAAAATTAATACTATTGTATATAAACTATTGAATATGTATGAAAATAATAATAAATTATTGAACATTGTAATTATATATACAGACAAATTAAGTAGTAGTTTTTTTATAGAAGGACTATTAAATATAGCGTTTTTTTACTCATTTAACGATATTAAAAGTAATTATTTATTCGAAGGATAACAGATTTTGTAATAATGTTGAGATACACTAATTATATTACCTGTGATTGAAAGCGCGGTAACGTTCTCGCCGGTCCTTTGATACTTCGCAGCGCTGCTCTAACTAATAAATCCATTGAAGAAATTGTCGAGTTACTTCCTAGTTAAATATGGCACGCGACAATAAACTCCACGACTGAAACTGCAATCCTCGAGGTGTTGTCCGAGTTCTTTAACGCTAAGTGGTTCGCCGTAAATTGAAGTAAAACGTTCACGACAGCCGCTATTCCGTGCGCTAATTAAAATAAAGTGAAAGTTTGCCACGAGTACTGTAGCTGCTTCACGCGCGTGCCACAAGATTTGTACATTCGTTGAAGATTGCAAGTTACGCGTTATCAATAATCAGCAATTTTACTGATTACCGGATGATTATTGAAATTGCCTGAAAACAGACGAATCATTAATTCATTTTAATTGTCATAATTAATTGCCGTTATTGAAAGCAACTATTTAGATCACATTATAATATATACATATAATATACATATTATGTATATTATATTATATATTTATATTTACCTTACGTATATGTTAGAGCAATTCTGATTTCGGAAAATCGTAATAAAATTTTTCATTTTTCAGATTAACGTTAATGAGAATAAATCAATGAGTTAACAAAGGAAACGCGTATTTAATAATAATTTAACATACAGATTTAGAGTTCTTACTAGAATTGAGTAACACGCTCTCGATCTAACGGCTGTAATCAGACTGGCGAGCGGTCGTGCTCTGTTGTGTGGTAGTAGAGAGTTCAAGTTCTATTTATCTTATAATCGTGTATATCGGAATACGCCGAAGGACAACACTTACACGTCTCTTGTTTATTTTAACATCGTATTCATGTTAATACACTCCCCATCAACGGTCATTCTCATCGCGTATATTACTAAAGACAATAACAATCTCCCGTGATATTTATTATATATATATATATATATATATATATATTACAAAGAAAATGATTCGACAGAAGTGCGCGGAAACTGAGAAACTCATGCGATTTACTACGAATGATAAAAATATAAGGAAATCTCACCACGTGTATATGTAAGAGATATCCATAAATTTGCAATCTTATATTACAAAGTATAACGCAAACTAGCGAAATTTCATAATTTGCGCTATCACTGGTATTTTGATCGTTTGACGTCAATACTACAAGAAAATAAAATGATTTAATGTGTTAAGGTCGATTGACACTATATGACACGTACCGGCGCCGACACGGCAAAACGTTGAAGCATGCGTTTAGTGACACTATCTGCATTAGTATAGTCTCATTAAAATATGCACCTACACTAATCTAATGTGAACAGTCTCACTAAAGCATGTTTCAAAGCATGTTTTGTTTTATTAGTGTAAAATTATATTTATTAAAAACACTAAATAAACGGGAAAATATATATTAAAATGCAATATATGCTAGCGTTTGAATGTTGTTATCAATCAAGCAAAAATATTACAGTTTTCATATTTGTTCATTGCAGGTACTATCGTGCATACTTATCATCTATAGATTGCTATTGACTGTAGATTCCTCTTTTTGTAGAATTACACATGTGTCGTCGAATTTGAATATTTAAATTTAATCGCTTAAAATAATCATGATTATCGCCACTATATATTGCGAAGAAGTACTTTTCTTTACTTTCTTTATTATTTTTCTGATATTTTTAATATTATAATCAAAACATGGAAGAAACTGATTATGATACACTTTGATATAAGACTGTAAAGAGAGAGAGAGAGAGAGAGAGAGAACAATATTATATCTTTGTCATATTTTACTATAAAATTCATGAATAATTTTCTCCAAAAGGAAATCAGAAAACTTACGTGTACACCGTGTATCTTGTATTTAATATTTGAATTATATCGAGAATCAACATTATTACATTAATTTAACTAAATATTTTTTTATATTGTATTATCTTATTTTTACCTCCGACTTTGCTCCCTTTAATATATTCTCATATTTATTTCGTTGCTATTATCGCATAACATCTGGGAGAAAGTGTTGGATCAAATAAGCGTACTACAGCAACCTTGGAACACTGGGTATTATTTTGCAGAAATATTATTTTGTCTAACGTAATCGCCGCTTCTATCACTGAACTTGTGTATATTCTTAACATTTGGAAGAGCCGGAACTTTGGTTCTAGATGCAAGTGATTTTGATATATTTTCTGCAACACACCAGCAGGTGGTATCTAAAATCATATATCTTGATAATTTTATTGACACATTGAGGAAACAATTTAATCAATGTGATAATTTAAATATAACACAAACCATTTTATTATCTACTCGAATCTTGGATAAGGCCCACTTTGCATAATCTGGAAAATTATTCAATGGTCCGCCACGGCCTACCTTAGCATTGTAATGTCCTGTTAAGGATAATAGAAGAGTAGGTGAAATCATTTTTTTAAATATCTGACACGTTTCCCTTACAGTAAATTTAAACTGACCCATAGAATGTAACACAACTTGCAGCACAGCTCTGTAAAATAACGAAGGAGAAAGACGTTTATCGCGTTTACTCCTTTCAACGGATTGTTGGGCCAACATTCTGGCGTTTTTCGAGAAATTCAAACGTCCACTCAACGATTCATTTGCCAAATGGTAACAGCAAGGAACTACAAAGAGTAGATTCATGTCCTTCGTACGTAAGAAGGCTTTAATTACAGAATGCACAAGCATTCCGCAAGTATGCAATCCTGTCAAAATGAGATTCCTCTTCAAAATCCAACTGGGATAATTTGCGTTCACCATTTTATTATAATTGGTCATATCATCTAATTCGTAAACTACGTATCGAACCTAAAAGAAAACAAAAACGAACCTGAGATTTTTCGATTATAAATAAACTATTTAATATAACTGAACATATATTTTTCGATTTACCTTCTCCAGCGATTGCTTCGTTTTTTGAATCTTTTCTTGACGATCTATCGCGCCCTTGTGGCAAACCTGCGATGAGTCAACTGCTAATACAGGGATATCGAAATGCTCCGATAAATATGTTGACAAGTATGCCTTTCCGGCTCCAGCATCTATGACTAAACTGCGTGTGGAAAGTGCCATTTCGGCAAGGATTCTTCCCAGAGCTTCGATCTCGTATGACTTTTTGCTGTTCATCAACTCAGACTTTGGACAGAGAAACTTGTTTGATTGCTCCTCGCCGAAATATCGCGGCAACAGTTTTGGCAAATCATCCGTGCGCACGACCGCTGGACACGACTCTAGAGAAAGTGATCGCGTTAATTGTACGAGGCTACTCAATTCCGGACCTGCGTCGTCCTCCGTCCAAATATCGTCGCTCATATCAATACTCTCAAGCTCTAATTTGAGTTTCTCCGGTAAGCACTTGTCCCATAATTCGTCAATGATAAAGTCCACCAAGTGGCAGTCTATCAACTCTTGGTACGTGTTAATAAAGTCCAATGCTTTCTCAAAGTGATTATTATATTCCATCATTGTTGTCGTTCTATCAGAATTCAAGTTTATCTGCTTCAGGGTACAATGGATTAATCTTTGCTAACGAACAGAACTTGGCATATTTGAACTTGATATCTTCTACGGCTTTCAGAATGTCCAGATTATCGTCTTGATGATCAGGGAAGGTACAACTAATATCTTGCAAAAGCTGTTTGGCTATCGCTGTCGTTTTTTCACATTTGGTGCCTGCATCTACATTATTCTGCAGATACTGTTCCAAGACTCCGCTGTAATACCCCAATTGAGCAGCAACTATGCTAGCCCTATGATATCCAAGATGATATCCCTTTAATAATTGCTCCTTGCCGCTTTCGTAGCCTTTTTCATAGGCTGATTTCTGTGCAACTTCCTCTGCGAATAATAAATCCTCGAAAGCTTTATTCACATCTAGATTTTTCTCTTCCTGAGACATAATTATACTACCTGAAAGGATATAATCATATAGATTATATTATTATCTTGTTAACTATTATAATTCTTGATATCATTTACACTAATCTTTGATTTTTTTCATTACTTGCTATAATATAAAAAAAATTACACAAGAGATATTATTAAATTTTCAAAATTAAATTATTATATATAAACAAATAAAAGTGGTAAGTTATACGTGAGGAATCTTATAGTACTTATCGAATCAAATATATAGAACCACACGTACAGAATACAGAATCACACTACTATACACGTAGACATGTAGATAATAATAATAAATAATAACTAAATATATTATTATCACGTGCAAAAATTTAGTATGACGCAAATGACTATAAAAAGTTTTACAAAAGGAATAAAGCACTGAAACTTACACATGTGCAGTGACCAGGTTGCAAAACTTAGGTTATACGAACATATTTGGTATAGATGTATCTGTCCTATGCACGTATGACAAATACGGATACGGAAAGCAGCTGATGCATGCAGATTAATTATGCAGTGAGCGTAAAATATACGTGTGTAGAAGAAAGAACAGCTCATCGGTTATGTAAATCAGATAGATAATAATATCGTCATTGTCATTCTGTTCGATTTTAATATAACCCTCGAGTTCTACCTACCTGTTTACTTTGAACGAGATCTTCCAGCGATTTTCAACGATGACAGACGAACGAAATTTTCGTTCATCGTACTACGAAAAGGTAAGCGCCTAAAACTGCAATCCGCATAGTTTTTAGATCGAGAAACAACATTATAGAAGTATTTCCAAGTAGACAATTGCAGGAAGGTATTTTAACGTAATTTATTAAATTGTTTACTGCAACAATAACAGGTTGGTTTTCGCAGCGTCGAAGAAAAGAAGTCTCTGGAGATACTGTTGAAGGAGCATCCGTTTGACAAAGCAAAGTTGAAGCAGTTTTGTTTGAGATTCACCGTGCCGGCCATGTACAGAAACTTCTTGTGGAAAGTGTTGCTCGACGTTATACCGGTCTACGCAGAGAGCCACGAGTTCATAATGGCTCAACGTACGGCAGAGTTTCAGGATCTGCGAAAAGCGTTGAAGGTCGCAAATATCATAGACGATTGTACGAAACCTCATCTGGCGTTCCTAGCGATGTGGCTGCTACGCAGGAGAAGAGCGAAGGTGGACGTGACTGCTCAATTGGAGTCGCCGTTGCACAGGTATTAATTTCTCGTATTTTATTTATAATATCGCCGAAATTTCGAATTTCGAAAACTTTTCTAATTGATTCACAGAATTTGTCTCGATACATTTTTGTGTTTAATTTCAGAGCTATGAGCAAAATGGCTGAGACACTGTGGCATGTGATTGACATTGAGTCGGAACAAGAAAAATTAGTGGACATGTATTGGATATTATCCGGGCTCTTTGTACAGGTGGAAAAATTGCAGAAGGAAGCAGGAAGATTACAGGAGTGTACGTACGCATTGTTGGAAAGAGAAGACGCCGAACTATACAAACATCTCGTCAAAATTGACGCACTTCACAATCTCCCATACGACACATGGTTTTACTCGTGTTTCGCTGGTGTAATATGCGATGGATCTATTGCTAAGTATATATGCACTGAATTCACCACATGTACTACAACTTCGACATTTGCTTTAAATATTGATAGTATTTTTTATACAACTACTAAACAGTATCTACATTTAACAGGGTATGGGATAAAATAACGGTCGGTGCATATAAAATTCTCGTATTTGTTGCCGTGGTTACATTAACCACTTTGAGACGACTGTTACTAAGATGCGAGAACATAGATAACGTCCTGGACACTATTAACAACGTAAGATTATCAATTTCTAATTCCGCGGAGCAATTTGGCACGCGTGCACGCATCTTCTCAAATTCTAAAATATCTCTTTCAGATAACGGAGGAAACGTCAGAATTAATAGTCAACAAAGCGATCGAGTCGATGCAACAAAGCGGAACGACGCAACAGGACATGTACTTTACGAAACACAGTTAGTACACCGTAGAACCTGATGCCGTGGAAACGCATTGCGAATCGAAGTATCGAATCGAATTATAAAAATTACCATCGAAATTATATTGATTTGTCAATCACATCTGTAAGTTTTCAAGTGATACTCTCTCTGTGATTTATCTTAAAAATAATCACTTTTTATTAATGCATTCATCGTACATTATACATTATACAATTACTTAACCCGTGACAGAGTCAAGACTTACTCTAAGTTTTATTCATCCTTAATATTATATAATCTTCCTGTTTCAGTTTTGTATTTATGATACAATCGTGTATATTTTGCCCCAGCGGTGGGAGCGAGTCTGTAATTCTAAGGAAATACGAACTGAAACTACAGAACTGCAATGGCATTGTTTACACCTGTCCATAGTTTCTACTTCTTTCTTGTAATACTTTACTGACGGCTATAGATTCTAGAAAACGCACGTAATTTTGATATATTTCACAAAGATCATAAGTCACGTACTTTTATCATATCGACTGAAACTTTCAATTCTAATATTTAAATTACCTCCGTTTTCTAACAGGTATACAGTAAACAGAAAATTACAATTAAATATGAGTAAAGTACACATTTCTTTTTTTTTCTATTGTCGACAAAAATCGCGTTAATATCACTCGGAAAATTAATTAGATAACTAATGTAGTTTCCGACTAACTAATGTATATTAAATCACCAGGACAGAGTGTGCAAATATAAAAGTCCACAGAACATAAAGGTTATCAAAGGAGTCCTACGCCATAGGGATGTATTGCACATTATATGCGAGCCTCTATACATAATAGATTTAATAGATTTATTTCTCAACTAATTTGTCGTTAGTTAAAATCGTTTCGACTAACTTGTCATTAATCACTCTTTGGCTTTAATGGAGACGAGTGAATTTGAAAAGCGTAACAAGATTCAGAATAATTCAAGTCAGAATAGTAAGAAAAGTTACGATTCTTCACTACAGATTATTCTGTAAAAACATTCAATTTTTTCGCGTTATCCTTGATAACGATGCAAATTAATATTGATCCGTTAATTAATGTTGATCAAATGATTAAATTGGATGTTATTTCGAATTGTTTTTTCTTATTTTGATATTTCTGTAAAACAGAAGCAAAATATGTACAGGCCCTATTTTCTCTATCATAGAACTCTTTTTCTTGTTTAACATTAATCCCATTGTAACACACAATTTAAAAGTACTATCAAGTTTTCAATTAATGATTAATAATACAGTTTTATTACCCATAGTAGTGACGTCTACCACTGTTTTTTTGAATGCGTGACGAACTATCACTTAATATAACCTGCTCTGAGTGTATTGAGGCCTTTCTCGTTATATTTCGCAGTTTCTATCTATTGAAATAAATAGTTTGTGCAAAGAGAGACGCGGGATACATAATTAGCTAAGTTATGTAAATCAGCTAAAATTATATCGGGGTGATGTGCAATAACAGTAAGTATAATTACTATATCGATGACTTTCTATACAAAACGGAAAAGTACAATTTCAAAGAATGTTCATTCTTTTCAATTATCTTAATGTTGTTTTTTTTCCCCCTCCCTCGTGTGCGAAAATTATGCTTACAAAGGAATGTGTAAACGCTATTTCTCTAGTGCTACGAATGTATGCGAGATGCAAAAATAGATTGCGATTTACATGTTAGCACTTGATGTAGAAAGTGGTAATACAGAAATGAAAGAAGAGGAGACGACATCAGAGTAAACGATTAAATCTAGTAAAATACTGATTATAACTTTCATTGACGTGCCGTTTTTGTATCGCGCCGTGTCGTGTTGGCAAATTACAGAAAAAATTAGGAGGTCGCTGATACTTGGCGTGAGAACTGTCGCTTTTCATTTGATTTAGTAATCGGCGCAAGAATCTTGAAAAGGAAGAGCTAATTTATCATAACGTTTCGTCTTTCGTAACGGAACATGCTTGTCACGTGATTACACTTGTCTTTGAGATCAACCCACGTATTTTATCGCACAAGCACTGCTTGTCGAAATTTGTCACAACCTAAACATTAAGTTCCATCGATACTCCTAAAATCAAGCTTAGTTACTGCCTTAAACAAATAGTATAATACAATATAGACATCTCTTTCTCTCTCTCTCTCTTTCTCTCTATTACAGTTTCCTTCGAGTTTCAGGTGCACTTCGTAACGACGGTCTCTTCCTCTGATTAAAGCCAAAATCTTTTAGTTAGCGTATTCTCTCATCATGTGCTATGGCTCGTTTTACTTTCCCAATAAACACTATAGCGCCGCAGAATTACAATTGTCGACTAGTGGTGATAGCGGACCGATCTTCCCTCTTCCGCTTCCCGCTCGGTCCGGCTCATACTGAACATCCAAGGATAAACCTAAAAAGGAGAGCGCTAAGAATTAAATTGTACAATATGGCAAGAGGTATTCGAATTTTTTTTCTTTTTTCTTTAATGTTACTTGTGCGAAACAATTTTCGTGAAATCTAACGCAAGGTTCAACCGTAAGTCTTATTATTATCTAACAGATCGACATAGGCATCGCAATTCTCGACGGGTCCCATCACCATCATAAACATATTTGGCATTTAGCATACTTGACAACCTGTAACGTACATTTCTGATATGCGTATTTACCGGAGGGCCTCCGGGAAGTGGATGGATGATGCAACGATCCTGTTGACATCGTATTTGATTCGGGGATAAACGCGGCTACTAATAGCGCACAAATCACAAGTAACGCGCCAAACACAAACGGCGGTCCTGGCACAAGCTGGAAATACAAATCGATCGGTATTTTATTTGAAACAGTCATCAGGCGTTTCTATATTTATACGTACATAACATCAATTAATCCATATATAATAAATAAATGTAACGTGTATAATTTTAAATAATAATATATATATAATAAAATTAAATTTTAAATAATATATGCAATAAAATTAAGTTAATAAATCAATATATGTATTGCATGTACGTATAAGAAGACATTCACAAAATAAACATACAGAACAGAAAGAATCTATGCTTACCTGTAAATAAAATGTATGTACCTGAGGCATTATGTCAAGGTGCGTACTAGTTCCCGTCCTGTTGTTCTCGTCCACGAAGGATGGTTTTAAGGGAAGATTGGGCGTATCGTCGTTAAGATCAACGTGGAAAAGGTAGAATATGACACCGAACATTGCAGGACCGAGTCCATTGCAGAGACCGCGCATCCCTGTTACCATACCTTGTACTAATCCTTGCTTGTCGGCGTCAGAATGCATGGACACGAATGCAGAGATCGCTGGGTACGTGATGCTCGACACCGAAGCAAGCACTCCAGCGGCCCACATCATCCTTAAAATAATTAACGCTCGATGAGATCACATCGTTGTCTCGAGATATCCCAATAAAAGAAAAAAATCAATTGACATTGATAGCGATATAATCTTTAATAAAGAAATGCCATTACCAGGTTTGTGAGCCGAATCCATACCACATGAGCTGTAACATCTCGAATAACAGACCGAGCATTATGGTGTGCTTGCTGCCGAGCGTTCTCATCAAGGGTCCTAAGACGAGCTGCGCTCCTACGCTCAGAATGCCCACCACAGCGATAAATACAGCCACCATAAAAGCGGAAAAGCCCATAGCCAGTTTTAAGTAAACAAATATACAACTATACTGTCCCGCTTCAGGAAGATAGCTCAAGAACACGGTAACACACAGCATTAAAATAGTATGATCTTTTCCAACCTGTGAAGCAAACCATGCGTCTATTAGCATATATAATACTTTTCTCTCTCTCTCTCTCTCTCTCTATCTCGTGTGTGTGATGTTGTTAGATACATGTATGATAGTATATTTTTCATCAAGTTTTTACCTTTCCGAGAGCTGCAAACGGATCAGCCTGCTCCCATGATATAGGTGCTGGTGGACGTGCTTTTTCAGGCAAACTTTCAGGTACAGCCACTAGTATGAAAAACACATCCAAGACTGCAATAGCAGTTGCTAATGCTACGGCAAGATTTTCTCCATATGTTGTCATAGTATAAGCACCCAAAGCTGGACTTATCACCATGCTTGCAGCAAAGGTTGCCGATACCTGAGAGGAATAAGTAAAAAATATGAAATTTTATAATCTCTGGTAAAAATTGAAGGATATATACATATATGTATGTACATATGTGCACGTACCAAACCATATGCCAGCGATCTTTGATTTTCTTCCGTGACATCAGCGACATACGCAAACACCACTGAGAATGTACAAGCAAATACGCCACTGATGGAGATCATGGCAAAAAACCACCATGTGTTGATGCTCATTAGGGGGATTGGCGCGCACGTGAAGGCCACCGTAATAAGTAGAAAGAATTTTCGACCCCACACGTCGGAAAGTGCGCCAATCAGCGGCGCGGAGAGAAAAGACAGGATTCCTTTAATTCCCATTATTAAGCCATTCATCAGGAACGTGTGATCCGGAAACGTTTCGTTCAGTACCGAAATAATAGGCATGGTTAACAATCCCCATGCAAAGAATTCCAAAAATATAACAACCAACGCATGATACACACTCGCCTCGCCAACACCGGAACTCTGAAAAATAAAACAAAATATGGCATGTATTACAACGTGAGTTACAGCAGGATGGTCTTTCAAGCAATCGCGAAATATGAGACACGGACATTCACGTGACGTGTAAAAACATTTGGGTAAATAAGTATGGGCTTTTGCGCGCGTCATAAATAATTTGTGAGACTTTTAGCAGCTGACCTTAAGGTGCCTGTAGCATTGCTGAACAAATGTAAGAGGAGGTGTGAGTTTAGCTACGGCATGATCTTGGCTGTTATGTATTTCAGAACAGGATGGGCCCAGG
The DNA here is from genome assembly GCF_003672135.1 of Ooceraea biroi. Taxonomy (NCBI): domain Eukaryota; kingdom Metazoa; phylum Arthropoda; class Insecta; order Hymenoptera; family Formicidae; genus Ooceraea; species Ooceraea biroi. The sequence goes on along the minus strand of NC_039512.1, from coordinate 16,225,347 downwards.
CCCTCTGTTCCACCGTTTGCCCCAGGGGGCATGACCCCTAAGAAGTCTTACTATATATATTTCTTTTCATATTCATATTTTAATTGATGCTTTTCTCATCACTCTGCTTAAATGCAGGTAATAATGAAACGGATAGTCTTCTCGTGCTAACATGTTGACAGGCCGTTTCCACTGTTCCGAACTAAACTTTAGTTCATTTCTCAGTATTATTGCCAGTTCGTCTGTTTCAATCAAATTCACATGATTTTTCATAGTTCTTCTAATGTAACGTAACAAAATAAGTAGAATACGGTACCATAATCGAAATACACTTTGTGGCGTGTAACGTGTGTGTGTATGTGTATGTATGTATATGTGTGTGTGTGTGTGTGTGTGTGCTTAACACTATATGTTATCTTCAGTTATTTTACAAATAGTTTCCTCTATTATTCTGCCATTACTATTCAATCTTCCAACGTTACATTTATCATAAATGGTGCAATAAAGCTCCGCTGGGTATTCAATTTGTTTTCCACGCATAATGAAATCAGTTCTGCCTGCTGCGATGCCTATTCATACAAAACCCCATTAATAATTTACGATGTTTCAAGAAAATTATTTGTTTTTGTACTTATATACACGCACTTATGCACACTTTGTCTATAGCGAGTTTCTTAATTAGTTAATCGTAAAATACATAAGTCACTCTGCCCTCTTGTTTTTTATTTTTATATCCGTGAGAGTTTGACGTAACGATTTCCACGTTTCTGGCACTCGGTTATCAGTGTTTGAACTTCATTATGGCAGTGAACAAAGCTCGAACTATACTCTGTGTTTGCGTCTTTCCGAGATCTGTCTATCAGGAATCTCGTGCACCAATGCATCTTACGGTATGCCAGAAATATGCCAGCGACCACATTCAATCATGATATAATTAACTTCGCGATGCTCTCTATCACATTTCATTTGTAGTGCCAAATCAGTACGTCGTCGTCGAGTTGTTGGCAAGTAACGAGATCCACAGGCAGAAGCAGAGTTCCATCAGAGTTGCGAGTTACATCGCTGGCGAACCGAAGCTCGGGAAGGCTGAACGGCGAGCATCCTTACGTCCTACGAGCGTTTCTCTCTCCTTGCGAGAGCTCTTCTCTTCTCTCCTCACGGCGAGCGGCATCGCTGGAAGCTGCCCGCGCGCGAGCCCATCGACGAGCGGATCCGCGCGGCCTTGACTCGGTCGCGCGCCGTCGCGACGCGATGACGTCACAGAATTCACGGAGCAACGCGACGAACTTGATTAACGACGAAAGCGCTGGCGTTCGCAGCGGCTTCGCACGGCGCCCGATTGTCGCGGCCCTCCGAAACGGCCGTGCTGGACGGCTCGTCGGCTACGCGCCGCGGACGGAGCCTCGGTCCTTCCCTCCCCGCGTGCCTCTGTCCCGTGTCTCCCGGATCGCCGCCGCTTACCAGCGGCTTGCTCGGCGCGATCGCCGACGATCACGTATCTCCAGCAGGAATCCCGCGGCACGCCGTCGACCCTCCGCGCGATCCGCTCACATCGCTCGACGATTCGCGCGGGGAATCGAACCTCCGCGTTGCAACTGTTCCCACTGATGACTCCCCCCTCCCCAGCGACGTGCGCTCTGTAGCCCGTTCGAGCTAACTCCGGACACGTCCTAACCTAACAACGGGGGCTAACAGCTGGCGATCGTTCCTAACGGGGAATCGGAGACTCTCTCGCGTGGTGCTGCTAGAAGACCCTTCGGACTCGCAGTGTTCTACAATAATATCGTTCTCAATGATGCTTTGAGTAATTTTCGGCCCTACCGAGAGCGCATCATGCAAAAATTGATCGATGCGCGCGACACTTGGTTTGTGCGCTCTATACATATATGCATGTATATATAATATATATATATATATATCATGTATATACATATGTGCAACGTTTAACAGGCGATGAGAAAGAAGCTACACCGTGGGACAATGTTCTTTTTTTGTTCTTTCTACTAGATACTAAACCCAAACCATATCTGCATAACAAGCACTCAAGCACGGGCACACGTTGACTACACAGAGGAAAGCGAATCAGACTCTTGCATCAGGACAGATAACAGCGACCACAGATAATGCGAGATTAAGCTGCCTTGCATTAAGTAAGAAAACTTTGAGTAGTTTATCGAGTATTGGTCACTTGATAGCGTAAATAATTTAATTTTGCACAGTAACATGTATAGGAAAAGAACTACCCAGACAGCCAATCTACAAAAAGCAGAGTACCTGCTACAGACTCTGTCAGCAGCTTGCTAGCAGAAATACAATCGATTTTGATAGCAGGATATAATATACATGATGGACTGACGGAGCAGAATGTGTCGTTGCAATGCATTTAAATGGAACGTACAACTCCCGCTCACTTTTTGCTGGCAGAGTCTGCTGAGCAGGCTGTGCAGATTACAATAGCCGAATGCGGACAGAATGGATGCCAATTTGCCAGCAAGTTTTATGGAAGTCTGTTGCTAACGTGCCGGCGTACTGCTCACATCTTGCTTACTGGGATGCGTACAACAATATTAAAATATTTAACAGCCTTGCAGTTAAACGGCAGCTAAGACGCGACAAATTAATTTTATCACCTTGATTTCTCTTCACATACCACATCCTTGCAATTGCATTACTGAAAAAGTGCATTTGCAAGAGCAAACCATATGATCAGCTGTTGGTTTACTGATAGGTTAGGTAGTTATGCTGCAATCATTGGTCTTTTTTTATAATCGCGCACCTTGTGTCGTGCAAAATGGAAAAACTGCAACGTACAAGATAATAAAATATATGCAAACATGCGTGTATTTAAACAAGCCGACCATTGGAGACGATATTTCCAACACGGGTTATTTTTTCAATAATCTATGAAGAAACGTGAAATCTTTATAAGGTATCAAGTGCCTGATATATCAAGTAAGTAAATTAATGTAATCTTCGTTTTCAATTTGCATTTTGCTGAAACGTACTCGCGACATCGAACGCTGCTCGTTAACCGAGATCCGCGCTGGAGCGCTGGTGTCCAATGGTTTCTCGATTCGAACACATGTAGAGGGCAAGGTCTGCACGTGAATAAAATATCGCAGTCAGTATCAATCGTACGTGATACTTTGGAGATAATACTAATAGCGTGACAGAACCAGGCAGAACAAGACAAAACGAACACAGGCACGGGTGAATCGCGAGCGAGAAGAAGAGGGAGCGCTAGTCAGCGGCCTACTGCTACGCGAGAACGAGCAGGGTGCAACCAAAATGAAAGGTTCGTGCGAATCTCCGGTATACCGTGATGACTCCATCCTTCATAATGGACTTTCGGCTTCGTATGATCATGCCCACGACCTTCTTAGAGACCTTGGCGGGCATATTCACGCACTGCGCGCACAAGTTCTTTCGCTTCTTCAATTTCATGAATTCCTAAAATCTCGTCGTAGGCGCGGTAGGAGTCATTTTCCTGCGGCAACCGTGCACTGTTCACACCACGACTATTTTCAGCTGCGAATCCTTCTCATCGTGGCATTCTACGTAACAACGGCACGGACGGCCAGACGAACGAACGTATCCCGCGTGCCCGCGGATCGACACACTATCGCGGAGGATCATAAACTAGCGCGAGGGAGTCAAACCCGTGTCGCGTTGCAGCCTTGCCTCAATGGGCCGGTTTCTCTGTACGCGTCAGTGCAGCGATGCGAGCGGTGCCCTCAATATGAGCGGTTCACAGTCCATTTTTATAACGAGACACCTTGAGCAGAGAGAAGCCCGAGAGCGGTCACGCTCGCGTTTTAACTGTAACGCCTCAAACGTGGACATTGAAGCGATTGAAGTGATTCTGTCTTTATTGCTCACTGGATATTGAATAAAGATGGAATGACGCCGCGAGCGTTGGGAGCGTCAAGTGGAACGCACATGTCCGCGTTTGAGCGTTACAGTTAAAACGCGAGCGTGACCGCTCTCGGGCTTCTCTCTGCCTTGAGCCTTGCTACTGCGATGACCCGAAAATAAGTCACTTTTGAGAATTTTTTAAATAATTTTAATTGTACACCGAGGTGCATAAATGACTTCCTTTTTCGGTGTAGATAGGTGTAGATAAGCGAAGCATACATTCGACCACGCAGATGGCGCGCTTATCTGCACCAGAGTAAAGTCACTAGATAGATAAAGTACCGCGATCGTCCGCCATTTTAATTCCAACTACACGGTGTTTTCATCACAATTATGTTCTCTTCACATCTGTCACAATATGTAACCTTTCTCAATGGAGATACAACGCAACGCTGCTTCGTAGAATTGCACTTAGTGTGTTGATAAGTTGCATGTTTGCACTAAATACACTTCCAACGCCATTTTTATTCCACGTATTTTACCACGGATTGCGGTACTTTATCAATCTAGTGACTTTACACCAGAGTAGAGTCCTAAATAATAAGAGAAGCGCAATCGTTACCCCCTCCATGCTTCCCATGGTCGCCATGTTGGGCCCGCAGCTGTCTATTTGTATACAACGTAACTTATGTATCTGGTTCATTTGGTTATTCTTAATAGAAATATGTTTCAAAAATGTCTCAGGGATATCTAAAATATTTTATTTTAGAAAATAACATTATAAATATATTATAAATATTTTTTTTCTCACTTATAGTACACCGATCGCAGTTAGTTTCCCAACAGAATGTACTACGGGCTCAACATGGCGGTCAGCCAATCAGCAAGTGAGACGCCGATTGCGCTTCTCTGATTATTTAGGACTCTACACCAGAGTAGAGAACCTCAAGTAAGAGTATGGACATCGTGGATTCGCACCTGATTGGTGGGATCGAAAATGGCGGATTTGAGGTTTATCAATTAAGGGACTCTACTAAATAAAATACATCTTTGTTAGAAAAAGAAATTGCACCTAACATTAATTGTGAAAATAACAATATCTTTATAAAATAAATATTCCTGGTGGAAAAATTTATCATATTTTCTAAAAAACTTGGAACGTTTCTCAGAATAAATCAGAAAATCTAAAAAAATTTGAAAAATCATTACTTTTTTATTATGCTTTATAAATTTTCATACATAGAGATACTGAAAATTCTCATCGTCATTTCTGAAAAATATTGAGAAAATAATTTTTCAGAAATAACTGGATGAGAATTTTGAGAATATTTCAGCATCTCTAAGTATGAACATTTCTGTAAAATAGTAATAATTTTTGAGAATATTTCTGATTGTCTAAGTTATGAGGAATAAGAATCGTTCCAATTCTAAAAAAAATTCTGAGACATCCTGAAAAAATCTGAGAAATTTTTCCACCAAGGATATCCATTCTGCTCGTTTTTCTGCATTTGTTGGCAAAGTTGCCATGTAACATCTTCTTTTATCCTTATTTGTACAACCTCGTACACAATACCCAGTCATTTCGCTTACTTTTCTTACACTAATATTTTTAATCCTAAAGTAAGGAAGGTTATATTGTATACTCCTTATAGATAGTGACCATACGAACGCCATTTTCGATCCACGATGTCCATACTCTTACTTGAGGTTCTCTAGTAGGTAGTACTAGAATAGTTTGAAAATATTGACAAACAAAATGACAACATTTTATTGCAACAATTTTTCTGTATCCGTGATGTAGCAGGAGTGTGAAAACATCTAGTAAGCTTATTAAAATTAGTTAAATATGATCAAATCTGTTCAAGTGCTCCTACATGCGCTCATGAACGACATGCGCGACATTTAGCTCGCGGTGGGGTAACACATTGACATAGGAATATATGGACGGAGCCTTTTACGAGGGGAAGCTGAGATTAGCGGTAAGGGGAGAGCACTGGCACTTCGTGTAACTTCGGCTGTTCGGGTATGTTCGGTTCCGCTAGTGATATATATATATATATATATATATATGTGTGTGTACGATGAGTTATTGTGTTGTGTCGGAATGTAGCAATCGCATTAATGCAAAAAGGAAAACTTGGCAATAACGTATGAAAGAAAATAATGGTCCGAAAATTTCTTTTCATCTGTAAGTAAAACATACAATTGTAGGTTATACACAATGCCGGTAAAACGTTTCAGATATTGTTATGTGTTTATTATTATTTAAATTTATTATTATTGTGTTAAGAAAGAATTTTGGCTTGTTTATTATTATATTCATATAAACAATTTGTTATTATAATTCATATATTTAATATTATTATTAAATATATGAATTAATAAAAACTGTTATCGAACAATTATTCATATGAATATAATAATAAACACATAACAATATCTGAAACGTTTTACCGGCATTGTGTATAACCTACAATTGTATGTATTTTACTTACAGGTGAAAAGAAATTTTCGGATCATTTTCTTTCATAAGTTGTTGCCAATTTTTCCTTTTTGCATTAATGCGATTGCTACATTCCGACACGACACAATAACTCATCGTACATGTAATTTCAGTATCATAACTTTACAGAACTTTATCAAGTATCATTCGGGCGATGTCGAGAACGGCCGAACTCGCCCGATTTGCCAGCAGCCTCTCCTTACCGCAAATCTCATAACCCCCCTTGCCTAAGTTCGTAGCATAGGCTCCGTCCATATATTCCTATGTCAATGGGGTAACACGAATGGAACGGTGACGGCACAGCCAGCATTGACTACCGGCAGTGACGAGGTCCACGTCGTGCGGTGCGGTTGGTCGTTACGTTCCTCGCCGCGAACGATCGGCAATTGTCATCCGCGTTCCAGCTGGATCGCGCGCTCCGAAAAGTCGAGAGATAAAGAAACGCGATTTCTCGCATCACGAAATTTTTGACAAATCGCGTGGAAATGTTTTTCACGGCTGGCACGCTCGCCGGAAACTGAACGCTGCAAGGGAACGAAAAGTTAGTACGCGCGCATGTATCTTCGAACAATTTAAAGGCTTAAGCGCGTCCTTCGCGAGGAGATATGGACCAGCTGTAAACTGGTCTCAAGGACACGCGCGCGCGTATCATTTTCTTTTGAACGGATTTTAAATACCTTTCATCGGGACCGACCGGTCGGTCGGCTTTTCCTGGATTTATAATATTTTAGTTGCGAGATTTTTAAAAAGTAATCGAACGTGTGACCGAAAATTAATTTATAGTATCACAAAAGCATGCTGTGCCTAATCAACGCCGCCCGTAATTGCAGAGATCGTAAGGGCTAAGTTTCATTTTCAAAACGTAAAGGCTTGAGAGCTTCATTTCGTATTCGTACGAATTGCTTTTGTTAAATGATATGACGTTATCTCTGATGACTGTGGGGATTTTAATCTTTCAATGTAATCTGTGTTTTATATCGAGATAACGTTTTTGACATAAAGTGGTTGCATATCAAATCATTTATCGCTAAATATGTATTGTAGTATGCGTTACCACGTAAGCAATAGTTTATAATTGGCGGCATAAAATGTTAAAAATTGTTAGATAAGTTATGTGTATATGCGTGTATGTGAATGTAGCATTTTCCTCTATTATCTTCCTGTTTTTCCCCTTTTTATCTCTTGTTTATCACTTTCAATAACAAAAATTTATTGCTAGAAGTTTATTGTCACAAAGAAGTCAGACATGTGTGTAACTGGCATAATTATTAATCGTAAGGAATGTATCTTATTTATTACAATTTTTTATAGTTACAATTGCTAAATTGACGATAAATTCTTTCTCGTAGACACTACTCCAAGTTATTTTATATTATCCCATTCTATCCTATTTAGATCCTGTCCTTGTGAAACGTCGGCAATGAAATTTGAGTGTCATCACAAAAATCTGAAAGGGTGATTTTGAAAAAATGGTAGGGAAGAAGAAAAGCAAGAAGGTGAAGAAAGAGGAGAAGAAGACTGTGGATGAGTATCAACTACGTAGGGATTTGAGAGAGCAAGCAAAGATGACGAAGCCGACAGACGTGGCACAGGAACCTACAACAACCATGAAAGAAGAGCCGCAATTCTCTGAGGATATTAGGATCGGCGGTGTTGAGGGGTGAGTTCCATATTTAATAATGTTTCAATGGATATACAGGGGCTATTAGTAATCACTTCTCATAAAAGATTTTCGACAAGTCTACAATTGATTTTTCCTGTAATAAATGAATGCTTTGAAATAATTTGAATATAATAAAATTGAATTTTTATATATAATTGAAAAATAAATATTATATACAGGGTGGGGCAATAACTATTACCACCTTAAATATCTTCTAATTTATAAGGTCCAGAGGAAAATTTATGTAATCAAAATTATACGGTACGAAGGGGGCTAACATATGGCGATAATAATTTTTGTCCTGGTGGAGGCGCTTCGAAGATATCAAGGTCACCTTCATTTTTTTTAATAGGTTCGGTATGTTTTTTTTCCATAATTTTATAGAGGAGCTTAAAACAAGTACGGAACTCATGACACAAAATTATTGAACAAGATTAAATGTAAATGAAAACGATAATAATATAAAAATACATTTTTATATTAAATGAAATTTACGTTTAAAAGATGTACGAAATGACGCTTTATTAGTATGTTTTGTCGGAATGTTTTGATTTTGACATTCCTCATAAATGAGGATCAACTTGTTCTTCAAACGGATACATCGATGAAAATAAATAGTGACGTAAACTTATTTCAATGAAAACAAAGACCCTTTGAAGGCCATCTTAATAAGTTCACAGGATAAGATAAACATAAAAAGTAGTATCGATAGATAAGTCAATCGTGCAAGATGTATTCATTTGAAGAACAAGTCGACATGATGGAGAATGATCTCATTTATGGAGAATGTCAAACAAATTCAGTGAGAGCGCAAAATTTATACGCTGAACGATATCCTAATCGCACTCAGCCTTCGCGTCGAACATTTAAAATCCTATTTATTTTCATCGATGTATCCGTTTGAAGAACAAGTTGATCCTCATTTATGAGGAATGTCAAAATCAAAACATTCCGACAAAACATACTAATAAAGCGTCATTTCGTACATCTTTTAAACGTAAATTTCATTTAATATAAAAATGTATTTTTTATTATCTTTTCATTTACATTTAATCTTGTTCAATAATTTTGTGTCATGAGTTCCGTACTTGTTTTAAGCTCCTCTATAAAATTATGGAAAAAAAACATACCGAACCTATTAAAAAAAATGAAGGTGACCTTGATATCTTCGAAGCGCCTCCACCAGGACAAAAATTATTATCGCCATATGTTAGCCCCCTTCGTACCGTATAATTTTGATTACATAAATTTTCCTCTGGACCTTATAAATTAGAAGATATTTAAGGTGGTAATAGTTATTGCCCCACCCTGTATATTATATATGATTGAATTTATAGACAGTCATAAACGTTAATAATATTGCGATGCTTTGTAGATACTTTACGTGCAAATTCTAAGAAACACGATAGAGCGAATGAAAGAATTACGCTTATCGAAAATGTTAGATATTAGCTTCCGCAAAGTGTGCGTGTCATCGGTATATTCTGATGGAAACATTGCACTGATGCAAACAAAACACTTGTTATATTTTGTTATACTTTATATACTTCTTTTTATTTTCTAAAGAGTCGTTTATTTATCCTCTTTGTTATCGCCTTTATATAAATTCAAAACGATCATCGACGTTTCTGTTCGACATTTTACAAACGATAATAGCCAAGTAATAGCGTTCATTACATTCGACGGTTTGCAGAATGTAAAAGAATGAAAATACGTATATATTAATCGTATCAAGATCAAGACGCACGAAGGACGAGAGCTCGATATCTCGTTCGATAATATTCAACGTTCGAAGTCGAAATAGTGTAAACTTCAATAGCGGAAATGAGTATTCAATGTTATTCTCCAATAACGTACATACTTTTAATTTATTATCTCGTTGTTAGGTAGTGTCTAATAAGTTTTTATAATAATAAGTTTTAATAAGAATAAATTCGAGAGATATTTAGCAATTCCTACAATTAGAATTTAGAAAAAATCTGAGTGGACATATCCGGTTTACGATAAAGACAATCAGTACTTGTTAAGTAGACTTAATTTTGAGGGATTACACATATCTTTCAGATAGAATTATATATATATATATATATAATCTTGTTTGTTAGGAAAATAATCGAATTTAGACTTGAACATGACGTAAACGGTCACATTAATATAAATGCGGAGTGATAAAACAAATTTAGAGACACGACATGGTAAATTTATAGGAGCCAAAAATTATGTAATTAATATAACTCTGCATTAGTCATTCTATTGTATTAGCATGACAAAATATACAAGTTTCAATGTTAATTGATTTTTTCAGAGGCGGAACGCACTCGACGCTCGTTATACTTGACGGAAAAGGTGCGCTGCTAACGGAAGTTAAAGGACCGCACACTAATCACTGGGTGACTAAAGAGTTATTTTTTTCTAAAGTGCTGTGAATCGAACTTATAAATATTATAAATTTCGATATAAACCAATGCAACATTAACGGTAATTTAAGAAGATTTTCGAGACTAAATCTGCTTATAATTAGCATTTGCTTAAGATAAACGCATCGAATAGATTATGAAAGCATCGTTCTGCGCGCTGGAGAAAGTTGTTGATCGTAAAGGAATGCATGAACTTGATGCTTTTGTTTCTAGGCAATCGGGATTGATGAGACAGCCGCCAGACTCAGTGCAATGATCGAGAAAGGTAAACAAGATCTAGGCATACCAGAATCTGTTCCTTTAGACTGCGTAGTAAGTAAACAATCAAACATCATTATTAATAAAGTACTTTCATTATTATACGTAATTCTGAATATTGCAGGGTTTAATAATAATGGACTGAGTTTGAATTGAGACGATGTTTTTTTTATTTTCTGGCTTGCTTCTCGTTTAGAATCTTGAATCACACTTCAGTAAAAAATTGATTTAATAAAGTCGATCATCGAAATGCTACTTAAAAGTGAAAACAGAATGGTTTATTTCGTTAACAGGGCCTTTGTTTAAGCGGCTGCGAGGAGGAAACCACCAACGACCAACTCGTAAAGACTTTGCTAGAGAATTATCCAAATTCGGCCAAGGATTACGTGATCAGTTCGGATACACTCGGTAGTCTTAGGACAGGTTTGGAGTCCGGTGGGATCGTGTTGATCGCAGGAACTGGAAGTAATGCGCTCTTGATCAATCCCGATGGGAGAACTCATGGTTGTGGAGGATGGGGACACATGATGGGTGATGAAGGAGGAGGTATATTTTAAGTAAACAAAGACATCAAAAATTGACTTGGAAATTAAAGATGTTATGCATGAATTTCGTGACTAAATTACATTTTATCGTCTAATTAAAAAAAAAATAGAATGTACGACTTACATTCTGTTTTATGTTATTTATGTGCAAAAATTATACATATAATTACATATAATTTAAATTTAAGTAATCTTATTACCGACTAGTTATGATAAGTAAAAAACGTTTAATTTTAATCACTTTTTTTCGATTTTAAGCTTTTTAAAATAAATTAAATGTTTTTTCTAAAAATAAAGTCACTATAATTAATTTTTTTTAAATCTAGAAATCTTACATTCGAATATATTACAAACGTAAACTAATTATAGTGTATTTCTCTATCAATCTTTTCAGCTTATTGGATCGCCCATCGCGCTTGCAAATACGTATTCGATGATATCGATGGCTTTATCGAAGCGCCGGAGCCCATAAGCTACGTGTGGCCAGCTATGAGAAGTTACTTTAACGTAACCGACAGGAACGGCATATTACCGTACCTCTATGCAAATTTCGACAAGAGTATCATTGCTGGCTTTGCCAAAGAAATTGCGGTCGGTTGTGAGAAGGGCGATCCGCTGTGTCTGAAGATTTTCGAGGAAGCTGGATGTGTTCTGGCGAAGCATATCATCACTCTCTCGAAGAAGGCGCACAATGTCAGTATTCCAATGATAAATTGATTTGATTTATCTATAAAATATAATCGTATTAATATTAGAATAAATAATGAAATACCTTGATCGTAAAAATTGATTCTCCAACATTGTTAAATCTCGTTTACTTTTTTATTTTTCAGGATCTGAAATTGGCTCACGGTGGCTTGAAGATAATCTGCGTTGGATCCGTATGGCAGTCGTGGAAATTCATGGAGAACGGTTTCGTGGATAAATTCATAATAGCCGCATCGTAGACGAGTTGAGCCTGCTGCGTCTGACGACGACGTCGGCACTGGGCGCTTGTTATTTGGCTGCGGAAAAGATAGATTGCCCATTCGTAAAGCCATACGACGAGAACGTCGAAGTCTTTTTCCATTACAAACGCGATCACTATCCAGAAGTGCGCACGGTGGAACATCCGGCGGAATTAAATCATACGGCTGCTGATAACGTTCGTGCAAACGAAGGAAGCACATGACCAGTCATAAAAATGTGCAATAACAATGAAAATATCAGCTTTGTAAAATTTACGACTTTATAAATATCAACTTCGCATGTATATAAATTTTAGTAAAATTTGAACAATAAAAATTTCCTGAGATTTTGTAATAAAATATAATTGGAAGAATAATGTATAATACTTTTAGTGTCATAAAAATAAATTTCCTACAAGCAAAATTCGATTTTATAAAAGGAAGAACAAAGGTGTGAATTTTTACAGCACAATCGATACGTCGAATCTCGTTTTCCTTCAGTATACACAGCAAATTTCGCAGTAATGGGAGCCTGAGGAGTTTTGAGAGGATGGGATTGAAAGCGATCTGGGATACGGCATGGGGCTGGATATCGTGGACTATTTCCTTAGTCTGTAAAATTTTTTTCTACCTACTTTTGTCTCTCTTTGGTTTCATATTCTTCGTGGTCTATACGTGCATAATAACGATCCTCATCCTCTACGCTTATGGTATTTTAACGCAACCAACGGATGAACGTAGATGATTAATCCGCGCGGGTCCAAAGGTATTTCATATCTGGTAAGTAACGCAATATTTATCATTGTCGCAAATTGAACGGTTTCTCTCAGTTGCTCCACAAGGGAACTTATCACGAACGTAAGAAACTTTGCACATGCGACGTATTTTTCAAAAAATATATTTATATCGGAATATCACAATTTATCTCGTGTACATTGCAACAACCAACACGTACACGCATACGAGTGTATACCTTCTTACTCTCTCATTTACATACATATACTCTGGCCATAAATTAAACTATTACAATTCATATGGTAAAGTTTGCATTGAAATCTCGTTCTTTTTTTCCGAGATATTCTTCAAAGCACTTTCAACGCGACATTTATAATCTGCATATATATATATATATATATGTGTGTGTGTGTGTGTGTGTAAATTCTAAATTTGTGTGTGAATGCAGGAGGCCTTGTCGTACAAATTATACGTACTTGCTTAAAATGTAAAATTTGACACAATCCACGTGTTAAAAAAAATATATATACATATATCTCTTTGTCTCTCTCTCAATAAAGTGTGAAAGTGAAATTGAACAGCCACCTAGGAATTATTATGTTATCGTTGTACGCGCATGTTTATTCTCGCGACGAGAGTGATACAGAGTTCAAAAAATATTTCGCAAGACATTTAACGATATAACGTGCGCTTATTACGAAGCGAAATATATTGCTCTATTGTTAATTGTTATGGTACTCGTACCGTATTAGCGTCCTCTTTGACCAGTGTACTCGCTTCGGCGAACCAGCGTGCGCTCACGTGAATACATTCCACTTTGCTACTAGGATCGTGACAGATACCGGTATCGATTTTTGCATTACGTGAAATGCAAAGTACGTAATTGGCTGTTGATTTCTACATTTTCAATAGTTTTACGCTAAACTATTTTATGCCCTATGTACGTAGTCTTCATTCCATCGCGGTCGAAAATTTTTAAGTTTAAAATCTTATTGCTATATATATAGTTCAGTTTATACAAAGAGGCAATGCAGTCGAGGTCTTATTTTACAACAGTCATAATTTTCATAAATATTTAAATCGGCGATACGTACGGCTAGTGATGTCTTTGACTTGGGGAATATATTATAGCTCTTGCGTTTACGTTACACATACAGAATGGAAACTCGTGACTTTATAGTAGAAGCTAATTATCAGTGCTTTAAATCGAATATCTCTATGAGCAGCGGCTCCACGCTGGATGGATTGACGTTCAAGTAAACCCCTACGACCTCGTCGTTCAGTTTGTGGAGCTCGGAAATCTTTTGAATTAACTTGAGAAACGTGGACTTGGCCTCGCAACCGGGATAAACGCTCTCCAGATACCGTCTGAGGAGATAGTAGTATGAATTCTAGAAGAAAAAGATGATACATGCGTATATCAGCAGAATGAACGAAAAAAAATGTGATTTAACGAATCTTTGAATTGCGACAAACATGGTTTAAGAATTTGTACTTTTCAATATACAGAGATACCCAAGAGCTACAAGAGATTAAAATATTTTTTATGATTTTAACCGTTATATAAAATAATAATAGCAAATTCATGCAAAAAACTATGTAAAAATTTTGAAGATTCTTGCCCCAACGTGCTGCAGACTTACTTGCTCCAATTTAATGACGTCGCCATGCACGACTCTCGGTCTGTCCGGCGTAAACAAGGCAATTGCGCTTAAAATCAAAATGATATTTTCGTCCCGCCACCGTGGATCAAATGTCCTAACGAATCTCGCATGCTCCGCATACAGATTTCCCTTCGCTTCTTTCAGAACGTCCACTTTGATACTCGACATGCTCTCTTGGCTGTGGGGTATCTTCCACATGTCTTTATCCGGATCGTAATTGATGGCCGATCTCAGAATCATCATTTCCGTGCAACCGCCCTTCAGCAGCGCCAGCTGATCCTCCTGGCACATATTCTTGAAAGCGTTTATCTTCTTCGACATTTTTATTAAGCGCCTAATCGCTATGGCCGTTAGATTTATCACGTCCAACAGCATCGGATCGGATTGCCCGAAATTATTCTGGAAGCAGATACCTCGCTGTCGCTACATTTGCGACGACGGTAAAGATAACATTACGCGTAAAATTTGAGAAGCATTACCTTGAATTTACATTCCTCGTCGACTAAATTCGTTATGTCATCGTCTAATGGAGCTAATAACGCTTTATTAGCAACTATCAGTTCGTTTAACTTGGCTCTCTCGGCGTCATTTAATTCTCTACTACTTTGGTTACCGCCGAAGCTCGAAAACGCTGAGTATTCCAGCTTGATCGCCTCGCACAAGATCGACTCTATAGAATTAGCGGCAATCGGTATCCTGTAACGAACGCGACCAATCTTAACCGTGCAGGCATCCTTAACATCTCATTAGGCTACAAGATAATTGTACGTATTGCACTACCTTTGAACATCCTGAAGAACGTCTCTGGTAACGTCGGCCGTATTTTTATTCCAGTCTGTGCTGGCACTAGGTTCTAAATTTTGATTCTTGCACTCCTCGGCGTTACGATTGGTAATCAAATCCGTGAGGATCGGATTCTCCACGTGACTTCCTTTCGACTTTGCCGCGTGCCTAGCGGCGCTATCTAAATCACTATCGTTCATCGGCACCTCCCTCGACCGGCTTTCCGTCTTGTCGCCGCGATCGAACTCGTCGGCCGTGTCGGTCGCGTCGTTCTCCTGCAAGAACCGCGTCATGTGCGGATCCGCCGCCAGGCACGTGACCATATCGGGATCCGCCATAATTTTCATTAACATCCTCTGATCTTGAAAGATTTTCGCGACTAAATTCGGACTACTGATGAACTTGGTGAGCAATCTGGGATCCTGCTTGAACTTGGCAAGCAGGCTGTTTCCGCTGGAACAGGTTTCCTTTGGTTTCTGGCACATCGTCGCCTCCTCCTTTACGAGCTGCGCGTGTAACGACGGTGCGTTCACACCGGGCTGGCTTGCAGCGACGTTCGACGCACGGTTCGCGTATCCCGCGAGGGAGTCTTGCTCGCGACTTTGCTCGAATTTCGAGTAGTCGGACGCGTTCTCCTCGAACGGGGAGCTGTACCTCGACGGCTCGCCGTTTACGTTCACAAACTCGGGACTAAATTGCAACGCACTCTGCTCGCCGTACTTCCCCGAATTTGTAGAGAAGCTTCTGTCCTTCTCCGCGGTCTGAGACTGCGTCGCGTTGAAATAGCTGCCGAACCTCGCGCGGCTGCAAGAAAGCAGATTTAGTTCGTCTCGATTCTGCCATTTTACGATGTTCTCTACGTACATTGGCAGATAAATTTGGTCTGGTCTTACCTCGCAAGATTAGGTCTCAAGCCATGAGAGGACTCCTTCAACATGTCTAGAGTCTTCGTTTCCGCGATATTCGTGCTCTCAGGTGGACTCGAAGGACTCGGCACACTGGCTGCTGTCACCGGACTCATACTTTCGACCACGTTTTGCCTGTTGCCATCCAGGTCCGCGTATTTTCTGTCAGACTCCCAGAAATACGTCTCTGACATCGTTGACGCCACCGAGTTGACCGACATTGACGTGTCCTCGAGCGTGCAATCGTCCATGGAGTTCTTCTTGATCTTCGACGCTTTGCCATTGTCGGATTGAGATCGTTTCTTCGCGCGATTCTTCTCAATTTTCTTGCGCTTCAGGACCTTATCCTCCTCGGACATGATATATTCCTTGCGCATACCAATACTAAAGCACTTGTCCAGGCGACACTTTTGGCAGAAGCGTCTAGTCACAGGTGTGATGTTACAGTTTTCCGTAAAGGGACATCTAAAGTCCTAAAGAAAGAAAACATATCTTTTTAATGTCTCCTCAGCTAAGCGTTATGTAATTTTACATTAACAATTATCTTGTTTCTGTTTCAAATATAAAATAAAGCTTTATTTTAATACCTATCTTTAGATAATATCTATTTTTAGATTCTTATTTAATTAGTCTGACAAGTGACATTATAATCTTCTGTTCTGTTAAATAGATGGAAACAGCTTAAGAAGTGAAAAAAACATCCCTATCTTATCTATCATTCTTTAACAGTTCACTGCCAGTTTTATGGACAGATTTCACCTTTAAACTTCCAATTATATCTTTTACATGTACACACATTAGTAATTGAAAAGTAAATCAAATAAAAGTGAAATCATAAATTAGTGATAAAGAATTGCAAAGTCACAGTGCAGCGTGATTCATTTGAGGAAATAAATTTGGAATTAAATTCAAAATAGCGATCCTTAAACTTAAACCAATTCTCTGAGGCCTCGACTCGGAGCAGGGATAATCAAAGAAACAAACAATCATGAAGCGCAGTCTTTCCGTAAACGCATCTAAAATTAAAGATAAAAATGAGAGATTCTTTGGTTGCAACACTGACAGCTCCAAGTTCTTCGGAGAGTGAGTCAGCCCTTTCATCGAGAAACGTCAAGTCAGAGTAACGACAGACTTGCCTTGTTCTTGAGCGCGTTCCTCCTGAAGAAGGCCTTGCAGCTCTCGCAGGAGACGGCGTTGAAGTTGTAGCCGAGCGCCCGGTCGCCGCAGACTCCGCAGATCTTGTTGGCCTCCCTCGCTGGCTGTTCATCGTCCATCGCTTCTGGTGCTTGGCGTCCCCGCGAGCGGCGATTAGCGCGGCTTATCTAACGCAGACGGCAGCATCGTCCCTCTCCGCGCTACTGAGGCATCGCCGTGACTCACGTCAACATCGTCTATCGCATCCTGACCGTCGTGCCCGTCGGGAGCCAGGTCGCGACTGTTTATCGCTCACGACATCTTCCACCGTCGGCGGCAGTACAACGCCCTCCGGACTCGCGCCTACAAAAGCTCCTTAAGTGACCGAACCGAATGACGCGCTCAATTGACGGCTCACTTATCGGTAGTTAACGGGGTGGTGCGCACAAATCCGTCGTACGATCCACTCATTTCGCCACCCTTCCCCTCCCCACCCCCGACGGCCGTCCCCGCACCAGCACCGCGCACCCAAGGCCGAAACAATTCGTAGACGGCTTGGTGATTTTGGCTCGGCCACCCGCTTGGATTGGCGAACCTGGCTCGACGTGCATTCCGTATCACTGCCGAGTCGCGAGCGCGCCAATGGTTCTTTGTCTAGCGATTTTACTTTTCTGATCTGCTTCGATTGGCCAGTTTGACTCAACGTGAAATCAATCACCGTGACACCGTCGCGTGCGACACCGTGGATTCTTGGAAAGAGGAGTCGCTATTTGACGATCATACGAGTGCCCGCGAAGTTAATAAACAATTTTCGCGTGTAGTTTTCAGAGACATTTCACAGAGCAGAGTTTGCATTTTTTAACAAATTTACTGTTATTTCTTTTAGTAACAATGTCAAATAGCTTATAAAAGTTGTTAATTTACAAAAAATGATTTTTGCGAATTTAAAGAGAAATATTTAAACAGATAAAAGAAGATTTTATTCGTTATAGCTAATAATTTATAAAATTTAAGTTTTAAGGATTTTCTTCTAATAACATTTTGATTTAAAGCATGTATAAAATTATATATTATATAAAAAATATATGTATAAATACATATAATGATAAAAATATATTAATAATTAAATATTAAATAATAATATGATGAAAAAAATAAAATTGGATAAAAGATTTGCGACAGATGATATTCTTCCTTGACGTTTTCATTAAAGAAAAATCCGTCAACAATTAATCGAATAATCCGTTATTTAAAAAATAAAATAAAGGTAGAATAAGCTGTATGTGTTGGACAAATAATTTATCAAAACTTACTGATAAAACTCAGCTATTTCCTTCCTTGAATTCCCAAATAATTTCTCTAAATATAGTAACTAACGTTCCCGTGACAAACAAAGCCAACGCAAAGTGCGCTTAATTTTATTTCTATCAATTAGCTCGGCTCAAAGTTCACGGACGTGCAACGTAACGATGCAATCATCGCGATTATACAATCATCGGGAACAAATATGTGCATTACATGTGACGAACCTACGTTGAGCTTGATGTTACGCAGTTATCCCACGACGCACGGAAATCGCGAGTTCATCCTATTGTTGCGGACTGAGACGGCCACGATTCTGGAAATCGTTTATCAATTTGACTAACCGCTCGATCGGCGCTATCGTTATCGTTCATACTCTCGCTGGCAAGTGAGATAATTGTGGTACGATGCGCATGGCATTTTACGCAATTCACGAAATTGAATTGCGTCGATCGGGCCACAGAGGGGGAGAGAGAGAGAGAAACAACGATTGCGCGAGAGATATAGAAGTAATGACGTTAAAGTCCTGTTTTCTAAGAAAGGTTTAATAAAGTCTTGATAATACATATGTCATCACATTGATCTCTCGAGAGCGACGCTCCAAGAGGCACAGAACATCCCACGTGCTCGCGAACAATTACCCGGCAATTACTCCAACGAATATATAAAAATACTGACAAAAGACAATATAACGATGCAACATGATCTGTGCTTAAAGAATCAGTCGTCCCTCAGTTTTACCGCGTACAAAATTACCCTTTTAGGTACGTGTATACATGTCAACCGTAAATTCGGCGCAGCCACCAAAGTACCTTCGCAATCGGTTCTATGAGATCCACTTGTTTTTTTTTTTCATATCCGTTTTAATTCCGAAGTACCGACAGAGCAGCTATGAAGGATTCAAGATTTTTAGCAGTAAGTTTCAGTACTCTCAGTACTCGGAATCCGTACTTTTAAAACGGATACAAATGCAAGAGCTTCGTAGAACCGGAGAGACACCCAATAATATATTAACACGGAAGATTAATATATATTAAAAATATGTATACATAAATATATATATTTCCCAAAAGAGATCTATCTATCGCGTCCAATACTCGAGTTTACTTTATCGAAGGCAGAGATAAATATTGAACCACAGATAAACAAAACTTGTCATAATAATACCTAACTTAATTATAAAATTCTTTAATAATAATTTACGAGAGATTACGATTAACTTAAACGTTCACTTAAATGTTCGTTTTAGATACACGAAGGCACTGCTCAAACTTTTGTTCGTCAGCCCGCTAATTTATACATTTTGATATCGTTGTAATGTTTAGCAAAAGTATTTGCTCGGCAGTAAAACTTTTATAGATGAAGATTTTCATCCTTCCCTCTTGTAGTGGGACTACTACTTGATCGTAGCAAATTAATTAAAATTGCTTTGGTGGTGTATCAGTCAGTCTCGTACTTCCGGTCGGGATACCGCCGCTGTAGAGCATTAGTTCTTCCTTCATGTAAAACGTCACAATGTCCTCGACCGCCGAAAACGACAGCTCGTTTACTTTCACGGAACCCAGCGCGTATCTAAACAATTTAACGCAAGTGTTAATAAAAGTAACAATTGTTGTAAAACATATTTTTTGCATATTATGATATTACATGCAAGTTAATCAATTTTTGATATCTATATTTTATTAAAGAAATAAAATCAACTGGAGAATATTTATTTTCCAGTCATGTATACTGTATTAAATGTTGGTCCTGAGAATTTATCCAATCATTTGATACAAATTATATTGTGGCATTTTTTTCACAAATGAGAATTGAAATTAAAAATAGTCCAGTACTCGTGTGGATAAGAATATACGGACAAAAAATATCTTATGGAAGTAGTAAATTTAATATATTGGGTCATTAAGTATGAAACTTTACAAATAGAACATAAACTTTTGCATTTTTTGGCACATGGACATGATTTATTTTCAATCGAAGTATGCGCCCATATTATCTACACACTTCTGCCATTTTAGTGGTAGTTGGTCTATGCCTCTACTATAGAAGCCAGGAGTACGGGAATCGATGAAGTCGCGGAAGGCTGTTTCGACTGCCTATTGAGAATTGAAGAATTTTCCCACCAACAAGTTGTCCAAATTTCGGAAGAAGTGATAGTCGGTAGGTGATAGATCTGGTGAATATGGTGGATGACGGAGAGTTTCCAATTCCAACTCCTGTAGCTTTGCCACGGTCAGTCGTGCAGTGTGCGGTCGAGCATTATCATGCAACAGGATTGGCATTGACCGGTTGACCAATTTCGGTTGTTTAATAGCAAGTTGTTGCATCATTTCGTCCAGTTGCTTGCAATATACTTCAGCTGTCATCGATGTACCAGGTTTCATAAAGTTGTAGTAGATAACACCTGACCTGGACCACCAAACAGTCACCATAAGCTTCTTCTGTGTAATGTTGGGTTTCGCGTGATGTCTCGGTGGTTCATCGGCGTTCAACCACTGATGTGAGCGTTTACGATTGTCCACTTTTCATCGCAGGTCACAATTCGATTCAAAAAGATTCATTTTTGTGACGGGAAAGCAAAGAAAGGGAAGCCTCTAGACGTTGCGCCTGCTGCGCATCGGTCAATTCGTGCGGGACCCATTTGTCCAACTTCTTTATCTTACCAATTGCAGCTAAATGAACCGATATGGTGGGTATGGAAACATTGAATATCGATGCCAATTCACGTGTACTTTGAGATGGATCGGACTCTACTACGGCTCTCAAGTGATCATTATCCACCTTCGTCTTTGGTCTTCCACGTGGCTCATCAGCGAGGCTGAAATCTCCATCTCTGAAGTTTTTGAACCAATTGCCCACCGTTGCTTTAGTAGTTGAACCTTCACCAAATACAGCGTTGATATTACGAGCTGTCTCCGACACTGTGGTTCCACGGCGGAACTCGTATTCATAAATCACACGAATTTTGGACTTTTCCATAGTTCTATAAAAAAGAATCCACCAATAAAACTAATGAAGATATTTGAACGAACAAATATGACATTTGAAAAGCGAACATACATCTATCACACTAACCTAACCTGATACTGACGTCTGGCGCCAAATTTGAGATAACAAATGTTAAAGATGGCGCTTTTACATTTGTAAAGTTTCATACTTAATGACCCAATATATAATTAAGGGGGGGAACTCTAATTAGAAAGTTTTTTTTCAAAAAACTTTTTTTCTTAATCGATAGTTCTAATCAAGAATATGCCTGTAAAATATTAAATCGAAATCCGAAGTAGTTGTAAAGATACAGCTCATAATACGCGAGCGCGCACCGCAGGTACAAGTACGCGCGCCGGGCGGCTGAGACTCGAGTCGCTCGCAGGTATAAGACGACTGGAGTTCGACCCCAAATGAAACCTATTGTATTCCTTGTCGGGTAAAGATGTTTTGACATAAAAATTATAAGTAGATTACTAATCTACTTATAATAATAGTAGATGGCGTTGTGTATGTATCTCAAAATGAATCTGTTTTATGGATCAAGAAAACAGTTAACCTCAGTTCTGTGACGGTTTCTGGCTTGTGTACACGCTAAAATGTATCCGAAAGGAAAAAAAGATACTCCGAATCGCATTAATAGACCGCGTAAACGAAGGTTTCACGGGAACAGATTTACGAACAGAGACAGTAGCTCCGATAATCAAGAATCCGCGCAAAGTTCTTCGGCCAAAAAATTGAATACATCGAGTAGCGCGGATATTTCAGTAAATCCTCTCCATTGCTACAAAATTATTGAATTTTTTCATGTTTTTGGTGCGCTGCAAGATTTACTCATTTGTAAAGGATGTAAAGGAAAAGTGAAATTCGAAGAATGCGGCGATCGAGGTGTGGGGTTCAAACTCGTTGTCAAATGTATATGTGGTCGTACAGAAATCAATTCCGGGCCTTTAATTAATACAGGCTACGAAATAAATCGAAGATTAGTTCTCGTTATGAGAATGTTAGGCCTCGGTAGAGAAGGTGTGAACATATTCTGCGGCCTCATGGATATCGGACAAGGTTTAGCTTCGAGTACGTATGAACTGATTGTGAAACATATTCACAATGCGTCTAAATCGACTTTTGAATTTGTGTGCAAAAAAGCTGTTGACGAGGAAAAATCATCCAACGAGAGTCATGGACAACCAGCAACAGATTTCGGAGTATCTGGAGATGGTACGTGGAAAAAGCGTGGGTTTTCTTCTCTGTTTGGTGTTGCAGTGCTTATTGGAAATTTTACGGGCAAAATAGTGGATATGGTCGTAAAAAGTAAATACTGTCATGAGTGTGCAATTTGGAACAATAAAAGAGACAGTGAGGAGTTTGCTCATTGGTTGGAAGAACACGAAGCAAACTGTCAAACTAATCACGATGGTTCCGCAGGCAAAATGGAGGTGGATGGTATGAAAGAAATGTTTGGGACTTCCGTTGAGAAATACGGAGTGAGATACGTAAATTACATTGGAGACGGAGATTCGAAAACGTTCAAGAGCATACTGGATTTAAATCCATACGGCGATGACTGCACGGTAATCAAAAGCGAATGTGTTGGACACGTCGAAAAGCGAATAGGCACCCGACTGCGAAATATTAAGAAAGAAAAACTAGGAGGAAGAGGGAAGCTAACTGACGGTGTCATTGTTAAATTAACAAAAAATTATGGTTTAGCAATTAGACAAAACATTGATTCAGTCTTGAATATGAGGACAGCTATAATGGCATCGCTGTATCATTATTGCTCGACGGATGATCACCCCAGACACGAATGTTGCCCGATAGGTGCGGATAGTTGGTGTTCGTGGCGTAAAGCGGAAGCACGTGGACAGCTGGACAATTACACTCATCCAAAACAACTTATTTCTTCTGAAATTGAAAAACACCTTCTCCCCGTTTATCAGGATCTGTCAAGGGACGATCTTCTACAGAGATGCTTAGGCGGATACACGCAAAATCCCAATGAAAGTTTCAATTCAACGATCTGGCGTTTGGCTCCCAAACATCTGCATTGTGGCTCTAAAGTACTGGAAATCGCTTCTTTTTTGACTGCAGGGGCTTTCAATGAAGGTTATTCGTCACTTTTAAGAACGATGCAATCGTTGGAAATAACTATTGGCCGCCAATGCAAATCTTTCTGCGACAACCACGACGACCAGCGAAAGACGAGACAGAATCTTCGTGCACAAGAAAACACGAAGGAGGCACGACAGGCACGACGGCTCTCCAACACTCAACAAAATGAGTTTTACGAGCAAGAGGAAGGCCTCCTGTATTCGTGTGGGATGGCAGATTAGCCTGGAAAAGCTGTAAGTTTGTCATTAATGTTAAAATTTTATACAAAAATCTTTAAATGCGTTTTTCTCGAAACAACTTTTTCGTAATTGGCGGACACGATAAAAAAGTTTCTAGTCAGCCAATCGACTTCTAGTTTTCGCTATTTTGTTCGTAACTAAAAATTGTTCTATGTGAACTAAAAAAGTTTTGAAAAAATTAATAATAAACAATTGTTTTTGCATGAACAATCCTAAATTTTTACATCAAATTTTGAAATTTTTTTTAGATACTCTTAATATGACACAATTCATACTTTTTTCATAATTTTGTTAGTTCACAGAGTATAAAAATACATTAAAAAAATAAATTTTCGTCGGATTTTGTTTCAGATCGAAAAATAAAGATGGCAGCGTGTCCGCCAATTAGACGCAACTGCGCGGAGCGTTGGCATTCGACGATAGACTCACGTGTTTACAATCAGACTTTTTTAATAAAAAATAATTTTTGTAGAGTAAAAACATACCACAATAAACTGTAAAAAGTTTAAACAATTTGCATAATTCAATACTTCAGAAAAAATTCCTGAAAAATGCTATTTTTTTATGTTCTAATTAGAGTTCCCCCCTTAAAGTATGTTGTCAATGTACCTGTTGTCACTTCGTTTCCTAACCGGAACGTTGTAAACTCTATCCTTATACCAGAGGACTAACGCTAAAGGATTGCCGGGATTTGTAGTCGACGGTCTCAAAAGAAAGTATCCGTCTTGTGGGTTGTTGTAAGTACGTGCTGAAAAAACATACGATTGCACATTAACAACGTTTTGTACTAAATCATTATTTGAACTTTACGTAATCTTCCGGATCTTCAGCAAAATTGTATATAATTTAATGGAACACTTCGATTTTTACGAAATGCTGTCGTATTTTAAACTAGATAATTAATTATACAGAATATTTTATATCTAATCTGAATTTTAAATGTAATTCTCTTCGAAAATTTACAGAATTGAATATTTTCGTATCGATATACGAGATATAATATACAAAGTTTTTATTAAAAAATTTGAACTAATACACACGGTCTCTGATGAGAGTAGCCGCTTGTTCTCTCGTGACATTGTGGAACCAGGACTTGTCCACGTAAGACTGCCTTTCTGGCGGTGGTGGTAGCGGGCGTGTAGCTCTTTCGGTCGAAGTATTATAACTAGGTAGAGGTACAGTGGGTGATTTTTTATCTGGCGATCGCTCTGGAAATATATGAAAAAATGAAGAGATTAATGCATGCAAGAATAAGTTATAAACTGATATGTTCTACCTCTTTTTCATAATAAAAAAAATATTATATAATGCCATACTGACTAATTGCTTCAGATTGTTTTGTTAAGACATAGATCGATCGCGTACTGACTTGCTAAGTTAAGTCGGGCCTGCGTAAGGGCCGCTTGTGTCAAACACTCCGAGAGATTCGCTTGTCGACGTGCCGTCGTATTGAGCGATATATTTCGCTTCGTGTCGCTGATTATAGTTGCCATTATTACGAATTCGTCACGTATCCTTCGGGGAATCACGAGTATTTTTAAACTTTCATCGGAAGTCGCTGATTTTTTAATCTTATTCTATGATTGATACAGCTGTCGTTTTATTGTAGCTATTAAAACTGGGTAATGCGAGTTGTACAACGAAATACTTTTGCGTTGGAAATTCTTACAATCGAATATGTTTTTCAGTTCAATCGAATATGAGAAATGAATTTTGGTAACACGATAATCATTGCATATATGTATCTTTCATTTAAATATGCAGTCACGTAGAGTTGCACAGTCTCTGAAATTGCACCGGACACAAGCACGTACGTCTGACCGTCAGATAGTCGCTCTGACGACGTGATCCTTACGAGAACTTCGACGGAACTGGGATTTAATTTTGGTGCGGGCCGTTTAAACCATCGCGAAAAAGGAAGAGCGATGGTCAGTCCGTTGGTCTCTCAGCATGGGGCACATCCGAAGCGTGTTCAAGAATATCGCGTTATAAATCAAAGCAGGAAGATCAATGACCCCAAGGGGTAAGAGAGATTAAAGACATGATAAAGGTAGTTCAATAATTCTCTCAATAGACCCACTGCATATTTTCATACGATACTAAATTGTTTATCCAAAAGCGTTTTCTACTATTCCTACCTCTAAGTTTATAAAATGAAACAATGAATAAGAGGAAATCTTAATTGCAGATAATATTGTAACAAAATATCAAATTATATTATTAAATCAATTAAAGTGAAAATTATATTGTAAATTAAATGTTAAAAACATAAAAAATTATTTTCTTTTACTTAAAAAACGGCCAGAACTTTTCGACACATCTAATATAAAATTAATGTTAAACGATCACGCGCGCAGAATCTTTCTTATCGAAGTTATCGATTATTTTCTTAGGATTAGGATCTTTCTCATCGATTAGTTTCCAAAATCCAGATTATCTAACAGATCCGCTGTCAGTGGAGGTTCGACGACCTTCGACGTGAGTGAAGAAAGAACAGATGTTCAATTAGCGCACACTCACGCGTATAATCGCGCGACACCGTACCGCAGGCAGTGCGTCGCCGAACGATGCATTATTTAATCACTCTACGTACCTGGCGGTTCAGGTGGTTGCGAATAACAACACGCGGACAGACTTCTCTTGATCCGCACTATCATATCGGCGACCTCATCGGCCAGGCGCGTGCCCAGGCCTCCTAGGAGCTGTTTACTCAATCGTAGGTAGAAACAGGAGCACATTCCATCACCTAATGTTTCGCTTCCTCGGCCGGGCAGTTATCGGATCCTAACATACGCGCGTTTCTATCGCGGTTCTTGGCGCGTCATTTCCTCGCACGAATTGAAACAATCAGAGACAGTACTCGCACAGTACGTTTCATTTTTAACGTCGGTTTTATCCTACGCGACTTATCGTTCTTTTTTCGTCCTCTGAAATTTTGTACGTCGCGCTAATCGCGATCGTAATGTCGTTTTTCTGCCGCCACCACAACAACTCCTCGCCGACAAAACCGACTCGGTTTCACGCCTTTGCCCTCCGCTCGGCCCGAAAACCACCAGCGATTTTTCTCGCCGATCTCGCTCGTCGCCAGAAATCTGTTACTCATATCGAAGGTCGTGGCTCTCCCGTGGAACGCCTCAGTTTTCACGCATGAAAAATAACGGAGATCGTACACAATTGCGGCGATAACGAGACGCAATGTTGCGCCGTATTTTCTTTCAAATGGTCTATCGCCGAATCGGGTCCACACGAGTCGAGCATTGGTGACGACGACCGATACGCAACTGCTTGCAATTTCGCAATGGCAATGCGCATCAAGTTGCATGGGAACCAACGTTACGCAGCATTTGTCAAACACGTGTTCATGGGAAGTTCTTGCAATGATCCTACACTCGTCTCGAGTCTCGAGTCTACTGCATCCTGCACTTTTTCCACAGGTCCGCTCGATTAAGCGCATGTTCAGCAATGCAGGTTCAGTATTATCCCTAATATGTGCCGTTCGTTCCCTGACGTACGTAACGATGAAACGAATCACGTCTGCGCAAAGACCATAGCCGGATAAGCATACTAAAAGTGCTCCCGGAGAGTCTTGGAACGACACTTGGACTGTTATTTTGTCATTATAACAAAAACATTTTCTCAAAATTTCAGTCCTTTAATTGTATTATTTCTCGAGTTATTGAAACAAATGCGATTTTCAGTTTTTAATTTTTTTCTTCCATAGATATTATAGATGGACTTCTGTCGATTTTTTTTTAAAGGCTTATTAATATAAGACATAAAAAAACTTTTTTTCATAATTCTCGATTTAAAACTCCATTTACAAAAAAAATAATAAAATTAAAAGTAACTTTTCCGAAATGTTCTCTTCGAGGTACAATCACTAAACTTTCACAGAAAACTCTTCTCTTTTATGAAATTGTTCTCAAATTTTTTCAATTTTTTCAAGTTGGTGCAACATCATGAAAACAAATAAAAATCAATTTTTTCCTTTTATTTTTACAGTAAAATAGAAAATTATTTATTTCTCTCAATACAAATATAGTTATAATTATACAAACAAGATTCTAGAAAGAATTTTTATACAAAAATCATAATTTTTATCGAATGTGATCAACAAATTAATTTTTTATCAGTCTTCATCACTATCTTCACTATCTTCACTATCAAGATACAAATATAATTATAATTATACAAACAAGATTCTAGAAAGAATTTTTATACAAAAATCATAATTTTTATCGAATGTGATCAACAAATTAATTTTTTATCAGTCTTCATCACTATCTTCACTATCTTCACTATCAAGATAGTGATGAAGACTGATAAAAAATTAATTTGTTGATCACATTCGATAAAAATTATGATTTTTGTATAAAAATTCTTTCTAGAATCTTGTTTGTATAATTATAACTATATTTGTATTGAGAGAACTAAGAGATAAATATTCGCCGATGATTTTATCAACTTTAGTTCAGCCGATAATTCCATACATTTAATCCAACAAAACTTATTAGTTTCATAAAACACTATCTGCTAAACTTACGTGATAAGATAGGAAACGATAATCTGTCTGCATCTTAGTTGCTTGGCGGATTATCAGTACCGTCCTAGTGACAATCTGTGACGTAATGGCGATGAAGTGTACTCACCTTTGGCTTTATCCAACTTCGCTTTGGTCCTATTAGGAAGGCTCGAGGTCGGCGACGGCTTGGCAGGTAAGGGCGGTGGTCTCTGCTGCGTCTCGCTTATCCTTTGGATAGGGCTCTCGTAACCATCGTCATCCGGCTGGCACGATGATGACAATCATGAATGACTCATCGAGTCCCACAATCACAATCATGCAAAACGAGGAACTTACCGCTTCCGTAATGGAACTGTAAATCTCCTGCTCCTCGTAGCTCGTGGCGCTGGGTGGCTTGTAAACGCTCTCAACCGATCCCTGGTACCCGCTGTGCAACGACTGCTTACTGCTGACCCGCGACATCTGTTGCACCTGCTTGATTATGCTGTCGTCGAGAGGTTCGTACTCGTCTTGGCTCTCATCCTCCGTTTGCGCCGGCAAATTCGCGAGCAGGTCTAAGTTCAGAGGTGGCGGTGGTTTCGGTAATTCCTTCTCAAATATTTTCTTATGTTTCATGAATGTGTAGTCCTTGTTATTCTTGGGCTTCGACGGTGGTGGCACGGCCATCCTTTCTAAAAAAGCATAACGTCCTCATAAATCATTCTATCGCCGTTTGTCTAATCCCTTCGATAGGAATCTGGCGTAAATAAGCAATGCGATATTTATTATCGGGAAAGGATGCCGATCCGTACTGAAAGGATTAACAAATGCGATTCGATTAACTAACTTTGCGTTTTGTTTTGTTCCGTTGATGCATTAGGAACGTGTTCATGCGTCTTTGGCGCGTCGTGCAAGAAAGATTTCTGTGGAAGTTTCTTGTCGACGCCCATCATCGGGATCTTCCTCGATGACAGCGCCTCCGGTTTCGGGCCGATCATAGGTTTCTTCGTCGCTTGGTTCTGATTCCTACGCTTCAGTCCCTCCAACTCCTCCTTCAACTTGCTGGCCAAACTGTTCTCTATCTGACTGTGCAGCTTTGAGACATTTCTTGACGGTAACGATTGTGTTTCCTCACAATTCGTGTACATATTCTCCTCCTCATCCTGACCGGTGAAGTTTTCATAATTGATGTAAATTTCTTCCCTCTCCTGCTCCACCGCTCGCTTCGGTGAATACGTCGGTGTGCTACTACCCGACGACACTCTATTGTTCCGCGAGAGCAGAGCTTGCCTGTTCTTGATTAGACTCGGTTTTATGATCATCCCTTGTGTGTCATTGGGTTCGTTCTCCTCGATCATTTCATCCTCAAACTCGGAACTTCCCCAGGAACTGTTGTCGTTGAAGTGATCGTCGTTTTGTATCCTTCCTGCTTCTGTGATCTTGTCTAACATAACATAATTTTCCGGTGACCTGTTCAGTTCTTGTACGAATGCCCGTAATTGCCTGGAGCAAATCAAATTTCGAATCATACTTATATGTTACAAGGATTTTAAGAAAAATTTATTGTAGTATCTATTTAATTATAATAAAGTGTTTGAAATTAACTATTCCTTAATTGTAGGAAAGGATAAATTAAAATAACCAATATTTTGTGCAAACAATGGTAATGCCATGGCGTTAAAGCGTAAAGCGCTGTTACACAGAGTAGGGCAATCGAACATACGACCCACGCAGTAGAATCATGCATTTATGCACGACTCGTAGTCATCAAATGATTATCCAATCACGCGAAACATTCTTCGAGATAGCACGCAATGACGTCTTCGCAAAGAAAGTCCAAATATATCATTAGTTCCGTAATACATTTCCATTTCGTTACATACGCCCCGATAATACGTTATCACCAGAAAATTAATTAAAAAAATAAAAGAAAGAACTTATAAGAATTTTCAAAATTAAGTATAAAGCGTTCTTTAGTCGATTGACTTGAGTCTGTTACTTTTACACATGTAAACACTCGCTAAAAGCATGCAAACACGTTGAGCTGTTCGCATACTAAATAATCCGATACCGTTAAGAATCCTATGAGAAGTACGAGATATGATTTCGTGAAGAGGAGGAGAAGCGGCTACTCCGACGTAGCGCGATGCAGACAGAAATAAAGCTGGATTTGCTTCGCTCGCTTACCCTATCAGAGAACGCGTGAGGTCACTCTTCCAGAGAACCAGCTTGCCATCCGTCAAGTGCTGGAATAATTACAATTAATTAAGCCACGGCTAAGAGAGAGCGCACGCGCCATCGCCGAGGGTCTCGAAATATTGCTGTTACAAGCGGAAAAGAAGCACGGCCACGCGCACGTTATCAATGGAAGTGGGCAGATAATTATTGCTCGCGCAGCACGTGTCGTCTCTCCTATTGCAATCGAATCAGCGATTTCGAAATCGCGTTAAGTCGGAAGAGATATATATTTTTAGTGATAAAAATTTATGTCTTTTTATTGCTTCAAAAACTATATTAGTGTTAATCTGAATAAATGATATGAAAGGCGAAAGTAAATAAAATACGATAAATATATATGTAATTACGACACCGCAAAATTTTCTTCCACCACAAATTAAATTAGTAAATTCTTGCTTAAGAAACACGTAATTAATCTATACATCAAAGCTGTGTGCATATATTATAATATTCATAAAAACGAATTTAGAATTTAATTTAAAAAAAACAGATTGTTGACCGAATAAATTATGAGTAACGCGAAAAGCGCGAGACTTCTCTACTGATTATGCGCTCCAGTTTTTAAGACACCCTGTACATTCAAGCGACTCAGGGTCATCGACAGGAGCTCCAGTGAAGCGTCGTGAGTCGGTAAATGAGACGAAACCGGGAAATCGTCTCCGGGCGCTTCCTCGTTATCTTGATAATGTGATTATTCACTCACTAGCAGCTCATCGCCATCGATCTGCCGTTTTGCCACCGCCTTGCAACATTCTTCCAATCCATTCTGCAAAATCAGGAAATAGTTTCGGTCGACAGGATGTGTGACGCGCTGATATAAAGACACATATACATATATATGTGTACATAAACGTACACATAGAAGTTCATATCGCTCGCGCGTTGAGAAAGAATGTGTATACTTTGAGTGATAAAGGTAAAAGAGAAAATACGAGCGAGTGTTACTAACGAGTGCCAATGGAAAGCATCACGTTGAGAATTAGTTATTAAATTTATTAACTTTTTTACATGCTCTATTGGAATAAAATAAAGAAGAGTATCGATTTTCAGACATGTAAAATATATAATAGATTATAAACATTCTGACTGAATCTGAATTAATGTAATACTTCCTTGATGACTTAATTATGTCATGTCGGGAGTCCCAGAAAAGAAGTGTCCCAACGATAATTCGGTGAAACGCTCTTGTCGCGCGTTCGAAAGTTCCTTCTTTCTAAAGGAATCAGGTAACTCGTGTGCACACATTTTCTAATTACAAAGCATTGACTTGTTTCATCAATGTATGCCTGCATGAGTATACTATAACACGATATAATAATAAATAAATATATTATAATAATTCAAGAAATTCGTCAAACTGCAGAGCATGTACCAAGCTTCCACGGCGCGTGAAAGGGCTCAAAAGTACGTCCCCGTTTGGGTGGTAGGTAAAAAACGTTCCAGGTGCAGGAAGGGTGCACGGTGGTTGTGAGAAAAAAAGGAGATAGAGGGGACAAAATGCAAAAATAAAAAGAAAATCAGGAAATCCGATTGGAAGAACTGTCCGAGCGCCGACGCTTTCCGAGCTCTCGTCTGCGCTTGTTCGACCGGCGCGGCGGCCAATGTTCTCCTCTCGCGCTACGATTCCGTGCTATAAATACTCGCACCTCGCGTATTTACCGCTAGCGCGCGCACGCACGCACGTGCGTATCGCGTCTCTCACGTTTGTCGCGCGCTAGGTGCCTCCTGACGTTTCCCCGAGATTCAGCACGCGACGTTGCGCCTTCGACAGTCGGCAATTGTCCCTTCGCTGTCTCCGATAACGCTCTCCTACACGTTCTTCTGCATCTTCTCCGTTTTTTTCTCCGTTCTACGGACTTACGGTTGGCGACGTTTGACGCGACACGTTTGCAGTGTGAAAGGTGCGGAAAATGAAAGCGAAGAAAAGCGCAACGGAGGATCCGTCGCCGCGGTCGTGATTGATGACGTCGTCGCGACAAGCCCCGACTCACCTTGCGCAGTAGGCCGAGCACTTCCTCCGTGCCCCAAGTGGAAATATTCTCGAGTGCCTCCTTCCGCGGCAGCTTCTTGGACATTGCAGCTGTGGTTGCGAGATGAATGAGAAAAAAAGCCTATCGCACGTGCACGTTCGCCGCCCGGCGGCATCTGCGGCGGCTTTTTGCGGTCATCCAGCCGTCTGACAGGCCCCTCCATCGGTTTCCTCTCACTGC
Source organism: Ooceraea biroi (assembly GCF_003672135.1). Lineage (NCBI taxonomy): Eukaryota > Metazoa > Arthropoda > Insecta > Hymenoptera > Formicidae > Ooceraea > Ooceraea biroi. Next base: position 16,192,369 of record NC_039512.1, on the reverse strand, counting down.
CACCTCCTTTGTAACCCGACTACCAGCAGCGGCCACCACCCTCGCGAGTCGGCGGTCGTTCGCGCGATTGGTCACTTTCCCATGGTGCACCTGCGTTCAGGTCTGTCTCGGCTGCCAAGGGGGAGCCCTTCTCACATTTCTGTAAAAGTGTTACCTGCATCAGCATTTAGTGTGCCCCTGATTATATGCAATCTTGCAAATATTTCAAAAAAAGTGTAAAATAATTATTGCATTAAATTATAAATGTAACATTTTTAATAAACTATATGTTTTTTATCATCTTAATGTGCAAAATATATCTCAGAATTATTATTTTTAGGTTGAAATTGAGTTTTCTTTAGAGAAAATGTTTTCAGGAAACGATATAGATTGAATGAGATATTATTTAACAGCGTGTTCAAAAATTAATCTTTACGTGTCGAAGTTTGTATTAATTATTTTCCTTATTATATCGATAACAAGAGCCCTATCGCTATAACACTTTTGGCATTCTCAAAATTCGAAGCCAAGTCGATCTGCGAAATCAATATAACCTATGAAATGCGGTTTAATCAAAACTCGATTAACGCGAAGCTAAGAAACTAAATTAAAGCTGTTTCAACAGACCTTACGACGACAAATACGAGCTATCATGGCTATCAGATTGACGCAGTGATTGCGACAGATACTTCTCTGCAACTGCATTTTTACATTGCCGTATTTCGCGACGGTCAGCAACATTCTTCTAGAACCTCCGCCCGCCGCGGACCGGTTCGCGACTGCGCGGTGCAGCGAAAAGTCTGCGGCCATGAGCGCAGCGTTGCAGATCGCGTAGGCGCGTTGGTTATCGGCGTTCGTGCTGCTGTGGATTCCCGTGTTATCCTACCGTAGATTCCCCGGTTTCGAGATTTCTGCGAGCCAGACCACGAGCAAGAGGTGACGCGATGGCTGTCATTGAGCTGGCCGCGCAGCAGGAATACGACGACCTCGTCAAGTGAGCAATCGGAAATACCGCTGAGATGACACCGCGAGAAATTTATAACCTCGTCTCGCACATTACTTTTAAAATAAAAGAGCAGCAGCTTGTTTTCTTCTCGCAAACTAACTTAATTGTTTAACTAACCTAATTGTCAGAAGAAATTTGACCAAAAGTTCTCACCCTTGTAGGACAAGATTAGGGCAATAACTAGGAGCTATTTTCATACCTTTCTTTTGGAGCAACTGATCTTTTTGAAATAATATGACATGTCATTAAAGCGATTTTCTCAATTATTTAGTTAATTGAAGTACAAACATATTTCTGTTATGCTAGATCCAAGGAACTCTCCGTCGTTCATTTCTACGCACCATGGGCGGCGCAATGTTCCCAAGTAAACGACGTGCTGGAGGAGATGGGCAAGTTAGAGGAATACAAGAACGTGAAGTTTGCCAAGATTGAAGCTGAGAATGTAGCTGAAGTATCTTTGAAGGCCCAAGTAACTGTCGTACCTACAATCCTCTTGTTGAGAGATAGCAGTGTAGTAGACAGGGTGGACGGTGTCAACGCCACTGCACTGACGGAGAAAATTAAGCGTCACTTGAACAACAAGGATGCTCCGACGCTCAATGCGGCCAAGTCGAAGGAATCTCTTGAGGACAGGCTGAAGAAGCTGACAAATCAAGCGCCGTGCATGCTATTTATGAAAGGCAATCCCGCAAATCCACGATGCGGCTTTTCGAGAACGATCGTCTCCATTTTGGATGGCTGCGAAGCGGATTACAAATCCTTTGACATACTGCAAGACAACGACGTTAGGGAAGGACTGAAAAAGTTTAGCAGGTGGCCAACGTATCCACAATTGTACGTGAATGGAGAGCTCGTCGGTGGATTGGACATAGTAAAAGAGATGAGTGAATCGGGCGAACTAGAAAGTATGCTACCGAAAAAAGAAAGTGTCGTAGCAAAGTGAGTTGCAAAGATTTTTATTCTGAAATTTCACTTTCCCTTCGTACGTCAATCTTTTGTGCATAAATATCGATAGAATACTACTGTAATCATTTCTGGAGAAAGTCCCAACTTTGATTCCAAATTAAAATTTCTGAAATAACTTCTTTAGATACACTGTACTAAACTAAAGCAATTATTAAATAATTAAGTGATTATATCTAAATAATAATATTTCTTTTCAGGAGTTAAGCGGTTACCATTTTAGATATCATAAATCTTTTAAGTTATTTTGTACTAAGTAGTTTTGAAACTGCTTGTTTTGTTTAATAAATGCCCAATAAATTAAATTTTGCAATATATTTTGCTTGGAAATTTCGTTACAAGTAGCAGTTACGATGAACACTCTATTATTAACATAATCTATTGGATGATATATAAGATGTACATGCATATAGCAGAGGAAGATGAAACAAAGATTTTCGTTTGTACACGTTTATATACATTTTATAAAGGAAACTACAGTAATGTATCGTTAAATGAGTAAATATATTCTTTGATTTTATAAAAAAAAACAGCTCCTACTTTTCGATGTTAAATTTATTATCATTATTAAAAAATATAGAGGAGAATCCCCTATTATGAGATATGCTCCTAATATGAGATAATGGGGTTTCTGCTAAACTAGTGAGCACCATCTGTTAGTTCCACCATGAACTTATTACTCTTGGTGCAAAATGTATTTAGTGAAAAATTCATTGTTCGTTATTGCGTTTAGCTTTTGCAAGAAACGGTTTGTGAAATTGTGAACATGTCAAAGGAACTTGAGGTAAGTCTTTAAACCTTGTTTATTATATAATAAAGAAATGGTTGGCAATAAATTCAGTATGCGATGATAGAGTAGAATCGTAGTAACAGGAAAATACGCGATTTGTTGAATTGCTTAATTGTAGAGGTTAGATTTCATGATCGCGGAACCGCTAGGCGTGTGGCTCGTATAATGAGATATTCAAGGTACTCTTAATATGAGATAATTATTGCTCGAATATGAAGATTATGTAGTGTAATAAAAAGAAAGAAAATACTACTTACGGTTAAAGAAAAGTTAATACGAATTTATATTACGAAGTTTTGTGTATTTAATTTTTATAGAATCTGACTATGGAGGTTAGAGATACGAGGAAGCGTCGACAGTGGAATCGTGAAGATTTGGCGAAGGCTGTGGCAGCAGTATTTTTATAAAACTATCTAATAAAGTTTTTTAATTGCAATACTGATGTATTTTGCACTTTTAACACCGATTTCTCGAGGTATCTTATATTAGGAGCACACTTTCTCGATCCTGCGTAAAGCTCTTTTTTCAAATTTTTTTAATTTCCAGAAAAAAAATATTTAAATTAGATTTTTCATTTGACCAACCTAAAGCTTATTAAATTCTCTTCAAGATAACGTATTACATTTTTAAATTCTGTCTATAGATTTCCTTACATTCGGCAAAATCGATATGGTATCTCATAATCGGGGACTTTCCTCTATTTATTAATAATATATTTTATTTAATTGATGAATTTGATGTTGCATAATTAGTATAATTTATGCTTTAATTTTATGATTATCTTGCACGTCAAACACGGATGTCAAACTGTCAAATAATTCTGATTCACGAAATCACGAATGCTTTTAAATCGACTTGTTAGACTGGCCAACTGAAGTATCTATTTGGTTGGCTTGTATCTATCCAGCTTAGCCAACTGAAAGAGAAAAATTCACTAGTTGTATGCACAGCGTCGATCATTCCGTGTTACAATAATTTGAACCTCAGCTTTAGAGGTACGATTACAGATGGCGCTACGCTGCAATATTAGATGTGCAAATTAGTTCGGTGTTCTTTTTTAAAAAAATTGTATCAAAAAGACGTATAAGAATTTTAAGAATTTACTCAAGTGCTCAAGGTAAGATATTTGATATTATACAATATATGGAAGCTTTTCTTTCCTCATCATACACGCACGTGTATTTGTGTGCATATGACAATGAAATAATATATAACAAAATTTAAAATATAATGTGAGATATAAAGGCCTGCGAGTACAACATAAATATAGCGAAAATCGAAACTGTAGTCATCGGAAAATGTTACTATAGAGAATGATATTTCCTGATTAACGGAGCCGAGACGTAAATACGGAAGTCGGTGGCATGAACAGAAGATAATTTATGGTTTGCAACATTAATCTACTTGCGTCGGCAATATGTTACAATCTCACAGAAAGACCCCATAAGAATGGAGAAATGGAGTTATCGCATGCGATAGCAGAACCGATAATCGAATTTTTCAGCTCTTCTGAAAGAATGATAATGCACGCGGTGTTATTAGGGGTAACAGTTCTTGGTTGTAATAACCAGTAACGACGAAGAATATAGTCTCGACGCTAAAACAAATGGTGAAATGTAAAACGCTCCAACAATTTTTAGCGCGATTGCGGTAATTTTATAAGATAATGTTACGTTCGTACTTTGCGCTCGTATAACCGTATCTGTAATTTAATAGCATAATCGGTGCCAGGCATATTTGCAAGAGCGCAATCTTTACCGTAAATTGGAAAATTGTCGTGTCGGAAGAAAAAAAAGGGAATTGCTTGTCCCGCTCGACAGCGTCGCGCTTGTTTCATGAACCTGCTGAGAAGCTGGCGATTTTGTCAATCGTTTATCGTGCATTTATTTTACTTTTTAAAACGAAAGATTTCTCTGTCAACTCCGCAAAGCTCATCGAATAGATTAAAAAGTCGATATTTAGGCGGTTGATATTTAACCGATTGTCGCTCGTTATCTAATGCTGGCTGGCAATTTCTCTCGCAGTTGTTTATCCCCCGGATTGCACGATCGTTCATTATCACGTCATAATAGAGCGTGAGGGATTGGCTAAATTTCTTATCCGTTACGTCCAGTTTGCGTTCATCGAATCGCAAGTAGATTCGCCTTTGTTTGCTTGCCTTATTATCGATACTCGCCACTCGACGAGTAACACGCGGAAAGATTATCGTCATTTAAATGTAAAATCAACAATACGACGTCACGTCACGCGGATAGTTGTTACGTAAACTAATTAGAAAGTATCTGGATCACTAATTAATATCTCCAAACTGTGCGGCTCGAAAAGAACTGCTGTCAACTCGCGCGGGATGAGTGATTAAATATATTTTTAGTTTTCCAGTCCGATCTTCCGGAAGGATCTTCCGAAGATAATTTCTTCTGACATGGGATAACTTGATTTTTCCCTTATTTGCATTTTTTGACAAAGGAGAGAGAGAGGGAAGGATAAACTATGTCATTACGATGACGTAAATGGACCTTGCTTCTAACATTTCGTATTGATTTCCTGACGTCACTACTGGAGGACATCCTACGCAACAGGAGTCCTTAAATTCCTTCCTGGTTTACCCCAAATTCTACTCGCATAATACTCCGAAAGATTAATTAATAATGATAATAATGATTAAAGTATAAACTTATGCAAAAATTATTTTAACAGAGTCAGTATAATTGACTCACTTCTAAATAAGAAGTAATAATACATTTTAACATATTTTGCTCAATTTTACTTTTCGTAACAATTTCCTTTTATCTTTGTGACATTTTACTACATACGTTTTGCTTCAGCATTTTCTTTTTATCTAAATACCTTGATGTCGCCAAACAAAACATGTTAATGTTTAATTTACGCTACATTTTTAAACAAGGAATTACGATGTATCTAAAAGTGTTTTATTTTGTTTCTTACACAATTCTGCATTTTTTGAAGGTTGTCACAAATTATCGCTGCATGCTGATTGACGCAGTGATACTATACCGTTAGAGAGAAGGCAACGCAGTTATAGTTGAGCTACGTAAGTATTTACATAGTAATAACATGTTTTTAAAATCAAACTGATGCAAAGTATAGCGGGACTGCTTATTATCACATTTCCTTTCTTTCGTCGCCGCAGTATTGCTGCGGACATTTTCATGTTCAATGATCCGTTCGGATTCCGGCGTAGATGACATAATAATGTTACTAGTTACACGCTCAAACGTGTTGCGATGCAGATTTGCAATATTTCTCACTCCTATTATTATTAACATCGATCTCATTTCGTTTTCTTTAGACTCCAGTATCTTACGAATTTTCCAATAATATTTCATCATCCAACTTCATCATGCAATTACTTACTTTTCCATGAAGTACATAGTGTATTAAGTGCATTATTACTTCATCATGTTGCAAACATCTTATCTAATATTACAAAAAGTTAAGTCAGCTTTATATGTTATTTCTGTAATTCGATACGAATACATACGACGGAATAGTTTCTCGTTTTTTATGATTTTTTAAATACAAATAATTAATAACAGGTGATTTCGATAGTAATTAACCCTTACATAAGAGGACATACTTTTGCTTGCCCATATGTATCATTATTTACAGTTTGCTTACATAATTATGGGTTGTAAACTTGTCGTAGCGTGACAAAGATAAAACAAGTTTTAAAATAGTATTGCAAAAGTGGTGATTGACCTTTCCATGTTATATAATAAGATACGTATCACACGCTTGGCAACAATTACGTGATATTCACTGAAAGCGAGTTTAGGCCAAACGTGAAAACAAGACACGCTTCGAAGTGATATACAATAATGTATAAGCATGTATCTTATTATAGATATTTGGTTGATCGTTGATTACTTTGCTGATACGCGCAAGTATGAAAGGGTCACCGAGGGTAATTGATGGAACGAGATTGTGCAACTTGCGAATAATTCACTTGCCCGCCGCACGAGAGATATAACAAGGGTATCAGAATCCCGCGATTATTACACGATCGTCACGCGACGAAGAGTTGTTTAATTGTCCGATTTATAGGCGTATTCGATCTCGCAATCTTGTCCCCCGCGGCGCAACTTGAAATTATTCACGTTAACGAGCCGGTCGACAACTCGATGTCGATTTATTTAATCAACAAGTGACCGCGCAATACGTTAGAAAGGTAAATCATTGTTTAAAGCAGAGAAAAGAATCGTTTCCCAGCAAGATAAATCGATATATTCCTTAACTTTTTATTGTTGCGTTATAATTATTATTTTCTAGCAATTGTGAAGTATTGTTTCTCACATAAAGAGAATTTATTCTTGAAGATATGCTTATGTTAGACAATGATAAAGAGTAAACTCTACGGATCGCAAATGGAAATTCTTATGTTTAACTCATATTTAATTTAATGATAAAGCAATTTTAAAACAATGTTTTCTATATTCGATAGCTGTGTTATTAAATAGCGGACGATTACCAGATAATTGTGGTAAGATATTTATATCGAAGACATATCAAAATTCAAAATATGTTTCTTCAGCAATGATGCATTCGATTGTTAGACAGAATAAGTTTTAACGAGAGCTAGGAAAAGAAGAAATCGGGAAGAGAAGTCCCCGTAGAGGAAGCACGTATCATTTCGTAACAACGTCAAGCTTCGATTTTCCTTTCGAGGAATTTCCCACCGTCGTTGCTGCAAATTGTGGTAATGTAGCTTCGGTGCGATGAACAGTTAACGCACGTCAGCAAAACGGCATCTTATATCGCACGCTTGTACACATTTTATACTACAATGTAACATAAATCCGAAAGTATAAATATACATAAACCTGCACATGAATTAAGCGCACGAGAATGGAAAGTAATCTTATCTAAGCTTATAAACGCATAAATGCAATTTCATCATTAGAAAAGTCCCGCACGATTCTTCCATTTATTCTTTAATTATTTTAATTAATTTAATCTTTAATTAATTGAAATACTATTTAATCGCCAGACAATTATATACATTGGATGAAATTTTTTCTTTCGATCAAACTGGCTATGCTAGATGGTTAACAATATTTTTCATAGCATAGCCAGTTTGATCGAAAGAAAAAATTTCATCTAATTAATCTTTAATTATTTTTTAATTAATTTAATCATTAATTATTCTTATTTAATTCTGTATTTATTCCACTCAATCACCCGATTCCGCGCATACGTGTTTGCTTATTTATTTTCTTGATTTACTTCTGAAAATCGCTCAGTCGAGAGAACGGCGCGCCAGCAGCGGCCGATGGGGTCGCTCGATAGCTCGCTGTCCGGGGTGGCGCGGTTTATCCCCATATACCCTGGCACACATGTACACGCTGCGCGAGTACGCGCGCCGGCCTGACAGATCGGAGCGAACGGGAACGGCGGTCATTCAGAGCCCAACCAGCGCGCCGTGCACACGTCTCGTCCTCGTGCACCACGACGTACGCGGCCGCGATCGTCACTGGGGGAACAAAGTCGGTGCAAGCGACGAGATTAAATTCGCGGCAGTGCGAGAGTTTCGATTTTCGAAGCAGGCAGAAGCCAGGCGGGAGAGCCCAGTGACTCCGGAAGAGGGATTCGCGCCATGGCCGGCGTCTGAGATCGATCCGCGAAGTGCGTAACACGCGCGCGTGAATTGTTCACCCTCGAACTTCTCCCGTTCTCGTCGGCGGCGTCAGTTTCTTCTAACGAGAACATCCCCCAGTCCGCGAAGAACGTCTGCGACTACGGGTGAGTAAACCGCAACTGCGCCGCAGCGCACGTCGCAGGGCGGTTGCGGCGCACGTTCTGCCGCGATGTTGAATGAAAAGTTTCGCGAAATTCAGCGCTATCACCGGGGAAGGTTTGGTCGAGGGTGGAGAATTCGATGCGGTTGCGAGGTCCGCGATTTTTTGGCTGGATCAGGGGAAATGCGATGTGGTGCCTCGTGCAGGACGGTGCCGCGCGTTGTGGCAGTATGGCCGTTCTCAAAGGGCGCGTTACATCATCTAAGGTGGTTTTGGATGCACGTATTTAGATGAAAAAGTTAAGGGATACATTTCCGCATGGATCGAGTAAGATATGCGTGACGTCTCCAGTTATGTGAAATACCGAAGCTACAAATAACTCGCATTAATATTTCGCGACTTTGGTATTAAATTATTTATTATTGCGCTTCGCTATATCCTTGTTACGTTGTTAAAGAAAGGGTAACTTGTCGTTTGAATGCTTATTTTGTGCTAAGTTGGTTTATTCCACACGTTATATCATACAAATTTAAAACGTGAAATATAATAAAATTTAAAATATAATAAAAATTTATATATTTAATTAAAAATTTATGTATTCAACATTATACATAATACAGTTTATTATGAGAAAAGTAATTTAAAAGAGGCGACAAATATGATATATAATTATTTAGTATACAAAATTTACTTTTAATTAATTTTACATATAATAGTATACAAAAGATAAATGAATCTTTAGTGGGAAATTTTTAAGGCGATATGTTTCAAAAGATTGTAAACAAGTTTTGTTAATTTACCGTTTTGATGGTTAGCACGTGCTAAGTACACAATATATTTTTTAATATATCGATCGTATTTTATAAATAGTAAACTTTCACTGCAACGTCAAATATTTATTCTTTGCGAGGTAGCGTATCATACTCGTATATATTTTATACTACAATATAACGTAAACCCGAAAGTATAAATGTACATAAACCTGCACATGAATTAAACGCACGAGAATGAAAAGTAATCTTTATTTAAACGCATAAATGCAATTTCATCATTAGAAAGGTACCGCACGATTCTTCTGATCCATTATCCATGGTACTATTATGGTACTGTTAGTAGCTTTTCCATCAAGTATTATAAATTTTTCCCGTTCTTAAATTAGAGTAGAATAATAACAAATTGGCTAGGATGCGTATAAATCACTCCCATACAGCGTTTATCATCGAAGATCTCGCAAACTCGGATCTCCCAGTACTCGTTCACGGGAATCCTCCTAAAACTTGTTTCACTTCCGCTTTCAATTCCTCAGCCCCTTTCATGATATACCCGTGTAACATCAGAGGCTTCTTATCCACGCGATTGGGAGGCGCGAGATGGGAGTTCCTATTTGGTCGATTTGGTCATTATCGCGCGGCATTACACGACGAAAACTGGGTTCGGAAAACCCGGTCGGCGACCCACGTGGCCTATTGATTTTCTCGTCGGCCGCCACACGCTCGTTCTCCGCCGTTGAGAACTGGCCCTTTCGCCATCGGATAACGTCGCGCGAATATCGCGCAGTCGAGTACCCGACGAGGATACTCGAGATGTACACGAGAGGCAGAAGCGCGTACGCGAACCGGAAGTTCGTCGCGTTTATTAAATTATGCAAAGAGTACGGGGCTCCTGTGCTTCACGCTCGTAATTTTCTCGATGAGGAGCACAGCCTACGCTGTCTCGAGTTAAACGGAGAGATCTTATCACGATATTGTGATATGCACATGATATGATATGCACGTCCGAAATTTTTTACATGACTCTTATCAATGACATTTATCAATTGCAAAGGTCGACGTTATTTTCATACGATGCTTCATGATAACAACAATTTGATTTTTGCACATGTGAAGTTGCATGTGGATATGCATTTATTAATAATAAGTCGAGAGATTCTTAATCCTAAAATAATATTATAAAAGAATTATTAGAGGAAAGTCCCCGATTATGAGATACCATATCGATTTTGCCGAATGTAAGGAAACCTATAGGCAGGATTTAAAATGTAATACGTTATCTTGAAGAGAATTTAATAAGCTTTAGGTTGGTCAAATGAAAAATCTAATTTAAATATTATTTTTTCTGGAAATTAAAAAAATTTGAAAAAAGAGCTTTACGCAGGATCGAGAAAGTGTGCTCCTAATATAAGATACCTCGAGAAATCGGTGTTAAAAGTGCAAAATACATCAGTATTGCAATTAAAAAACTTTATTAGATAGTTTTATAAAAATACTGCTGCCACAGCCTTCGCCAAATCTTCACGATTCCACTGTCGACGCTTCCTCGTATCTCTAACCTCCATAGTCAGATTCTATAAAAATTAAATACACAAAACTTCGTAATATAAATTCGTATTAACTTTTCTTTAACCGTAAGTAGTATTTTCTTTCTTTTTATTACACTACATAACCTTCATATTCGAGCAATAATTATCTCATATTAAGAGTACCTTGAATATCTCATTATACGAGCCACACGCCTAGCGGTTCCGCGATCATGAAATCTAACCTCTACAATTAAGCAATTCAACAAATCGCGTATTTTCCTGTTACTACGATTCTACTCTATCATCGCATACTGAATTTATTGCCAACCATTTCTTTATTATATAATAAACAAGGTTTAAAGACTTACCTCAAGTTCCTTTGACATGTTCACAATTTCACAAACCGTTTCTTGCAAAAGCTAAACGCAATAACGAACAATGAATTTTTCACTAAATACATTTTGCACCAAGAGTAATAAGTTCATGGTGGAACTAACAGATGGTGCTCACTAGTTTAGCAGAAACCCCATTATCTCATATTAGGAGCATATCTCATAATAGGGGATTCTCCTCTAGTAAATTCATAATTGCAAGCATATAATTTATAATTATGCCATAAAAGACATTTTCAATGGTGTCTTTCTATTGAAAATCGTAAAAATAAACTTTGCAAAATCTTTTAATTTTATCAATTTATATCGCTTTCAATATAAAAAGGATAATTTAAGAACAAATATCTATAGATATTTTGCAAACAGTTCGAAATAATTGCAGTTATTTTAAATAACCGAAAATTTCACATATAAAACTAAAGAGTATAAAAGTGAAAATTGACTCTACTTTCTGTTCTATTTTTTAAGATATTATTTCAAGAATATTATTTACATTTCTTCTCTCTCACATTGGACTACTCGTATTAAAAAGTTTAATATATTAAAGGATATCTAACTTTGTGATAAGTTATTTAATTTTACTTGTGGCGGTAAAAGTTTTAGGCAAATAACATATAGTTGTATTATTTTGATTTTCCTAGACAAAATTGATGTTAGAAATGAGTTAACAGTGAACGGGAAAGAGCAATTTATCATTCTTGGATTATAAAAGGTACGTCATCGTTCTTCGTGGAAGGTAATCAATGGCTCCGGTGTCTTGCTCACCGTAGATGCCTTTAAGCACAATTCACGTCAGGTCAGCACGCTAACAGACACAAAGGTCGGTTTAGGATCAATAAAAAGCAATGATGCAACATTCGGCCAGACTTTCATGGGCACCATGACATGTCGCGACCTTAGTCAGCACGCGTCTGAATTGCAACCGTGAGATCTTCACATATCTCTAACATATATTTTGTCCATAATGCATAAATTATTTTTCTATTCAAGCAGATTTTATAGTTTTGCAGCACAACTCTTAAATTTTCGACACAATATTACAAAAATTCAATAGAAATAAAAATAACAATATTTAAATAAATATTATACTATTACATAAATTAATATTATCTAATGCAGTAACATAAAATAAAAATAAAATAGGAGAATGACAAAAATGATACATTATGTAAACTATATAATTATATGAATTATATTTATATAATTATAAATAAATAATAAAAGCATATTTTTATTTGATATACATTGGAAGAAAATAATTTAAAAAATGACAGGATCTGATGCCTAATGATTAAAGCGCACGCGAAAATCCGTTAGCTTCACAAAATTGTGTTACGAGATGACAATTTCGTGGAACGTCGGCGGATTGTCTGCTCCAAACTGGCAGGCATTAGAGGGACCGGTATTGGGGAGAGAGTCCTAGATAATGCCTGTAAGGCTTGGACAAAGCCCCTTCGAGCGCTCGTTCACGAATTACTCATACACGTGAAATACATGGACGGATACTAGGTGTACGTAAGCATCCGTATACATACACATGATTTTTCGTACGTGTAATGTGTCTCGGGCAGCTGAAGCAGTATGAATGCCAGACTGACGCATTAAGACACTGAACGAAGGGGGTTTTACGGTACGTTTCCCCATTGCGAAACGCCACGCCACAGCCCTATATAAAATCGGACCAGTATAAATATTTGCGATGCCGAGACGTGCATCCAAAATTTTAGGAATTTTTATAACTTCAGGATTAAATGGCCTAACTTAAGATATGAATTAAAAATCTCAAAATAAGAAAATATATATTTCTATGCTCATAAATGTTTTGTTTAAAGGACCGTCTACAGGATGGTCGTAAGATTGCAAGCAGTAAGAAGTGACCAATCGAAATCGATTATTTCAAAAACTGACCAATAGAAACTCTTACTTCTTACTGCTTGCAATCTTACAACCGTCCTGTAGACGGTCCTTAAGAGATATTGACATCTAAAATCGTGCATAGAAATGATAAATGTATTGTATGACTGCTAACAAACTTATTTCCATAACTGTACATGTCAATATTGATTTTATAAAATCGGTACAAAAACGTCAATCGACATATCGATGTTTTAATAGCTTCCCACTTCTTATTACTTCGACTCAATGTGGACACATTCCTGCAATTTCTATAATCTTTTTAAAGATGTTCCGCTAGACATGAGAAGGAATTCATGGTTTCAATTAGATGATTGTCCTGCACATTACGTAAAGGTCTACGACAATGGCTAAATATTCATTATCTTGATCGATGAATTGGTCGTCCTGTGACTTGGCCTACACGCTCTGCAGATTAGACACTTAAATTTTTTACGTAAGGTGCTATTAAAGACAAGAAGTCTACGAAAGACCGGATAATGACATTAATTCTTTATAAAGAAGAATTATTAAAGTATGTGAACCAATAACAGCTGTCCAGAGTAGCTCTACTATGCCTTGGCGCGAAACACTACTGTCTCTTGATGCGGAAGAGTAAACAAAATTTGTGCTAAATATAATTCCTTTTAATGGATAGTCTAATTTGAAGATTTGTAATGTTATTACATATTTTCACGTCTTTCGTTCTTTTATTTTTAAATTTTATGTCTTTTATGTTTTCTTATTTCTGAAGATTTTCTTTGCCAGGGAAAGTGGAGTATGCACTGTAGCGTGTGCTTGGATTGTAATACGAGATCATGATACTTGATCCTAGACATATCGTGTCTATCGACAAATGTCATTCTGCAACGTGGCTAAAGATGCTGGCCACGTGCTAGACTTGGGGGTGGGAACAAATCGTTTCCGACAATCAATCCACATGATTGATGCGTACTGCAAGGGCATTGACTTTAGGATACACGTTGAGACAAGTGCAAATTGCGTCCTGCCTCAAGAAAGGCCTCAAGAATATTTATCAATGGCAAAAAGCTCGAGTATTTTCTTGTGTACTTTTTATCTGCTATAAATTTGTTAAGTAACAAGTTTTCTTAGGAGTTTCTAAGTAAGTTCTTTCCATCCCCATAAGGCTATTAGGGACTTTTAGCTCTCTCATGTTATTCTTTTAGCTTGCTTATTAATAGTTTAATCTGATTTTTGTCGGGAAGAAAATTAGGTCTAAGCGACATATAGTTTTTTAGGCTGTAAGAATCAAGCAATTAGTAAATCTGCGGAATCAATGAATTGAAACGGGATTGGTAACGACTTGGACTCGGCGACTGATCGACAAATCAGACGATTGTAAAAATAGACGTTATTACATGCTCGATATTTCAGATTAATGAGCGTGCGAACAGGTGTATGTAATATATGAACGAAACAGGTTTATCACCTTCCCACGGCGAGTCACTTGTCAGGTGATAGTGAGGTGTGTACCGATGATCACGCGTGCGATTGGACGGGATCGAGCCCGGTAAACGACGTGGTAGTAACACAGAATCCGATTGATTCTCTCCAAAACTGTTTTCATCGTCAGTTTCGCAGCTGCTCTCGCGACGTAACGTTTACTTCTTCGGTGTATCAGATGAGACGAGATTACGCGAGGCGCGCAGACAGATGACAGAGTCAGATACAAGCAAGTATGATAACGACAAACAATTTTTTTATCGTGATAAAACTTTATAAATAAGAACTGTATAATAATAATATTAAAGAGTTATAATTATAATTATAATTATATAATTAAAGAGTTATTACTATCATTAAAACTGTAGAAACAATTAAATAAAAAAAACTTCTTCATTATTTAGAAAAGAGTCTGATCAAGAAATTCAGAAGTTTATTAGAGATCAAGATATAAAATTCGGAGAACAGAGTGGTACAGCGATAAGAGCGACCGCACACGTCTTCATACGGTAGACGTTCAAGACTCTTTGTCTAGACCTTTGTCTCTGCGGCTATTTTTCGGAACATTCCTAGATATTTTGACAAATAGTGCCAGCGAACAAAGGAACACGATTCCGGCGCAAACAACATGACCTCTTCAGGTTGCCTAACGAGTGTTCAGAAAAACCAATCTGGTCTATCCAGAAATCGTTCTAAACTCGCGCTCTTACAAAACGAAATATTAGCACTTATTTAAAAAAATTCGTATAATATTAGCTATTATATATTAGAAATTAATCATATTTCATATTTATTTTAAAACATCTACACACTAAACAACTCTCCTTTCAACACAGACTTCTTCATCAGGATCATTCTACACACACATTTCTACTTTTATTAAATAAAATTATTCTTTTCTTTTACAGTCGTCGTAACTCGAATGGGTTTAATTGCGTTCTAACAAACTGATCGTTCATATGATTCATATCGGTGGAAAAGTCCGAGAAATATTTTCGCAGGACCTGTTGCCGGTACGCAGGAACTTGCTGTGCACCACGAAAGGCTCTGTGAAACCGTGAGACGAATCGAAATAAAAGCGACCTATATCTCCCACGCTGACAATGAATCCTCGCTCGCGTTCTTATCCGGAGTACCCCCGCGTACGCAACGAGAAAAAGGGAGACCTTGTTCTCCGGGATAAATCGACCCTGCTAGTTACAAAGTAAAAGTCGCTCCCGCTCGGGCATCCTGCTTTGCGGAAATGTCGAATGCATTATTCAAGACAAGGATGGAAAACATCCTTCGGGAGAAAGCGCCGGTCGCAAAATATAGAGCCGCGATTTACACACGCGTCTCGCTTTCTCGCATTACTTAAGGATAATGAAAGAAAAGGCGCGAAGACATAAAATCTCTCTGCTTTATGGTCTTTATGGTCAACAGGTAACATCGTAAATTGCGTTGTTTTATATTCCTGGAATCAAGGAAATGATTGAGAAATGAATCGCTAATAATCTTGTGGAACCTGTTGAATTCTCTATCCTACCGTTCTGTTAATCCTATCGACCTATTTTTATATATAATAATTCGTGTTGTCTACGAAAGTTAATTGTGTGTGTGATAAAAGTCATAACTTAGCGAAAATATAAAATAACAATAAACATAAAAATCAAATAAGTATAAGTATGCAAGAAAGAGGAAAAATTTCATAGAGATTTACATGATTTATTGCGTGATTCGATACTCGATGCGATTCGATACGATTATCTCAATGTAATTATCGATTTGCTACTCTGCAATGTGCAGATGATCAATGTAGAGGAACTGATAACTTGTTACGTAAAGTATTATGCCATACGCGAAATTGTACATGCAAACAAATTCTAAATGCTTATCCGTATAATGTCTCGAACATAAATCCATTGAATACAGATCAACTCATATAGATACGAGCCATGCATACCACGTGTAAATTAACAATTGTTAATCTTGTAACAATGATAAACGTAGGAATGCATAAATAAATTTACAAGTGGCATGACGATGTTCGCGGGAAATACTCGAAAATACTCGGAAAATCCTCTGTTTTCGGAATGCAACGAAACCTAGCAACAGGTCAGTTACGTACTAAACAGCTTTCTGTTATATATCTTTCTGTTTAAAAATACAAATACATTCCAGTAGACAACAAAATCGAAGCACTGTAATAAAAGGATATCATTAATTGAAACAAACTATGTTTTATTCGTCTCTCTTGAAATCTCCTGAAAATACGAACGAAATTATAAATTTATTTAATGCAATCGATTTAAATAAACATGGTGAAGAATGCAGATTATTTTATAAAATTCTTTTTAAATTGTTTTATATTAAAATTGTTTACATCACACATTAGATTTCATTTTGATCAATAAAAGATATTAATTCTGTAATATTAATTCCAAAGCATAATATGCATATTTTTTTTATTAGTAGAAATTTTGAACTGAATTAATATAAAGAAGAAAAATATAATAAAAATGAATACAAAGTATTATGCATTGTGCATTGCAGAAAAAATGTCAAAGTCAGGGAGCATCAAAGATGGTGAGAAGGGATCATATGATCCGATCCCTAATACTGAAAAGGGCAATGACGAGATCAAACTGGAGGCGAAAATGTCACTTCTCAACGGAGTCACCGTCATCGTTGGTTCCATCATCGGTTCCGGTATCTTCGTCAGTCCAACTGGCGTTCTTAAATACACGGGAAGTGTGAATGCGAGTCTTCTTGTGTGGACGGCATCTGGCATTTATTCTATGGTACGTCTTTTCTTTTCTTGCAATCATAAAATATATAGTTTAGAGGTAGTTTACTGCCAAATATCGTCATCAGTTCTTTTCGATAATATAAAAAATGCAAGCAACAGCTTATTTTGTTATTATACCAAATGCGAAATAATTAAAGAAGTTAGTTGCAAGAATTTCCATAGGTTTCTAAATAAAACAATAATTTATAAGCAAAGATAATTTCTTTGTAAAATTTATGTGTATTTATATAGGTATTTCGTGTTTGTGTGGGCATAACTTATCTTTAATTTATTTCGTTTACTTGCGTCATTATGACCGAACAAGATCATAAAAATGCATTTGTGGAAAATGCATTTGTGCGTTTAAATAAATGAATCGATTTAAAGAAACAATACAATGGTACATTTCAAAATCAATTATACGATGTACATTGACAAAAAGAAAGATAATTTCCTATTACGTTAAAGACAGTTACAACTAAAGGAAAAAAGAACAAAATATGCGAGGAGTATATATTATTCGAGAAAGAAAAACGCGCTTATCAAAAGTTGCAAGTGTAGTTAAACTTAAGCATAAACTAACAGCCATCTAAATTGATAAACATTTGCATGTAGATCGCAAATGTAAAAAGAAAAAATGCAGGCAATACCTTGTTTTGCTAGACGCGATACGAAAAATAGTTGCAAGAATTTCGATAGGTTTCCGGGTAAAAATAATTTATTAATGAAGATAATTTTTCTATATAATGCATATTCCTACATGGATCTTGTGTTTGTAGATAAACAAGTTATCTTTAATTTATTTTATTGTGGCCATAAAAATGTATTCTAAATTGATGAATATTTATTTGCATGCAGATTGCAAATATAAAATGACTGAACAAGATCATAAAAATGCATTCTAAATTGATAAATATTTATTTGCGTGTAGATCGCAAATGTGTAAAAAGAACACGGATATAAAAATGTGATTATTATTAGATATAAAGTAATCTTCCAATAAATATGCTCCAATTTAATAAAACGATAATATATCTATATTTTATTATTATTCCTGTTTTTCGTATTTACAGGTAGGAGCTTATTGCTACGCCGAACTCGGCTGCATGATTAGAAAATCTGGCGCTGATTATGCATACATCATGGAGACTTTCGGACCCTTTTTGGCATTCGTCAGACTGTGGGTCGAGTGTATGATAGTGCGTCCTTGCAGCCAGGCTATAGTAGCCTTGACTTTCAGCGTCTATGTTCTCAAACCACTCTTTCCGGATTGCACACCGCCCGATGACTCCGTCAGAATGCTCGCCGTCTGTTGCATATGTAAGTAAACGATAACATATCCGGAATCGAATTCCGTGACTTTTAAGTAGTATAAACAGTTTTTTTTCAACTGATCATACAATAAAGAACAAAATAAATTATTATATAAGAAAACTGTGCCTGTTTAAAACTTAGGAGAAATAGAGTGAAAAATTTGAGATTTTCGGCACAAAGTAAAATTTACATTAAATATTTAAAAATATATGTATTTATATATTATTAAATATTAAATTAAAGAAAGAAATTATTTAATATACAATAAGATTTAGTTTAATGTTTTATATTTTTGGAGATTGATCTACTTTTTAAAAAATTTGATGACATCTTTGGCTTGAACACATGTGAATCGAATATCTTATGATTTATAAATGAAAGTTTCTTTGTCTCTATAACCCTGGTATATTGAATTATTTGAGATAGTAATGTTTAACAGCAATTAAGTTTATCCGTTGAGACATTCATTGTACCCAATTGCAATCAAACAGGAGCAATGTCGATCCTCTGGGACGAATAATCGTAGTACAATACCGCGACCGAGGATTGAATTTTATTGGCTCGTGCGTTCATCGAGCATTAACGATTTCAAACGGGCCGACCATGTGACTCACATAGAAAATTCGTCTTTCTCACAGCAATCATGGCCCCGACCAATTGTAAAATGTCATCTCAAAACTTTGATTCCCATCCTTCGTTCCTTACGCTTCTCCACTGTTTCGCCATTCACTTTTCATCCTATTCTTTGACCTTTGTTTTATTAGAGACGATAGGAGACAATTTCGACGAAGTCTTCGACGAAGGAATCCCCTGAGCAAAAAGATCGACGTTATTCTAATAACTCCGAGCTCTGTCATCTCGTTTTTTGTCCTTGGCGTTTTTCTCCCTCTGTTCATTTTCTAGAAAGGACTCAGCCATTCTTACCGCGTAACAAATACAGATTGCAATTGCGCGTTGTTACTTGTTAGTAGAGAAAGTTGTACTAATAAAACGATTTAAAAGCTTCGAAATAATCTTCTTTTAGTATATAGCTATAATAAACTAAAAAAATGAGACAGAGAGTAAAGACAAACGAAATAGAATTAATGTAAATAATTATTGAATATACAAAACTTTTTCCGATTTTTAAGAAGAATTGAAAGCTGATAAGTTATACTATTGGCGTGAATTTTTCTGCTAGAGAGCGCGAGCATGAAACTCAAAGCCATTCGCGGTAAACAAACCGCAAGACGAGAAAGAATGAAAAAAGGTCTTCAAATTAATCTCTCTTTTTTTACCTTGAGCTTTAAGCGATATAACAGAGCAGCAAAGTAGGCATCGTAATCGAGTTCCGTAAATTTAATCGATACTTTTTACTAATGTGCAATAATAATAGCATCACCGACAAGTGACTAAATGCTTCGCTTTTCCTTCTTCCTTTTCCATATAGAGAAAATTACGCGGTCACGACAATCGCATTTCTTGGATATTTATTTAATTACTTTCATTTTCCGAACACTACAAAATTGCTCAGCAACAGAGTACGTAACATCGTTGATCGTATGATTGAATGCCGGTAAATAACAGAAAAATTTGCTCATGGTCACCGATAGAAATAGATGACTAGTAACGGATCATGCCACGGAACGGGGCGTATTCTCATGAAAATTCGAGGACGCACGCAATTTCCATATGCCTTTTTCCAACTTCATCTGTTTGCATTTTCGACCAGCGTTTGATAAAGAACGCATTGGTCGAATAATACCAAATATTTAATATTTTCGCAAAATATTAAAATGAAACATTATTTAAATATTAACTAACAGAGAAAGAGATAATATTTAAATCTTAAGAGAAAATCAAAGAGAAAACAGAACAGTAAAAATATAGAAAATATAGTAAATGTAATATTATACATAATTATTTAAAATATTAATTAATATATGATATATAATTGTTTAATAATATTAGAAACAATTATTTAATTAATAATGATTAATAATCATAATATGCATAATTATAGAAATGATCTGGGTGTCCAGTATAAAAGTTTGTTTATGACAAACGCATTTTGCGGAGAAGGCTACGACCACGAGTGAACGTATCGTGTTCCTTGCGGTCGTTTGACCGTGCACTTCTTTAGCTTCGATATCATTGCTACGTTGTAGGATCGTTTTACAAATATGCGGGTATAAATAAACTTTCAATCAACTATTTTGCAAAATACTTGATAAAGCATTTCACAGATAAGAAGATTGTCTTAATCTTCTTATTCACCGTTTGATCCAGTAGACAAATTACATTCCTTTTAAATCTCTCTTCTTCGCGAAAATAATGCGAGAAAGATACTGCCAGATACATAGCAACAAACAGTTGTCAGCGACGGTCTGTAAAAACTCATCAATATATTCGAAGGAAATAAGATTCGTCCTACAGTGAGCTCCATTTACTTTCCGATAAATCGTTCAACAAACCGGGAATAGGTTTTCCTGCGAAGGAAAATGAAGCGTGAACACGTTCGATGTGACACGATGAGAATGTCATTTGCGAATAAATGAGCGCGCGTCGCCTATTCCGCGTTTCCAACATTTAATGTCAAAACTAATGACGCAGATATGGTAGCACCTTGAAATTGTAAATAATCATAGCTGAAATGTCAAGCTTCATATAATGCAATCACTCATCAAGAGATGATCAATTTGTGGGAACAAATTTTGAAAATCATTCGCACCAAAGTCTGGACAGTCTACAACTTAATTCTGTTTTTCTCGCGCGAATCGATAGCAATCCGTCTCCATTCTACCCTAACAAGTGATAGAGATCAATGACCAGGGCGCTCGCAGTATCTCTTTGTTTCTCGTTTGCGTCGAGCGCATTGATGAAAGAGTGGTGATACATTTCGCGATATTCAATACCGACGATCAGACGCTAGCTGTTCCTGGTGGTCACTAACATTCGCCGACGAACTGTGAATTATGAAGTCGCAAAGCTTCTCCTAACACGTTTCGCGCAGTCTTGTATTTCTGTTTTTTATAAATACAGGTTCTAAAACATTAAACGATAAAAATGTTTGATTATATATTCAATTACGTCTTAAAGACGGACTTAGACATTCGCTTAATCGATGCGTGATCGCGGCGACACGTAGAGCGGATTGCGGAAAGTGGCGATCGGGAGCGGGCCGACTGGAGCCGCGGCTGGAAACGTCGATGGTCGCCTCGCGAGTCAAAAGCCTGATGGCAATCACGCCTCATTGTGGGCAAATGTAATTTAATAACGTCATAACTGGTCACTACAACAGCATAATTCGCCAAGGGGGGGGATGACGGTGCGAAAAGGAAGGCGCGAAGGAAGGACAAGGCGGGTGCACGAAGGGAGGAAGAAGAGGAGGAAGAGGAAAGGGCAGACGGAGTCTCGCGATATTTCTGCACGATGTTGCATCAGTCTGCCGGTATTTCTTCTTCCTTTTCTTCCATGCGAATCTGCCAAGGACGCGACGGAATCGTTTCGAGTCCGAAGTCGAATTTTTCGCATACCGCGAAGGGACGCAGAGTCGAAAATGTTTTGCTTCCCTGAAAATGTTTATTTAATATCTGTTGTCTAAGCAAAAAATATGAATAAAAACCAAAATAAATTCTATGTAGCCTAACATCTGCAAATAACTGCATGTAATAACGTAAATGAGTGAATATTTAATTTATCTGCTATTATTAAATAATTATATTTTTCCATTACACAATTTGTGATCCAATTTTATTATTAATTCACTTTGTCACCGCTGTCTCTTCGAGTATGCCGTTATTTTGCGGAATAAAAATTGCCCTACTTCATTTCTGTCATCACTAACAACAAGCCAGAACCATAAATAATGATCAACGATGTTTATAGAGCCCATATTGCTGATTCCCAACAATTACGCTGTCAAAGTTAAGCCATTGTTTCATATGACCGAAAGTTTTACACCTTTTTCCTCGATGACGTGAAGTTACCATGAGGATTATCACGAAAATCGCTACGCTTCGCTGCCAGCGAACCGATCTGCGCCAATAAAACCATATTTATCGTGGCAATTTCTATTTACGCGAAATCCTTGATAAAACGGACTGACAGAGTATTGCGTCCACAAAATTTTCTTTCTAAAGGGAAAGAGAGTCAAATAGAGAGAGCATAATATCCTGTCGTTTTCGAAGAGATTGATAAGCGGCGCGCTTCCACCCTCTTCGTCGCGGTTGCTAGCTTGTTGAGGCCGTCGACGTGATGCCATTTAGTCTGAAGCGAAGAAATCGCGCGCGCAACCAGTTCCATTGAAGTTAGCACGTTAGCCGGTTATAACTCTCGTTATCATGATGTTATGGCGGCACGTCGTGAGCAAGTACTTCAAAGTGAGCAACACGTGGGGCCAGGTGGCACGTGCGACCACACAAGATTCTTAATTAGATTGACTCAGTGTCGTTCATGCGAGTCGTAACGGAAATGATATGCATATATTACTCTGGCGATAGGCGATATCAAATTGGAAAATAAGCATTTAATTGCCCGCAAATTTATGACAATCCGAGGTGCGTGAGAACATTGCTATACATCATTTGAAGTGATAAAAAAATGTAAATTAAAAGTAAAGTGATAAAAAGAAGATGCGATGCTGAACATTGTATCTTCTTTTATCACTTTAATTTTGACTTTTATTTTCTACGTTTAATTTTCTGTGATAATTTTTATTTTCTATGATAAATAATTATATAAATAATTTGTGTAAAAGTTAAAAATAACTTAATCCATTACGTACGCTTGTGTATTTCAGGTGTGCTGGCTTTTATAAATTGCTGGGACGTCAAGTGGGCGACGAGGGTACAGGACATCTTCACGTATGCGAAACTACTCGCGCTGTTCATCATAATCTTTACTGGGGCCTATCAACTCTGCATTGGTGAGTTTAACCGTTAAATCACTATAATATTAACGAGCTTTTTTTGTATTGGCAAAACTTTCGAGACTTACATTACAGAGTTAAAGATTATGGTACCGATGTCAAGGCACGATCGCGTGCGGTTCATAATGGTTTGCAATCAGTTGCAACAATCCCAAGCGACGCTAATCAGCGCCGCGTGATATCATTTGCGTTCTCAGTGTTTTGTGCGCCTATACAATTTTTCTCGTTTGGTAACGCGAACGCGATAACAGAAAGAGGAGAACGGAAATTTTCGCTCACTTTCGACCAAGTAAAAAGAATGTCTTGCGTCAGATTGACTTTCTCCTCGTAGATGATTGTCTATCCAGTTGATCAATCGGGTCTTTTTCGGCACACCGACTATATGTCTTTCTTTAGATGCGTTTTTTTACACTTGCTGTGTCACGGCGCGTTACGTTGGAAGATAACATCACAAGGAACATAAA
This sequence comes from Ooceraea biroi, assembly GCF_003672135.1. Lineage (NCBI taxonomy): Eukaryota > Metazoa > Arthropoda > Insecta > Hymenoptera > Formicidae > Ooceraea > Ooceraea biroi. The sequence goes on along the minus strand of NC_039512.1, from coordinate 16,168,373 downwards.
AAAGTAATAGAATAGAAACAAGTTCTCTATTGTAGTGAGAGCAATATCGGATGCCATTGCGTAAAAGTATGAAGCAAGGGAAAGATTTAAGACGATTCTGATATCTGTAGAATATCTCTGCAAAACAAAATTCGTGCACAACGGAGAAAGTAAATCCTAATTTTTGAAAAATATTTTCATTGATTACAGTAATATATATATACAGGGTGTCTGACATAAGGCGGAAAACCTCTCCAAAAAGTCCTGTACCATTCTGCAAACAACCACGTAAAATTTCGAGTAATTAAGTAAAGTTCGCTAATTCAGCGGACGCGATTGGCAGCGAGCGAAGTAGGCATGAATGACGTAAAAAAACGGCTAGTCGCGCGCGCGACGCGATATCAACGAGTATCGGATTACAGCGGCAAGCGAGACGACGCGTCGACAATAATTTCTCAGCGTCTCATTCGCGCGCTCGTGTTGCCGAGAAAGTGTTGTCCACGCGTCGTCTCGCCCGCCGCTGTAATCCGATTATCGCGTTCTTCGAAATACGCTCGCGTCGCGCGCGCGGCTAGACGTTTCTTACGTCATTCATGCCTAGTTCTCTCGCTGCCAATCGCGTCCGCTGAATTAGCGAACTTTCTTTACCTAATTACTCGAAATTTTACATGGTTGTTTGCAAAATGGTACAGGACTTTTTAATTCAGTTTGACGAGATCTACCTGTGGGCGAGAGGTTTTTCGCCCTATGTCAGGCACCCTGTATATGTCAATTCTTGATATTAAATTTCTAGCATTCAATCTCCCAAATAAACTTCTATCAAAGTAATTGAATATAAAAAAAAACATAGAAAATAGTCGAGCCTTATTATTAATTTGTACAAAGGAGAAATTTTGTGGAAGACGAATCCAATTTTTGTTGGACATCTTGTCAGCACTATATACATTTGCCGGACGAGACAATTTACCCAATCAAAAAGGTGGATTAAATACGCAGGCGATGCGACGTGGTCGGTGTGCGTGCAAGGAATCACTTAAATTGGACTATTCAGCGAACCAAGTGGTTCCTTGACCATGGTACACGACAAGCATCTTAGTTCTGACGAAACTTTTCTTCGACCTTGCACGTCATGTAATTCTTTTTACGTTAACAAACCCGCTCGAAATTCGTTCTGAAAGGAATTAAAATACATTAATTGCAATATAAAAAAAATATATATATAGAACATTATAATTAAAGCTCTTATTCAAACATAAATGAAATATCAGTTAGTAATATTATAATTATGTCTGCGCTTTATATATACAAATATCATGTTAAAATATTGAGTTTGATAATATTGATACAGAAAGTATTAAAATTAAGAATATAAAAATGATAATTATATCATTTATTTCTATCGTAGTACATGAAATAAAAATTTACATTGGTGACACCTTCTTGTTTGCTTTTTCAGGACATACACAATATTTTACGTTCGAGAACACTAATACGGAAGTCACGTCTATAGCCCTCAGTTTTTATTCAGGCTTGTTTGCTTACAATGGCTGGAATTACTTGAATTTCATAATCGAAGAATTGAAGGATCCCGTTAGGTGAGAATCACAAAGAGACATGTTCATTTCATATTAAATATGATACAAAGTAAAATATGATTCGACAATAATTTAATAAATTAATAATCACCTGTAATATCTTTTTGCACTATTGCGCGCGTATAAAACTGTGTATTCGTCTAGAAACCTACCGAGGGCTATTGCTGTTTCGTGCACTCTTGTTACGGTCGTCTATGTCTTCACGAATATGGCCTTTTACACAACGCTGAGTCCAGTTGAAGTGCTCGGTAGCGAAGCTGTGGCAGTGGTAAATAATGGCAAATATGCTCTTCTAATAAGCTAAAAGAACGGAGACTTTTTCATACAAGTCTCATTAAAAGAAATATAGAATAAAAGATTATGCGAACCTAATCTTACTTTTCAAGAATAAAAACTTTTTCGATCTTATTAGAATCTAGATATTTGTATGATATAATATTTACACAATCTCTATTCCTATTATAAATTATTATCAATAATAATTTATAATAATTTATATTAATGTTAATAAATTATTTTACATACATACATATGTATATAAGAGTTGTAACTATTTGAAATAATTTTCTCATGATATAATATCCATAAATTGGTTCTATTGTTCGCAGACATATGCAAACAGATTGTTCGGCGTGATGGCATGGACGATACCGGTTTTCGTAGCTCTATCCACGTTCGGCGCGGTTAACGGCATCCTGCTCACGTCTTCCCGGCTCTTCTACGCGGGTGCCTGCGAGGGTCAGATGCCAGAGATATTGACAATGATTCAAATTTCTAGACTCACACCTACGCCCGCCGTAATATGCATGGTAAATCTTTTCTCTCGAATCCACAATTTTCTTTCAGCTTGATGATTCCTTGTTGAAATATAAATTGAATGAGGACTATACACTACCGATTAATATATTAATCATATTAAATGTAAGTCGCCGATTAATAATCTAAGAGCTTTTTTGTTGGCAGTCCAATGTGAACTGTAACATTGATTGACTGAATGTTGATTAGAAGAATTTTGAAGAGAGTCGATCTCTTGTGAAAGAATTTAACGAGCAAAGCTTTATGAATAACGCTCGCTTAAAATGATTTTATTAATTTTTAACGAATTGATCGGAAGATCAGTTGTAAATATTTCACCGAATTTATTTAATTTTTTCTTGAGAAAATATCCTAAATTACGTATCGTGTCAATTCTGTGTAGAGATTAATCTTATTCCCCTTTGTTGACCAACTCGATTGCTGCCAGTGTCGGCAAACAGGAACACAAGAGGACCGGTAGATTGCTTCCATCGAAGCAATCTGCCGAAGTTTTGTTGCGATGGTCAAACTTATTCTGTCAGAATTAAGACCGCTGATTGTTGCTAAAGAAAAACGTGAAATCGTTAATTGGAAAATCCATTTTTCTTTTCAGGCCTTGCTGTCCATGCTGTACTTATGCTCTTCCAATATTTCTGCTCTTATCAATTACGTCGGCTTCGCGACTTGGGTACGTACGACTTTCGTTCGCTGAAATTGCTAAAAAATATTCATCGGTGCAGTCATTCATAATTTACTCGAATCAAAATTGCGAAGCAGTTGGCTTTCCATGTTTATCGCGTAAAATATGTAAATGATATTTCGTCCTGAAGGCCGCGATCGCGCGATTTCTACGCTTACCTGCTCGCAGCGAATATTAACTTAACTGCGATAATTACTTAATTGGCCCATATGTAATTACCTCAATGTAATTACTTTTGTCACCAATGGGACAGTGTGTCATGATATATATAAAAGCCTCTCAAAACTAAAAAATAACTACTCTGTAGCTGCCGCTACATTGTGCGTAATACGAGTTGATCTAGTTCTCAGTCGACTAATAAAGATCTTTCTTAGAAATTTTCCTTGAAATTTAGAGATGATTGTATGATGTGTGAACTCGTTTTTCGGACTATATCAATCGATTATATTTCTAGGAGATTGATATTTTTCATCTAGAGTCATGTTTCTTATTTAACTTTTGACATTTAAGGCGTTCTTGGAATATTCATATAACTATTTTACATCTCAAAAACATTGGTTTTCATTATTTACTAGCCTTTTTTTAGTCAGGTTTGGAATTTTTATTAATTATAATAAATTCAGTTAACGATTTGTAGCTGAGTATAGGCGTCTCTGTGCTGTGCCTTCCGTGGCTCAGATGGAGTCAGCCGAACTTGTCGAGACCGATCAAGGTGAATCTTATTTTTCCGTTCTTCTACATCTTGGCTACCCTCTTCGTTACCATAGTTCCGATGTATGCCAGTCCCGTTGAAACCGGTGAGAATTTATGATCATCAATATACATTACGTATGTTATATGAAAACTATGTCTCAAAAATGATTTTTCTCTCTGGTTTTCAGGATACGGCTGTCTGATGATACTTTCGTCTGTACCTATTTACTTTGCCTTCATTGCGTGGAAGAATAAACCAAAATTCTTTCAGCAGGGAGTTGGTAAGTCCAATAAGAGTAACAAAAGATACGTCATAATCACATATCAAAATGAAGTTTTATATCGGACATTATAGCAAACGTAATACTCAGTATTTCAAAACTGATAATATTAAATTACTTTCTTTGGATTATTTTTCTAAAACTTGAAATAGTTAAATTCAAGTATTTAATACTGCCTTTGAAAATCAAACTGAAAAATCAAAAAGGACGAAGAATATAGTAATTTCTTTGTACATAATTTTATACATTTAATAAAATTTTATTGTAAGCAATGTTTTAGTTAACAAGATTCGAATCGGATATACTTGATTTACAATATAAAGATTATTTTCTATAGACGCGCAAGTTTTCGCGTCTGCTTCCTACTTCGTTTGTTTCTGTTTAACTGATTTATTCCTACAGGCGCCGTCACCCAAGCTTTGCAGAAGCTGATGATAGTCGTGGGGCCACAAAAAACAAAGGTTTACAATACACTGTAACATAGTTCTACTCTCTCGTCATGTCATGCATGTTTAGCACTCATCTATTTTTTTGCTTTGTGCTACTATGTCTCAACTAATAAAGAAGAACAGCTATTTTTCTCTTATCTTTAAAGATCACTTTCGATTCACCACGCATGCCTTTGATGCTCTAATGATTTTCTCTTGATATATATGGTATATCATGCATTCACATATTACTCTGTCTCAATACATTTTTTTTAATGAACGAATTATTTATTCCTTTTGCATTTTTATAAATTTGAAAATTCAAATAACAATTGAATTTTTGCCTGATGCTTGTTCATCTCGCTTACCATTCTTTCAGTTTGGAATATTGCTGAATTTTATCAATTTCTGCACAATCGCAAGATGAAGGAGTACTTATTTATTCTATACAAAATAATCTACTGTACTAAACACTTTTTTGAATAAAAAATTTAAGATTCAAAAAATCTGACTCTGATACAAAAGCTTTTTCTTTCAACATTAATTTTTTAAATATATCGGAACTCTAAAATTACATTCTTGTTAAATCTATTTGGTTTAAAAATAATTTTTAATCAAGGTAAAGAATTATGAAATTAAAACAGATTCATAAAATTAAAAAATAAGTTGAAATATTTGAATATATATGCTATTGATTAATATTTGAATATGCATTAAATATAAATTTAAATTATTCTTTTGAAGTAAAACATCAAAACGGCAACTTTTATTCGTCACGGTCGCAACATTGTTTTATCAATTACGAGTAATTAGCTAATTGAGTAATTGCCGTGGCTTTTGCCTGAGTTAGCTAGGACATTGTTGAGATTTAATTTCGCACATCACACACTGGCACTACACAAACATGCCCACGTCGACACACCCAACGTACTAAATCGAATCTCTTTCCGAGCCCTAACTAATTCTGACATCATCAACTAACAACAGAGGCAGCTGATTGCGCTGTTGACTACTTCATTTCCTTGCTAGAACCGCACTTGCATCCAAAGTTCCTGGGTCACCGTACGCGCACGTAACACATCGTTCGCTCTTGTTGCAGTGAGCACGACGAAGCTGCTGCAGAAGGTGATGTTGGTCGTCGGCAAATCGAAACCCGCTCAGGTGTAATCAATTAAGACAGATAGTGGATCGAGATCGGGATCGGCGAGTCTTTTCCAAAAGTCGAGGAGAATCCTCGTCAATCTTCAAGTCGCAGTTAGTGACCATCGTTTCCTTTCTTCATCCAGAAAAAGAAATAAGTGGCGATGGGATTAGACATGTTTAACCGGAGTCTATGGCGACGTTGATTCAACAGATCGGCATATTCTTCTTGGCACTTGGAGGCTGAAGAGGAGGTGTCCTAGAACAAGATGCAGCCATATTGCGCCAGGACACTGAAAAATTTCGACGCGGACGAAATGGCTTTGCCCTCCGGATCCAGATCTCGTTGGCAAATTCCCACCAGGACTCACCTCCCGGAATAAGGCTGTTACCCTTTGCTCGGTTCCGCGGCGCAAGGATACACGCGATGACGAGTCATCAATTCCGCTCCGCGATTTCTCCATAATTGTATGTTCGTGCTTCTTAGTGATAAGTTAAATGTAATCAATATCCTTAGTTATCATTATTATTAGTTCATAGCGCTGTCAGTATAAATCAGGTGTTTGTGATTACTAGTGTCGCGACGTGAACGTTGTTTCTCCAGGCAACAGCTCTGACACTCGAGTACTTTAGCAATTTACTCGGCTACAGGATAGAATGACTGAAAGGATAAAGTACAATCGGTTACTATAGAATGTCATAAAGATACATGATTGATTCGCCGCGTCAACGGACACTGATCGCGAATACTGATAGCACTATCACTGCGCCAGGTGTCACGACAAGTTTTATTTGTACGATTATATCATGCTTGCAATTCCGGCATACGAAATGAAGATAAAATTTATGTGCGGCTATGTATCGCGACATAAAATCGATTTCGACCACAAGCAACGAAATTTGATTTACTTGTTTAACAGTTTATTTGTTTGGTTTATTTATTTTAATTTAACAAATTAATCTGCTAAATTAAGTATAATTTATAAATTGTAAATTTATAATCTAAATTATATTAATCGCTACAAGCTTTCCTCTTCACACTAAGCTAATTTGTTAAATCTAAGAGTAAATATAGAAAAGAACCTATTACAATATAAATTGTATACTCGACTCAAGTTTTATATAAATATTTATTTATAAATGTTTATATAAATATTTTGAGTCGAATTCTCATTTAAAATATGTATATATACACATTTGGAAATATCTCTGGATGACTTACCCGGCGATATTACACATATCGCTCCGAATGGAAGAAAAATAATTGTAATTGCAGATCGCGATTATATCTGTCTGTGTGCGACAGTTCGTGTTAAAAATTTTCGGAGAAAATTTGAATTAAGAGGTTTGGTCACAGTGCGCTAGGAAGTTGAGATAACGATCGAAGATTACTGTAATTAAGCGCTGTTATAGCCGTAGTTTCGATAGACATTTGCTGTATGTGCTATTTCGCTATCCGTTCTTCGTTATCTCAACTTTGCAGTTTTGGCACTCGGACATTGCATTTATAATTGAATTCCACGTGGATCGACGTCCATACACGCTGGTGAACATTCCATATTCCATTCCATTTACGATATCGCTTCTTTTAAGTTCTGCACATTGCATCTGTGTCACATTCAGCTACGATCTAGGGATGCAAATATCCAAAAACGATATCGAGATATATTTATATTCAGAATATTATTTTAATATCCATACCCGTAAAGAAAATATATTTACATACTCTAGTAGTAGAGACGTTAACGTTTCCGATTATCGAATAATCGAGTAATGAAAGGTACGCCACGAATCTGCTTCAATCATAAAGAAAAAGACTTTACATAATTATTGATTATATAAAAAAAAGAAGACTAGAGAATGAAAAATGTGATAATATATAGATGCTGATATGATAATTCTATTTTCCTTCGTATAATTTTGTGCTTGTTGAAAGACAAAACCTTGTTGTAAACATTCTGTCTGCAGAGTTTCGTACCGGATAGTATCATTCAGTTTTATTAAGAATTTTATCAGAAAATAGATTAATGAAACAAATGTATTGTAAAATTCTCCCCGCGTTTTACCACAAGAGAGATAGAATATTTTGATATATCGTTAATATATCTTGCATCCCTGATATATATGTAAAGATATCTGCGCGCACGTGCGTGCGGAAATTTAATCCCTCGTTTCGACGGAACGCACTATTAAAAATTATAGTTTGCTTCTCCATTAAGGTAGTACCGTTAGTAACTATTTTTAATTATTATATTAAGTCGTCACGCATGCGGTTTTGCAAAAAAACGGAGAAACGGGGGATTAAAAGAGTGCATTTGTTACGCGCTGGCACTCGATTGTCAACGTCGCATAATAATTTTACATTTTACTGCCACAATGGTGATAAAATGCGCGCGGGTGTGCGTGTGTACGTGTGTGTGTATATGTATATGTATTAAACGCAAATACACGCGGATACAATCGAGTATGATCGAGATAAATAAAAATTTTGAAAGAAGACCAACACAATTATAGTCTTCTAAAATTCGGAAAAAAGAATACGTAATGACAATTTTGGCAAAATGCAGAAACGACTTTTAGGAAATATTCGGACGCGTATTAAGGAAATATAACGATGGTAATAACATTTACATGTAAAGGATGAAGAGATCAGCTTGGAGTTGACCTTCCGGTTGCATTAATAATTTATTAATTAAAGATTCTTTTGTAATCTTCAAGCTAAACAGACAAATTAGGTCAGTATCTTTGGTTTTGGTTTTATCCAAATTCCTCTCTTTAAATATAAATTAAAAATATTACATAGTAGTTTGCAAATTTGCAATATGTAATATTACTAATTCTTATAAACGTTATAAATTTATAACGTCTGTATTGCATTTATTTCTGCATTCATATTATTGACAAAGTAATCTTAACTTTGTTAAAAAAAACATCGAATTAATTATCATATCAATAGTATATCTGTAGCTCTATAATTTCGTATGTATTTTTGAGGACTTCTGAAATAACGTAAATAAAATGCAGTTTACTTTTGTAATTGATGATATACATGTGTCTCAGATTTCTTCTGAATAGCTGATTTCCGAACATTTGGAGAGACGAAAATTTTGTTTTCAAAATATATATTATAATTTTTTTGTGTTCTGTTGATATCGGCAACATGAACTTATAAAGTTCATTTTGATTGAGATGACCAAAATACATAATTATTTATTGAATTTCTAAAAAAATCCTTATCTATTCTGAAATTGATTAAGTATTAACAAGAAATTTAAGAAAGAAGAAAAGAACAAAGACATTTCACCCGCCATCGATTGCATAAAAATGCGTTTCTGTCGACGCTGTTGTAGATTGCTCGATCTTTAGGCGTGTGCCTTTCAAGACATGATTATATTTAAGTAGAGTCTCGATTTTCGTATGTGTGTTTTCGAGTGTAGCGCCTTAAATATCCTGGGAACAAATTTATTTGTTCAATGGAATTTTAGTTGTGGCAGTATCATCATCCCTTTCATTTCAAATTTTATGGTATATTATTCTCTAGCAAAAAACTTCTTTTATATTCGTTATAGCAGCAGTTGGTATTATTATTATATACTGTACTTTGTACTTTTAAGACTTTGATTTTAAGAGCGGAAAAATGTGTGTAATCCTCGGCCCAGGAAATGACACCGTTACACATATCCGTAGTAGAGTCTAGGACCAAGCGCGTTTTTTACAGGGTGTTCTTCAAACGAAATCTTGCGTGATTAAAGAATCATCCTAATTTTCTATATATAGTTTTAGTTATCGCAGTATCATATTTAGGAGACAGCTCGGCGATTTGTTCTGAAAATATTGCATATTAAATTAAAATAAAATATGTACTATGACCATAATAGTTGAACGTTTGTAAGACGAAGTATGAAGGAATAATAGGTGTTGTAGCGTCATAATTTTTCTTGGTACGAGACAATAACTCATAAATTTTGATGATTTTATCTTCATAACAGACGAGTCGCCGACGTATGTTATTCATCACAAATGATAATTACCTAGTTCTTCGTTATTTAGCTGTATTTTTATGGAGCATGTTTCGAGAATCACAAACACTCATTACAACGCTGTTCAGGGTGCCTGCGGGTGGGACTTACATGACGTAAGATTGGATTAAATTTCATTAGTTAATAACTACTCTGTCTTAAAATTAATTATTATAGCAACATTCTAACAATTTACACACACGTTTTTTAAATTAATGTGCATGTAAAATATCATTGATACATTCAACAAGTGTCAAAATCAAAGAGGACTTGACTGACAAAATTCATATCCATATAAAAAAGTATGTCACAGCAAAGAGATACCAGCAGGCATTCTGATTCGTGACAATAAGGCATTAATGAATTAATCGATGGTAAATTAGTTGAGAGAGGGTGAGAGAGTGCGCAAAAGAGAGTTGAAGAAGAATATTATTAATATGTGAGTGCATATTTTATATTAACTCTTATGTTAAAGCCGGTTGAGATACGGGTATGCGTTCGAGTCGATTTTTAAGAAATCTACCCTTAATTAACGGTGAATAATGAATTGTATAAAGTAACGCATCACTTCCTTGCGTGACGCATTATGCATTAACACGGAAGGTAAAAGCCGTAGCTTAGGATCTGAGCATGTAAGAAAAGCGAGAAAAGAGGAAGATATATATATAAATACATGAAGAGCGAACTGTGACAATATATTATATTGTGTAAATATCGTGTATTAATTATTATTATCCTTACACACTTATGACTGAATAAACGTGTTTGTTGAAACCGGAAAAATGCAGCCATGATTCTTCCCGTAAACGCATGTTCATTATTTCGCTGTAATCCAAAGAAATAAAAACAGCGTAGAGAAGTGAGAAAGAGAAATAAACTAGATGACGAGTCTGGTTATATACGTATTTATATTTGCATGTATAAACATATAAGTTATAAATATACAGTGGATCCGCGTATTTATAACTTACACACAATAATATATATGTATATATATATATATATAATATATTTATAATATTTATAATTTTTCTTTCTCTCCCCACAGCAGTAGTGTACAACGTATCAAAGTTGTAAAAAAGAAAAGAAAATATCCATTTGGCTTTCCGTGGAACAGAATGTGCTACTTTTTTACATCCTCACACGTTCGTGTCCTCGGAGAGGATTGTCGACTTTGCGCGAAATGAATCGAGACATCGTTCATCCACTTAAAAATTCACTGAACGTCCGAGAAGCGTTTCGAGGGTATTAAACTATTTACAGAACTGCACGTGTGTGTCGCTAAGTTGCGCAATAAAAACGTCGAAATTTGTCGCGTATGGATTTCCCTCGTGTGGAAACGTTCTTGTTTCCCGAATTAACCGGGACGCAAGTCTGTTGAGAATTGCCAATCGATCACCATATCGACCATATTGATCGTTCATCCGGCGACGTTACTTTCCGTTCTTCGGGCGGATGCCGAAAAAGACAAGCGTGAAAGTAATCTTGCACACGGACTCGGACGCGTCGTCGATAATTCAAGACGCTTAATTAGGCTCTCGTATTGCTACGGTTTATCCTCTTGTCAACGGGCTTCCGCGAAAGTCGCGCTTAATAATAGATTGCGTCCTCGTGCTAAGGGTGTCTCATTGAAAAACTCGCGATGCTGAGATCTTATACGTTGTAACGCTGTATGACATACTGGATAACATCGCAATAATTACACACTAGTTAATCTACAGCGAGCCGATTTGCGATAGTCTCTCATTGCAATAAAGGCCTGGCGCTTCGAGTGCGATATCACAAAAATTGCAGTTAAAGGATTGATCAGAACTAGTGAAACTGAGAGCGAAAATAAGAGAAACATCAATATTCTCCAATTAAGATGAAGCATCATGCTGTAATGCTTTTATAGCGACCATTTATCAAGTTGTCATCATGTTCTAATGGTTTTATAATTGCCGTCATTTCTATCGTGGGAATAGATTGCGATGTCATCAATTGCTAGTGTTACATTAGCTCCAACATTAGCCTTTTTTTTACTATTTATATGTTACACATATATATACAGTACGATTCTATTACTATTATGCACATTAATACCATCGCGATAAGTTAAACAAATAAAATAGCGTTCCGTTATCTAAGCAGGAAAAATATGACATCACAACTAAAGCGCCGAGGCATTTATTACACACATGATGATGGCTTGAGGGTAATCGGTCGCACATGAGACTGGAAAAAAATGAATGAAGAAACGAGATGCAGATATAGCGATAATGTCGTTTCGACAGAACTCTGCGAATCTTTACGATAACGCCGCTTCCTTTTCCGCCCTATTCTATATTTACGCGTATCTACATCTTTACCTCATGCTTTAATTCTTATCCACAAATTACATTACTATCACTCCTATATTTACAAGAAACTGACAGTTTCCCCCTTTTATATCATTCGTGATGTCATTAATATACGTATAGGGAATCTTTCAATGATGCATGAAAGAGGAATCATTATTCGCAACTATCGTTTGTTGAGAAAAATCCTCGTATATTTGATATACGGAGAAGTGACGTGCAATTTTGATTAGGAAGTTTTCGCTTAATTTAAAATGGATTATACCTTCACGTTGAAAACAGCAGTGGAGATTGCGTGATCTCTTACACCAGCAAAATTATAATAAACAACGCGCAATCAGATGAGTCTCATTGAAATCTATTGTCGGTAATTTCTCTCTCTTGTCTCGCGAGATTGGCATCTACTTCTTGTATACCTGCGTCACTTTTCCTCGATTATGACGTCAAAAGCACGTTGTCAGCTATTCGTATACAGATGCAAAACTCACATGTATGATGTACTTTATTCTCTAGCTATTCTCATAGGATCTCGCAAAATGAAGATGCGTGTAAAGATGAAAGAACTATCGAACATTAGCACGGCACAGCAATTATTAAAGGGAATGCATCCCCGTCTTCGCAGACAAGAGTTCAATATTGTTTATCGTTCATTATTATTTTTTATTTACCATTATTCATCATCGACGGTCATCGATTGTCTAGATCTGGCTTCGAATCGAATCGACAATAAACTTACATGATGACTATGTGCAAGAAACGAGAGTAATCTAATTCGAAAAGCGGGAATTGTTCGATGAGATTTTAATTACAGAATATCATATATATATATATATGATATAGATTCATATATACATATAATACCGTAGGGGCAAAATGTTTACATAGATCCGTAATAACAATTTAAATATGAATTGTACAGGCGAAGCACGAGCGGTAATTGCAAAAGTATTTTCAGCAGTCTATCACGTATATGTATATGTGTGTATGCTTATCCTGTACGTTACATACATAGACAAAAATATATATATATATATATATATGTATGTGTGTGAATAAATTACGCGCTGATTTACTTAGGAAAATTACTAGTTTGGTATTCCGTGAATACATAGTAAAAGTCGCACGTCATTATCTACAACCGCTGTAAATTGTAGATCTCGTACAATGGATCTTGTTCAGATTGGAATATACGTTTGCTCGTATTGTCGGTTATAAATAAATATAAACGATACAAGCGTAGATGAAAAGTAATGTCTTTGAACAGATATTTCTGGGACGATCAATATAAATTAACAATGTAATGGGAGTCAACAAGATTCAATGCTCTCGAAAAATGACAAACGGTAACGAGAAATTTTCTAAAAGTTAAAGTGTGAGTTCTCGTGTATCATCGATATGATAGATTAAGCGAAACGGTTCGATCACTCGATCATGCAAAATCAAAAGAACAAGGAACAAAATATCGACCGTGCATTACAATAAAAAATTGCACATGAAACGTTGTTCGCTAATTTCTGGGTAATTAACTTTTCTGTAAAAGTTTTATTTAAATTAATAATTTCCACACAAGATTTAATGGCAATCAATTAACAATTTATTGCACTAATAATATATAAGCTTGCAAACTTTGCTTTATAGACACTGCTTAAAACATTTCTATTTTTATATTGACGATTATCTTGACTTTACTTCAGCATCCACACGGACGATGGAAGAATTGCAGTTTCTACGTGTGCGATAATATGCCACGTAATATGCGTATCTCGCGATTTATCTCGCGGTTTACAATTTAATTTTTCTCAACTCAATCTTACAAATTGTTATTTACATTCTTTGTCACACTTCGATCTCAAGCCGATTGACATAATCGTGTATAATGTGTAATTGTTCATGCGGTAATCATTTAAGCGATGTTTGTGCGTCTTATTGCGAGTCGTCGTAATCATGATTAATGCAGTTATTAATAATAACAAAGTTCTGCAAACCTGTAAATAACATACAGATGTTTGATTTATCAATTGGCTTGCGACAGCATCGTGTTTATTCATTAATAAATGTACAATTTCTAATTATGGAATTTCGATCCATAAGAAACAAATCTATCTTTGCTTGCTGTTTTGAGCGTTTAGATATAAAAAGACAAGAAATTGTTTATACGCTCTTTTGTGATATTTGCAAAATTAAGGTTCATTAATTTTATTTTCATAATTACTTGATTGTTTTTATAACGTTTTGACGCGAAGCTAGAGTCTAATAATAAGATTTTCAAGATTGATTATACGTATATGATGTCTTAATGCAAGTAGGTATCGCATCACTTTTTGATAAATAATAGAAATGCAATTATAACGTTAGACAACGTCAAACTCGTTACAACAAAACTGAGATTTATTTTCTTATTTATTTTTACTATTTACAACATATCGATCAATCATTTTATATCTTAACGATAGCGATTTTTTAAAAGAAATTTGAGACCGAGATTCTCAATGAGATTAACAGGCGCAATTCTGTATCGACGTTCACATTCAAGCATATTTATGAGATGCATTAAAGAAAAGCGATTCGACATTTTCGATTTGGTGACAAGTGTGTGCCAAATGATGGCAAAGATTTCGATGGGGATCTGAATCGTTGGCATACGAATCGTCAGGCTATTGGAGAACGGCCAAAGTGCCTACGAGCTACTCGGGTATGCCCATTAGTTCCGACTCGCCGCGATTCGTAAAATCTCCTTGCCAACTACTTCTCGAACAGTGCTTTCCAGAATATCACGCATGTAAAGAGATTTTACGGATTATTCAATATAATAAAAATTAAATCAATATCTTAAAGTTATTCCTCTTTGATAAATAAAATATTATGTCAAGTAATAGAAAGAATACAGATCTCTGATCCTAAATTTAACGATTTAAATCTTTGATAAATACATAACGAATTTTTCGGCAACTAAAATTTTTCAGTTTTTAATTTTATTACTAAAATATTAAATGCGACTGTTACATTATCATCAGATCAATTTGATTATCCAGCACGAGATTTTTCACGGCCTCTTCGAGAAAACGTGACAAGACAGATGCATAAAAAAATGATACCCGATTATTGCAGCTTTACGGAAAATGCTGTCATATTTATGGAGGGAAGCGGGAACTACTCGATCGTAACGCGCCTTCTTGAAATTGTCGACGGATGCAATTCCCATTTGTTACCCCGTAGTCCTCTTTATTTCTGAACGCCTGCATCCAAGAGTCGTGATAACGCCGATTCACGTAACAAAATCGTAGCGCACAGTAGTAAAAGAATCTGTGCACAGACAGCATATTCGTCCTGTTCTACTTACTCTCTAAAATTTAAACGTCAAATTAAATATCATTTTAAAAAAGAGGTTTTAACGCAAATTATTAAAATTATATACGTAAATATTGCATCCATTAACGACACGTTAATCCTTAATATTATCCAAATTTGTTTCAAATAACTATAATTCATCATTTTTCTCGTTAAGCTTAATAAATATTAATCTTTTTCATGTACATTAATGATAAAACGTGTTCAGGAATTTAATTACATCCGTCAGATTTCATCTTCATTTGTCGTATTATCTATATTGAAATTGCTTAACGCCTCCGTTTAGCGATGGTAGCTGGACAGATCGCAATAATTCATTCATCATATTTTTGTACGTGACGTTTCTTTCTTTTCTGAGGCGCCGCCAACTCATTGCATTCGCGTGCACGTGTCTGCGCGCGGCCTTCTGAATACATATCGGGTTAACGTTTATAAACGCACGGGTGCACGCGAGTGTTTATTTGTTCCGCGGCAGTATCGGGTGTCCGTTTACCGATAGCTTAATGTCGGCGATACGCGAGCGAGTGAGCGAGCGAGCGCCAGCTTTCACGTGCTCTTTTACGACCTGTCCGTTCCACGTGCGCGTTATCTCGCCCGTCTACGCGCTCTTCCTGATGCTCTATTTCGGCCCTCGGCGCATCCATCCTAGATCCTATCGCGCGCACGAGTTCCATAAATCATCGCGGCCGTTCGCGCGCGACTCAGTTACGACCGAAGTTCTTGGCCACCTAGTTTACTCGCCTATCCGATCCGATCTTACGAGCGATATAAACGGGCCGTTGACGATCGCGGCGCATCGCCGATCGTTTCGAGATTCTCGCCAAGCACTTAAAACCAACGTACGAGGGCATTTCGAGTGTAACTTAGAGACGGCGACATACTTACGATTTTTCTCATTTACTCGCGCGCCGCTACGATCCTCTCAGGTATTTCCAACGCGGCAACGAGCTTGCAGATCATCAACAATAAAGCGACACGAGAATAAGAAAAAGTCTATCCTGTGAGTATAAAAAAAAGTTCTTCACAAATTAATATATATTACATAAAATTAGCAGTTTTGTCGATTAAAAATAGGAAAAGAGTTTCATAAGTACGTATAAAAAAGTGAATAATTTGAATTAAAAAATAATCATACAATCGTTTAACACCCTGTATACTCTTAACTTAAAATGTCATCGAAACTTGAGATTGAAAATTTGTGTGGCTAATAGGAGCAGCGTGTTCCTCTTCGTGTCGCCATCAGTTAGAAATTAAGTTGCCTCGGAGTACAATACGTGTCTCGTAATCGCTTCGCGTTGTGAACGTGTGAGCGACTCATTTGTCTCGATCTATATCCTGAATTAACTCCTGCGACTCGCATCGCCACTCGTGAATAACGCTTCAACAAAACACGTCAGCGGACACGTGTGTCCGTGAGCTCGGGAAATACATTCAGTAACGAACAAGTTTGTGCTATCTGGCCAGTAATACTGGAAATGCGTGCGTATGTGTGCGCCTACGCGTGGGTGTGCGTACGTGTAGATCGCGCGTCCTTTCGCCGCGCAGATCTCGGATCCGACCTCACGAACCCGCGAGAACTGTCAGTGACTGGTGGTGACTCCGGGCCCCGCAGTCGTACAGACCGTCGTCTGTTAAGCGAGCCGTGCAGCCGCGTTCATAAGCGGTTGTCGAAGACCGTTCAGACACCATTGAAGGAGAGAGAAACGGAGAAAAGACAAGAAAGGAGATGGGCCTGCTCTGATCATAGCAGCCGCTGGCAGCAGCACCTGGAGGACACACGTCGTCAGCCGCGGCAGCAACGTCGAAACGGCGACGACGTCGATCGATTCGGGCTGTCACTCGCGTTCATCCTGGATCAGCTGCCCGGCATCTCCGAGCTCTGCGTCTGCGATAGCTCCAGCAGATGACATTCCGACAGCGGCACCTCCCTCGTACGGGCGCTCTGTTTCCTCTGCGCAACATAATTACGACGTAATTTTAATAACACTGTAATGAGACCTCGTACAATAGCCGTAAAATTAATTTCATGTTCAACGTGACGTGAATATTCTGATGTTTAAAAAACATTCTAGGTTTTCAAGTGTTCTTTAATATTTTTAAAAAGATATTCTTCAAATTCTTCAAATTTTAGATATTCTTTAAAGACTGTTTTTAAAAGACAATCTAGTCGAATCCTTCTTAGATATATTTTAAACGCTTTTCATATTTTTATACAGCTCAAAATTAAGTCTAAATTGCAATGGATCCATCAGAATGAAATAAGTTTGAGAAACTTAGAACAAGTTATAACCTTTCTTCGAAAGAGAAAGCAGCCTCTGTCTTCATTATTGGGCGGCGGATGATTTATCAATAAGTCTGGGGTAGGCGTGTTGTTAGGACCTAATACGTTCAGCTCCTTAAAACACTCAGTCTCTATCATCTGCAAGAAGAAAGAAGCAAGGTGGGTGCGTAAGATTGCAGTTTGACGATCTCGGGCGGCGAAACGCGTAGTAAGTAATTTAAGGTCGGCAGAGAAGCTAAAGGTGGCTCGTGCGTAACGCGTCTACGCAGCATCGCGGCTTTAAATACACCCACCCGAATAACGCCAGTGATAACGAGCCTCCCGCGCTGCCTCTGACGTAGGAAAACACTTTGTACGAGAGCCATATTTCGTGATCTAAGTGCTTATACCGCTTTCCAGATGCTCCGATGCATACAATATTTTCAAGGAGCGGAACAAACACTAGCCGGCCAATTGACTTAACGTAACTTACAAAGCGCCATTAAATAAACTCCATCGTCCGCTTTGCAATGACCGACTGAAAGGTTTAAATAACAATAAATTACAAAGATGTAAAACTGGTAATCTTCATGTCGAAATTTCTTCGAGAAAAGAATCAGCTCAAGAAACCTATTGACATCAAAATGGATGGTACCCTATAGATGCTTTTAGGCATTAGCGACGCGTTGAAGCATTGTCGATACATCGATACAAACGCCTGAGACGCGCGTGGGCGGTCGAAGAATGAGATTTACATTCTCGTTATAATGGAGATCCTGTTAAGTGGTCGTCTGTCGGATGGCGCGGAGGATCAATATTATTTCTAGGGTCAAAGGCCCCCGAGAGGCGTAATGTGTCCTGTACAATTGGTGATTACGAATGTGTGACGTGTCTAGGATGATGTCTTACCTCATTTTGCCATGGAATGGACACGCTGCCGGTGTTGAATTTGCTGTAGAAGGTGTCGTCTGTGGCATCCAAATTGACACCTTTCACCGTGGAGAACTGTTCAATGTCCAGAACGTCTTTAGCGTAAACCGCGCGAGGCTGTAAAAATGACATATGACGACTAATTATTTTTTTATCCTAAAAGATATATTTTTATATTTAATTATATTAAAAAATGTGTGTACATTTGATTATTCACGCAAATAGATATCAAATTACAAAAAAATATGATAAAACAAAAATAATATTATAATGTTAAGATTTTTAACGATTTGCGATATTTACTAATAATTAAAAATATCACTTTCTTATACGATGCAACTCAGAATATATACTTTAATTAAATAATAATTGAAATTTGATGAGTGTTTATTAGTTTGATATAATTGTCAAAATTAATCTTAAGCACATCTCTTCCGTAGAATGTTCAAAGTTATTTTATACAGACTGTAAATAGATGAACGAACAAAATAGAAAAACGCGCGTGCAAGAGTTGCGTCTGAGCAACAGAAGAAGAACGCGGAGTTTCGACGTGAACGGGGCAATCGATGAGGATGACACCTACTTACATCCGGCACAAACGGTGGTTCCCACATACCGGCCTCGACCCTCTTCCAGTTCAAGCACTGGAAAAAGCTGTGCAGCTTCACCTCTTTCGCACCATGACGGCCGCACTTGCAGCCAAGCCGCGTTTTCGGGCTCTTCTTCAGCAACTGCTGACACAGGCTCTTCGCATCCTCGCTGAACTTGGGCGAGTACCTCTCCTGGTCCTCCTTCACGCGTCTGTCAACCTCTTCGCGCTTGACCTTCTCCTTACGGGCGCGGAACGGCGCTTGGCCCTCGATCATCTCGTACAACAAACAACCGAAACTGAACCAGTCCGGCGAGAAGGTGTACTTCTCGTTGTCGATCACTTCGGGCGCCATGTAGCCCACCGTGCCGACTCTGCCGCGTACCATGTCGCCCTCGGTGATCTCCACCGCGAGGCCGAGATCGGATATCCTCACGTGACCGTGATCATCCAGCAGTATGTTCTCTGGTTTGCAGTCCCTGTAGACGATACCCTGAAGGTGAAGGTGCTCCAGACCACACACGACCTCGGCCGCGTAGAATCGGGCGCGATTTATGTCGAAACCCGGCTCACCGCCCATATTGTAAATGTGGAACTTGAGATCGCCACCGTTCATGATGGTCAGCACGAGGCAGAGCGCGTCTTTCGTTTGGTACGCGTACGCGAGAGAGACGACGAACTTGGAGTTGATCTTCTGCAGAATGTTCTTCTCGATCAGCACCATCGACTCGCCCTTCCGCTTCTTGATCCGCTTCTTTTCCAGCTTCTTGCACGCGTACATCTTACCGGTGGCGCGTACCTGGCAGGCGCATACCTCGCCGAAGCCGCCTTTGCCCAGTACTCGGTACATCCGGAAAGTCTTGCCCGTCACTGGTTGCGCCTCCAACCATTTCCACTGGAGATACCTGAAGTAGACATTGCCTTATCATTGAAAACATAAAAGATGTCGAGTATTAAATAAAAAGATAATCGAATTATTAACCATTATCATGTTACTAGTAATAATTAAATTCATTCGAATTTATTTAAAAAAAAAAAACAGTTTTATTGTTAAACAAAATTATTAAAGTATTAACTAAAGTTTGAATCTTGCCTTAAAGAATGAACTTAATTGACGCTACAATAGATAATAAGGAATTATAAGGAATTTTTTTCATTATAAGGAAAATAAGAAATTTCTGAAGATTTTACGTCAATCGATTGATTTACACAAATCAATCAATTCCATGAAATTCTCAGACGCCAATAATCGCCATCGAGGGTACTCTTTGGGATAAGAATCTATCTATAACGTTCTTTTACCTGTAGAAGTAAAAACTGCTGAGGAAGGCCGAGAATGGCTCGCCTGCGAGAAAGTTTTTCACGGTCTGCGCCACCTCGAGAAAGAGCTCCTTGCCGCCGGTGCTGAGTCGCTCCTCGCACTGCGAAATCAGGGAATCATTCAGGATGTCGACCACCTCCGAGCCCTCCCGCTTCAAGTACTGTTCAAACAGCTCCTTCGCCAGCTCGATGCGGTTCTCATCCAATTCGATCTCGTACTTTTCAATTGCGTCCAGGAATAAGTTGTAGCGGTGGTAGGCCGGCTTTTTGTCCTGGCAGAACTGTCGGAATAGCAGCCGCCCGATCGGCTGCTGATCCACGACATAGCCGTACCTGATGTCTGTTCAACATCGCGAACATTCATCATATTCATCGTATTCTTGTGGTTCAGTCCTGATAATACTGAATTGTCGGCGAAAAATTAGATAAATATGTACGTTACATATAAATCTAGTTTGTTCAAAACTGTTTTTTAATATTGTAATAAGTATTAGTCTTTTTAGAAGCTACTTTAGAAGCGAATTTCGATTTTCTTTTTCTTTTCACAAATAAGCGAAAATATATTTTTGGATACATTCCAGCATTTGCCCAACAAAAGTAACTTTAGATTAACTTATATACCGTTTGGAAATTAACTCTTTAAACGCCTGTTCAATAATATAAGCCTGCTATTTCATAAAAACACATTCGGTTTACCTATAAAGTTTTGTATAAAACTTAGCAATTTTATAATATTGTAATAATTTATAATAAAACGTGTAAATAAAAAAATGTTCTATTATAAAATAATAAATTAAGATAATTCACACATTACGATTTTGTAATGTCACTAATAACTTATAACGCAATATCTCTAAATGGTATTAAATGATAATTTCTCGAATATCTTGTTGTGTTGGCTTTGTAGACATTTATAGATGTAAGAGTGATGCATTTATCCGCAAGTTTTAATTACTTCAAGTCGAGAGGGAGTTATCAAAGTAGGTTAACGGAACACGCAATAAGCATTGTCTCGTTTTCCTGCCCCTTGCAGTTTTTTTTGCAACAACCACATAACGTGCACATGTTGCTCGAGAGATTCAATAATCGCGAGGCCATTGAGCGAATTTTATACGAGAAGTACATTGTCCGGAAAATTGTGACCACAAAATATTACAAGCAATTTTTACTAAGATTTCTAATGCTCAAAATTATTCTTCTCGATTATTATTGACTTACCTAGTTTATCTTTTAGGCCGATGCACTGGGAAATGTGTGGGAACTGAAGTATCTTCCGCCATTTCTTACTCTTTCCCTTGTTGCTGTCACCACCACCTGTGCAAAGAATGCATACTTCAATTAATGCAGAAATAATGAACAAGCTCTTAAAACCCTTGTTTTATTTTAGTCCTCATTTTCATTTTTGTAATTTCATTTGTTTTTTATGCTGCCGAATTTTTCTATATCGTTGCAAGCTATTTCGAATTTTATCGTTGAAAATTTCATTGCCATACAAAGGAGAAAAGGGAATTCTTCGATTTTCATCTGCGATGCGGAACGTTGATTAAAAACGAATATGCGCATGATTTACTTGTTTGGCTGTCATTAATTACAGATCGAGAGAATCCAAGTGGAATTTGTGCAGTAATCCGCAGCGTGCAACCATGTGTATGTCATATTAATAGATCACGATGGTTTAAAAATTAAATTATTTTGCTTTATTCTCTACCGCTGTAATTTTTATCTGATAATACAGCCACACAATACCGAGTTACACATTTACAAAAATATCAATCGCATTTCGCATAATGAATTGTATTTTGGTAAAATTATATAGTCAAATAAATATTCTTATCACATGCTACTAAAGGTAATTATAATTTTAAAGTCTTAATGCAAATACATAAATTATAAATTGTAATTTATCCACTTTAAAATCACTTCGGAGAATATAAAATACTATTTGAAAAATGTTGCGCAGTGACTTTCACGCGTATTCGATTCTGGAGCAGATGCTTCGTAAAGACGTCTTCATGGCGGAATGACAACGAAATACTGGATTGAGAAGTGCCGGAAGTTACGGAATTCACTCAGACAGGGATAACGACAGATATTGGATCAGCGTTACGAGATTTATCCTGGTACTTGGTAGAACTCGAAACGACGTCGAGAAACTCGTGATAACGGTTAAACGAGAAGAAAGTTGTTCCTCTTCGCCGTTCATAATTCATCACCGGAAATGTATACAGTAATCTGGCGTTCAGCTCCTGTGCTTCTTTCCGCCATTTAGAAAATGTTCGTTCCATCGATTGCATAAAAACGTATAGTTAGAGAAGTTTTACTAATTTAATATCTTAAAAAAAGTAACCAACACTTTTACTATATTTTCATAGCTAACAGTATAATCAGTAAAATGTAATGTGAAAAGTATAATCATAAAAGCATAAATATAAAGTAAACATAAATCTCGAAGCAAAGTATATTGAAATAATGAACTTTAATAAAATTGATTAGCTATTAAACTCCAGAATCTTGTAGTTTGCAAAGTGAAATTAATGTAAAATTGCTGCATGCTTGTAAATCAACGCTTTCTATAACATAAATTTTATTTTATTGCATTACGCAAGATGGTATTAATATTATTCACGATAAAGATACCAACAAGCGAAAACCTATCATGTGCGCAAATAGAAATTTATTAATATCAACGACATAAATGCCACAATTATTAGATAAGGCATTGCAAAAACGCACGTCGCTTTTACGCGGTGACACGCGCAGTTATGTGCCGATAATAATTTATGGTATACTTACTGAGACGCGAATAATCTCAATATTCAATATCACTAGAGAAAAAAGAAACTTCAGAATTTATCACGGATAAATTAACTGCAAAAATAAGTGCTCAGTTTTGTAGTGCGAAGTATTCAAGACTTTAACGCGCGCTTTCTGATTTATGCATTTTTTTAATTAATATAATTCCTCTTAACCAAAGAAAATTCACGCTCTATATAATTTTGTAATTTTGCAAAATTGTACAACTGTTGCTTTAGAAATTAATAAAGATTCAGAAAATTTCACAAATCAAATTTAATAGATGACAACAGTTTATTCGGTTTAAAGTGCAATTGTGCGCACATTTTTATTCACGAGAGTCTAAATGTCAGGTCTAATCTGAGAAATACTCAAGGTTGTAATGAAAACTGCAAATTAATCAAACAATGTGCAATGAAAAGAGTAGATTAAATAACGGTTCTCAATTCTCCGTACATTCATTTGCGCTAAACGGATTCTGGTTGCGACAAAAAGACGTCGTAGCCTTCAGCAAGGAACCCGCAAAATCCCCCGCACGACGACGGTATCGATCGTGCGGAAAAACGAAAGGGACACGGAAAAGCGGAGGGAGATGTGCGAGACGCATGGTCCGCGGTCCCAGTTTTTCGCTTCCGTGAACAGCTCGTCGTACAGGTCATCTCAAGAAAACTATATATCTGCTGTGTGTGTGTGTGTTGAGAGATAATAGATTATCTGACGGAAAGTCGATTTATGGCGAACTGTATAACTGTATATCGGAGCAAAAACTTTTCATTTTTGCCCATGCATTTTGCATCGCGTTGAAAAGTGATGAATAACAGGAAAAAAAGAATAAACGCAGAAAATTCAAATAATAAATGTTAATTAGCTGTATTCTATATACTTTACTTTTATTGTTTAATCAATCAATATGAAGATATCAATTGTATAAAACTTATTAAAAGAAAGTAAAACATGTAAGAATAAATAAAGAGTAATATTATACTGTTTTATTAACCCTCAATGAGCTCATCTTGTTTATCCATTTCATTCATATCAATGATAGATAAAATTGAGTGACTCAAGCCTCGGATAAAGTTGTTGAAATCGAGACAGCCAAACTAAAGAGACTCGAATAAAGTTCCTGGTGCCAGTTTGCGCTCTCTTCGGAACACCCTGTACTTTGTCGACGTGCACGGACCCGCTCGTTCGATCCCCAACGAGCGGAAGTCGGGGGTCGCGTAGCTCCACCTTCTCTTCCACATCGACAGAGGAAAAAGAAAGAAAATGAAAAAAGAATGGCGCTCCAATGAGTGCAAATTACATCACGTGGGACGAGGTCCTGTCTAATGCACGCTGTATTTTACCAAGTAGAACGAACATCCATATTGTACCTTACTGTCACAATTGTTTAACGTAAGTAAAGTAAAGAAACGTAAACAAAAACATATGGTTTAGAATCACGTTAAATTTTTCAATGTTTATATCTAAATTTTTCGCTTTAAATTATTTGCTTTTTAAATATACAAAATATTTAAATAGATAAAATATTAAAACATAACTTTCAATAATACTTCTAAAGATAATAGCTTAATTATCGAAAAAGATATAGCGGGAATTGAAAATTCGATCATGAAAAATAGGAACGAAATTTGAGGAAATGCCGAGCCATATGAAAATTTCATTTGGTATCTTTTCAGAGCAAGATTCAACTATTCTATTCTATTCACAGTGGACCACCCTGTACGGTTGCTGATCCCATCCAATCGGTGTGCAGTAGTGCTGTGGAATGAAAAGCCGTATTCGGCTCAGTGAATCGCGTAAGGGAGAAAGATAAAGTGTCGAGAACGAGAGAGCCGCCACTCGTTCGCATCTCGCAATCTCGGAAAGTGACAGAGAAAAAAAAGGAAACAAAAAATAGCCGATGGATAACCGAAAGTTGGAAGATTCAGAGCAAGTGTTGCAACACGCGCACAATCTGCGGAAGACTCACCGCAAAATCATCCTTAAAATGAACGCTAAAATAGCAGAGCTGCTTGTTCTAAGTTTTTTAATTTAAGGGGTTACATACCTCCATAGCGGCGAAAAATTGATATGTTTGGAGAATTTTTTTAGGGGGTATATATGAAATAATAAAGTAAAATATGAATTGCATATGATTTACTGGTCCTTTAAGTGTAAAAAAAATACTTAATAATAAATTTTTGAATATTAATAAAATGAAGTTTTGTGGCATTAATTGGATCGCTGCTGAAAAAATGTCCCCTCAGAGTCGGCATGATATCTTCTTGTAACATTGATGGATCTGACAAATGCAAGAAATTTCTTGTAAAGTAATGTTGTAGTTATAGTCTGTCGAGCCAGATTTTTTAATTTCAAAAAAATAAACAATTTATGCCATGTCAAAGTTGAACTTCATGTTTTCATGAAAAATTTCGGTCTTTAATTGTTTATAAACATTGTATTAAACAAAATTGCAAAAAAATGGCTCGACAGACTATAGACAAAACGATTACGAAGATTTGAGAACAAAAAATTTTTTAAAATATTGAAAACTCTTCGAGTTATCGTGCCGACCGTGTCAAAAAAACTGGTTTCGAGAAAAACGCGTTTAAAGTTTGAGAAGTAAAAATCGTGTAAATATTAATTTTTGTAGTGAGCTTACTCTCCCATTCCAATTTCATATTGCGTGCCTTCCTTCTCGATAATTTTTATATTTTGTACAGTTTTCTGTAATCTGTGGGCTGTTCGAGCTTCTTTGCGGTAGCCTGCGCCGCGGCCCGCCTCCTGACGCGCGGTCATATTTATTGTTATATCTTCGTTACGGATTGAAATTTTTCACTAATTCTTTTTTTATTATATTTTTAAAAGTATAAAGAATGAAAATCAGTAATAAAAAAAATCGATTGTTTGAAAATTCTGGAGGTATGTAACCCCTTAAATCTTTAGTTTAAAGAGCTTTCTGGTGAAAATAATAATAAATAAAATGAGACACACTACGTCGTTGTTTATCTTATGTAACAAATGATTACGATGTTCAGTCGATCGTTATTAAATTCTTATTAACTTTCGTGATAAAATACAATAATGTACTCGAGTGTCATTATGCCTTATTCAAGACAACGGTTGTCATTTCCAGGGAAATTTATCCGTGATAGTCCACGATCTTCGCCGTGAAATTTTCTCACGAGCCGTCACCGTCGCGTGTCATTATATCAGCGTACGACAGATATGATCGCTGCAACTTCGTTTATGATAATTGCACCATACTGCGAAGTCTCTTTGCTATCATTATGATAATTGACATTCTGGCAGCGTGACGAAAAACGTGACTTTCGATTATATTGTACCAGCACGCTCGCCACATTCATCTTGTGGAGCGCATCTTTCCGCTCGCGGAATCGCGGAGACAGTCACATAATTTACCGTCTTGGTATCGTTTCACTTGACGTCATGCTTCGTCTACAAAACGTGCCGTTTCTATCATATCTTGCACCGTGAATTTAACCGTAATTTTGGAGAACATCCAAAATTTATTCAGAGATAAATCAGTACAATTCTGCTTTAACAGGTTGTCAGGAATTCCTAAGGATACACAAGGAAAATTGTAATTAATTCTAACTAACCTCTGTCGACTATTTAATCTCAAGATATATTTTATATTTTAAGACATTTTACTGTTTCTCGTTTCGTAAAAATAAATATGATATAAAATAAAAATTAAATAATAACATAAAAATCTTCATAAAAAATCATGAAGTATTCTCAGAAGAAAAGTGCATAAGTTTTTGAGAACAGTTCAGACTAATTAATGTGGGATTAGTAGATCATCCTTTAAATGCGATTTCAACGGGATTAATCCCTTGAGCTCTTTGAAAGAAACTTAGAGTTTTAATCAGAACTATCGAACTTTGATTACTCGGGCTGCTAATTTCACATGCACACAGAACCATCCATGTCCATCAGACTTAATCCAGAATTAACACCGCCGACACGCCGTTCCAGCCGTTGGTGCGCAAATGCAAACGATGTTACAAGACGGGCAACAAACAACTAAGCGCGGCAAATTGGGATTTCACAAGTTGGAAAGGTTTTCTTTTTCTGCTGGCGTACAACAAACTAATTGCAGTCATTTCCCGATCGAGTGGCTGCTAATTGCGTCGCGTCACGGCGAGCACGAGGGTGACCGCTAATTAACCCGTTAGCCCCACAATAACCACTGGCTTCTGTATACTTACGTAATTCGCGGGCGGCCAAGCCTCCCCGAAGCTTTCATTTATGAAGTTTATCAAGGCGATGCGATTACAAGGCCATTGACGTGGTATATCAAGCTATCGTTGGTTCGCTATCACGCGAACACATTTACCTACTTTCCGACCAACGTGCGCGGCGCGCCTGCACTCTTCAACAGGACGTCGTTCGTAATATACTAATTGAACCGGTCGTTGGTGGTGGTAACCCTCGCCATTGGAGCGGCTACAGTCGATCGCAATTTGCGACGATCGACTAAGCTTAGCCACGAGTAAGAAAACCGTAACTCTGTGATTCCTATGCAAATTTTACTCCCATACTTCCTCGAGCTTTTCAATCACCTAGACTTCCGCCGAAATAAAATCTTGAAAATAAACAAAAAGTAATAAACAAATTAATGTATTCTTGAAATTTATAAGCAGTAAATACACACTACTTTATTTATTTAATTATTATTACGATTATTTTAAACAATGAGAAATTGTCAAATTTTGTGCATGTTCCAAAGAAATAAATATTCATTGTGAATGAGAATATTGTAATTAGAAAGAAAGACCAACTATAACTTTTCGTGCAAAGGAAAACGTGGGAAAGTCATAGTATACCTATATTTATATATGACGTATCCTGTGGGATACTTCGCAGGGCGTAACGAGAAGTAAAACATTACGTTTTCCTGTCAGCGCGGGAAAGTTCATTGCACCCTCTAACGAGACTAAAAATAAACGGCAAGAGAATCGAATCGGGCATTTGTCCCCGCAAAAATCTCTCGGAATCGCTACTTTGTGGTGTACGTGTCAGAGATGAACGGGAGAAGCTATTTCTGTCGGCTCAAATTTCTGGCATAATCGCAAAACTCCACTAATTGTGAGGGAAACTAATCGTCTAGCAGCTGTTCATGTATATGCTAATAAAAGAACCATTAAAAAAATAGAAAAAGCGAAAATTTGATACAATAATCCAATATATTACAGAAAATCATATTATGGACACATTCTTTTTACTCGATACCAGAATTAGTTCATCATTTTTATTCTATAAATAGGCGGGAATTCAAATACCTTTATAAATCGGAGGATAATGATAATATAATTATTACAATATTTAATTACGTATAATATACATAAATATGCATAGCATAAATATGATATATATATTATACATTATCCTTTCTTTAACTGAATACATTGTACAATAGCATATTTAGAGTATTTAATGTTTTAATTATCACAATTGACTTTTCTTTTTTACTTTCTAGGGATATATCTGCAGAAACCGATAGGATCAATATTATTTATAAAAACAGTGCCTCGCGAGCAGTTCGACACCAATTATACCATTAAATAATAATTAAATGGAAGGAGACCCCGGTGGGACCTATTAATGCAAACACGAGATGACCTCGGGATCAATGCTATTTTAAATTAGTTCTCGCGTGCATTCCATTATTGCATTTACGGCTATAAATATTGTTTCGATATCGTCAGAATCGATAGCACCACCTGGAAAAGAGGAATAAAAGAAAAAGGGACGCAGAAAGTGTAATCGCGAGGGATTTTGGAACGCGCTCATGGAGCTTGGCGTATCACGCCAGAGATATTTTAATTGCCTCTTCCTCGCGCGCGTTGGCCCGTCTACTATATCAATTAAATAACGAATATACGACGATATAATGTGGATATCGGCTCGTATGTACGCTCGTGTGATATACACCGTAATTTCGCGTTAGTTTGCCAACGTTCGACCGCGTGGCCATGGGCGTCGCGACGCCACGGATGCTCGACTCTGAATACGAAGCGTCTCTTGCGAAATGTACATCAATGTGCTTCGTGTGAATTAACATCTGGCGTGTAATTAATCACAAATGTTTTTCCCGAGCGATGTACCTATGCTGGAAAGCCCGCGTTAGCGCAAATCTTATTGAATTAATTCTTTATGCAATCCTAGTTTATTTTAAATCTTTCTGTTTTTACTTTTTATTCTGTATTTTTCGTTTTTTTCCTCGAATCTTTTATTGCGCATCCTGGCATATTTTTCTCGTGTTCCTTATTGCGTAATTTCGAACTTGTTCCTACGGATCGATGCGTAGTAATCGCAGAGATTGGGAAATTTAGAGGCGCATAGCACTCTAACAAAAACAAGCAGAAAGTGTCCGGTTAACGTCACTCCACAAATCAATCCTGAATGAAGATGAAGCAAGATAAGAGGAAGCGTTTATTTTATTTCGCGTTCTACCGGCGCCTATGACGACGTAGACGTGCTAAAACGCGCGTCAGACCGAGTGAAAAGAAAAAAAAGACGAGCCTCTCGCCGTAAAGATTTTTTGCTTCGATCTATCGCTCGCGTTACGGTGCTTAAGCTGTCGACGCCGAGCATCACGATCGTTTTACGCGCACATTACAAGGCACAGACACCCCTCGTCACCAGACGTCAGAAACGCCTTAAAAAACATGTGCTCGATAGGCACTTCATGATTTAGTGCATCGTGTCTAGGCGTATATCTATAATGACAATTGCAAAATTACCATTCTTCACATAAAGATGTTGTAAAAGTCTCCAACGGATTTTTTCATTAGAAATGATCCAACTTGTGTCCCATGAATAGAAAATGTCAGCCTCCAAAGTTTCTTTCGTCATTTTCATGATATAGAGCTCTTTCACATAAATCTCGTAACATGTGAAAACGAAATTGCGAAACGAGAACTTTCATTATTCGAATTACAGTAATATTTCCTCGTACTGTGTTTATATTAAATATAACAGAAATATTGAGAAAGTATGCAGAAATGCTCACATTATTAATGTATAGTATAACGTAATTAGAATAATTATATTATAATTATGCAGTATAATGTAATTAGAATAATATTATTAATGTAATATTATTATATTATATTTAGGATAAATTGTGCGAAGAGAGGCGATAAAGAGACGTGGAATTTATTCTCTTCATTTGTACTGCGGTTGCAAAATTGTACGCGGCAAAAGAGAAAGAATGGTCGATCGAAGTTGCTCAACCGAGAGCAGTATCGAGAGTAACGCGCGTTTAAGGGTTAATTTTCTCGATGACAGCAATATGAAACGCGTTAAACGCGAAGGCGACAGTTGCGAATGCATGTCGCGCGTTAAATCCGCATACTTAATCTCGCGGCTAAAATTGCGGGACGACTTTACGCGCGTAATAAATGTCGCCCGCGCCGAGCCTGAGGCCCTGAACCCCCTTGGTAATAATATTGTACAGGATGTTCCGGGAAAGCTATGTATATGCGTGCACAACGCCAGAATTGTACTACATTTTGCACCAATCGACCGTCACCTGATCACTGTTTGTGACACGTTGTATAACTGATGATTATTGCACGTCGTAAAATTATTCCCACGACTGTGTTCTCCATCGAAATTGCACGCAAACTTTCTCGATTAACGATAACGATTTACGAAACCCTTGTTAAAAGTGAGACTTTACGTTATTTTAATTTTCCTCGTTATATTTAATTGTTATTGAATATACTCAAAACTGTTGATTTAATTAATTAATATATTATTATATCTAGAGGAAAGTCCCCGATTATGAGATACCATATCGATTTTGCCGAATGTAAGGAAATCTATAGGCAGAATTTTAAAATGTAATACGTTATCTTGAAGAGAATTTAATAAGCTTTAGGTTGGTCAAATGAAAAATCTAATTTAAATATTAGTTTTTCTGAAAATTAAAAAAATTTGAAAAAAGAGCTTTACGCAGGATCGAGAAAGTTGCTCCTAATATAAGATACCTCGAGAAATCAGTGTTAAAAGTGCAAAATATATCAGTATTGCAATTAAAAAACTTTATTAGATAGTTTTATAAAAATACTGCTGCTACAGCCTTCGCCAAATCTTCACGATTCCACTGTCGACGCTTCCTCGTATCTCTAACCTCCATAGTCAGATTCTATAAAAATTAAATACACAAAACTTCGTAATATAAATTCGTATTAACTTTTCTTTAACCTTAAGTAGTATTTTCTTTCTTTTTATTACACTACATAATCTTCATATTCGAGCAATAATTATCTCATATTAAGAGTACCCTGAATATCTCATTATACGAGCTACACGCCTAGCGGTTCCGCGATCATGAAATCTAACCTCTACAATTAAGCAATTCAACAAATTGCATATTTTCCTGTTACTACGATTCTACTCTACCATTGCATACTGAATTTATTGCCAACCATTTCTTTATTATATAATAAACAAGGTTTAAAGACTTACCTCAAGTTCCTTTGACATGTTCACAATTTCACAAACTTTTTCTTGCAAAGGCTAAACGCAATAACGAACAATGAATTTTTCACTAAATACATTTTACACCAAGAGTAATAAGTTCATGGTGGAACTAACAGATGGTGCTCACTAGTTTAGCAGAAACCCCATTATCTCATATTAGGAGCATATTTCATAATAGGGGATTCTCCTCTATATATAAATATTTACATAAATTTTTATATTATATAACGATATATTATATATATAACGAAGCGTATATAATGTTCTTTCCCTTAATAAATAAGTAAACGAAAGAAATCTGAGAGAAAAATACACGGTGACGAGCAAAGAGAGCAAAATGTGAGACTCACCTTCTCTGGCTTTCAGGTACACGGTGTTCGCCACAATGTTCTCCAACTCCATCAATTCCAGCTTGATCGGATTTGCGCAACCGAATCGGGTGGGAGAAGAAGGGGCCTCGTGGTCGACGACGACGTCGGCAGCCGACGTCGGCGGTGGACGGTACGGTGACGACGGCGAACTCGAGCTCGATCGCGCGGAACACGTCCGACTGTTGTCGCGATTCTCGCTGCACGGGGTTGATCACCCTGCCGGGTTCTAGCAGACCAGCTCCCATCTGCGGCCCTGGGACACCACCAGGGTCCACGATCTGTCCCCTTTCACCGAGGACCAGTGCAAGCGCGAGATTCCGTGCGTCTCTCGACGTTCCTGGATTCAGTCCTGGATGCGAGTCGGGCCTTGATTGCGACTTGGCTCGGTTTCACAACTTTGTTAGCCGGATTACTGTTCGAGGGGCCGATCGATAGAATGAAACGTCCCAACGGCGACGGCGACGCTCGCAATTATCGGGACTTACGAGCAGTTTGTCGCGTTTATCACGACCGTTCGAGCGGCCACTCGGGAGAGAAACTTGCAATCGCAAACGGCGGGGCCGATTCGACTGGTTCGCGGTCGACTCGATTCCCAGGAGAATCGGGCGTCCTTGTGGGCCAGTAGTTCCTTCAAGGAAACGACTCCGCGCACTTGACTCAGACTCTTCGGCTCGTGGAGGACGGTGAGTAGCTTCCACCTTCGTCCTCGCTCGTAATTAGACTAATTAATGATAGTTTAGGTGTCTCGTGGAAGCGACGTTGCTGCGTCTCGATTGAGAGAATCAAGGCGTTTATAGGTCGATGGCGGGGACTGATCGGTTCCAGGTTGAATCCCGTTTTATCAACCGTTAACGGTCCAGGATCCTCTCTGCCTTGGTACGAGGAAGTGCGTCACGAAAAGGGCTTTGTGTGAGTCCGTATGAGTTCCGATCGGGTCCGTAAGAATTAAATTGCTCGGCTCTCGTCCGCGTTGATCGTGTGATCGACACTCGTCACGGCAGCGCTGGATTCCGCGCGGTCATCCTCACCGTCAAGCCGCAATTAACGATCAGCTGCGATCATCGGTCCCTGCGGATGCTCCTCGTCGAGTTTTCTTCAATCGAACGTCCCATCAATTTCGCTTCAGACCGCACAAGCATCAACAGGCGTATTTTCTGATACAGTCATTTGGATTCGGAATTTGTATTGTCTCTCTCTTCCTCTGCTTATAACACAGTTATAGAGTCGTGTATGACAAGTACAGGAAAGAGTAGCGAAGATACGACTTGAATTCGCGTTTAAAGTACTTAAAGTAGCAGTTTAAAGTAGTTCTAGTAGCGGAATACGTGTAAATACGCGACACGTTGCTCGAGAGGCATTACTGAAAGGGAAGACTGCGAGCGTGCGCGTCGCTTCGACGTGACTTCGCGCGAAGAAGAATATCCCTCGCGAGTTCGCCGAGATGCACTCTCGGGAGAGAGAGGGGTCACGTGTGAGAGCGAGGTACCTTTCACTGGTCTCTCCCCGGTCGACGTTGACGCTGGCAAGCGCAAGATGTAAACGGCGGGTTGCCGAAACCTTGCGCTCGGGATCCGTGCGACGTTGAATTACTCGGGAATGCCGATCTTGTGCGCACGAATTCCCTCGCCTCGTCCCTTCTTCCGTGGCGCGGTTCCCGTTTCTTCCTCTTCTTCCTCTTCTTCTTTCTACGGTGCGCACGCGGGGTGAATGACATGTGCCGAGAGCGGATTCCTAATGGCACTCCTCGCGCATCTCATTTCTTCTCGCAGCGTTCCCGGCCGGCACCCGCGCGGCGCAGATTCATCGGCGCGTTGTTGCACGCGCGCACCGCCCCGCGGATTCGCTCCCGTGCACGCGCATCCTGTAAACAATCAGGAATTCGGTTGGTCTTTTGTCGGCCGCGAAAGTGCCTGAGGTTTGAGACTCGGACGGCAACGCAAGTAACGGGAATTCGTTTTTGGATCATATCAACCTCTCCCGCACACATTCAAACTAAATAGACAATGAAAACTAATAGAAAAAGAATATTTGCATAAACGTAAATGTGCATTAAATGCATTAAAAAATATGATGTCTTAATTTCTTTCCAGAATAAATACATTAATATAACATTTATTAAAATTGTAAATAGGCACTGGCAAAATTCTATCCGTGTTCGAACAATCTATATGTTCGTAACAGATATTTTCTTGAGAATTACACAGATCTCTCGAAAGTGTTCCTTACAGAAACGCCGACGGTCGTGCAGGCGTCATCGCTGTTCCTGGCACATCATGCGTACGCACCGGACAGGTGCATCGGAGTAGGGAGCCGAGAGGAAAATAAAGATAGAGCCGCGGCTTTTAACGCACGCGTTGACGCGATAGCCGGCGGTAATCTAATAAGCGTCGCGGTACACGTGGCGTCATTTCCACGTAATCATATCGAAGCTTTTAACACGAGTTGCACTACCACCGCGGGGACATAAATTCTGCGTAATCGCGTAAACGCGATGGAAATGCACGGGTTAAGAGCGCGGAATTAGATGGACTCTCGGCCGCAAACTAGACAGCGCGCGCGCGCGTGCCGCCCTTTCCAATTATCTTGGCGAGCCGGACGTCGAGACACTTTTTTTCCTCCCTTTTAATCCCCTCGCTATCGCGTCAGTCGTGCTGGAAGCCGATTCGATTAATTCTCGCGCGGCGGATCGCCCGAAGCTACGCGGCGCAAGCTGCAAAGAGAACTCGCGACGCTTCTAAATTGGAACTTTTAACTGCGCGACGACCAGCACTCTTAAAAAACGACACCGATCTGTTAAACTACGGTAAACTTCTTGCTTTAAAGTTTGCTCAAGGTATATTAAATCGAGATAATATTATGAGGCGAATTATAATACATGAGCGCATTTATACGTGTGTGTGAAGCTGGCGTATCATTTCGCGGAAAATCATTAATTATTGAGAGTTCTGGCTCCGTTTTTAATAGTTCTAGAGTTCCTGATAGGTTAAACACAGTTCTGGCCATTAAAGCGAAAAAATCGCATAGTGCAAAGTAAGATGCCAACTTCACGCAGCGTCTCACGTTGTCCTGCGACAGTTTCCGCCATAATTCCGGCTAGATTTTAAAAGATCTACAGTTCTACATGAGTTCTAGAAAGAGTTCTAGAGAAAAAAAATTTTTTTCATCTTTTTATAATTATTAAAGCTAAAAAATGTTTAAAGGAATGACGACTGGTTAATTTCAGAGAGTTCTGTGCTTTATGAAATATTTCTCGTGTAGTTCTGAACATATTTAACCATTTTCCAAAGAGTTCTTAATGCAAACATTAACAATTATTTAATAAAAAATTTTTATCGTCCGAGAAAGACGGATATACAGAGATATGGGTAAGACGCTGGTCGATTTTCGAGAGTTCTGTGAAGATTAAAATATTTCTCGTGTAGTTCTGAACGTATTTAAGCGTATTCCAAAGAGTTCTGACCGCAAACATTAACAATTATTTAATAAAAAATTTTTATCGTCCGAGAAAGACGGATATACAGAGATATGGGTGAGACGCTGGTCGATTTTCGAGAGTTCTGTGAAGATTAAAATATTTCTCGTGTAGTTCTGAACGTATTTAAGCGTATTCCAAAGAGTTCTTAATGCAAACATTAACAATTATTTAATAAAAAATTTTTATCGTCCGAGAAAGACGTATCTACGGAGATATATGTGAGACGCTGGTCGATTTTCGAGAGTTCTGCTTATTCTAAAACAGTTCTCGTATAGTTCCGGACATGTGCAATGCTTTTCCAAAGAGTTCTGACAGGAACAACGATTAGAAAATTTTTTAAAATGATTTCACCCGAAGAGTGGACGTTTTCGACTTTACCAGTGAGACGCTGGTTGATTTTCGAGCTTATTCTAAAACAGTTCTCGTATAGTTCCGGACATGTGCAATGCCTTTCCAAAGAGTTCTGACAGGAACGAGTAGAAAATTTTTTAAAAATTATTTCACCCGAAGAGAGCTGGTGCTATGCACCAGCGACATTGCACAATTAAAAAAAAAAATTAAAACTGCTCGAAAAGTGAACTTTCAGACAGAAAAGGTGAGACGCTGGCCGAAATGTCGGAGTTCTAGCTTTCCTAAAATACTTTTCGTATAGTTCCGCACGTACTTATGAATTTCCTAAAGAGTTCTATGCACCAGCGACATTGTATAATTTAAAAAAAATTAAAACTGCTCGAAAACTGCATTTTAAGACAGAAAAGGGTGAGACGCTGGCCGAACTGTCGGAGTTTTGGCTTCCTAAAATATTTTTCGTATAGTTCCGAAGGTACTTATGAATTTCCTAAAGAGTTCTATACACCTCTTCTCATACATAGCACTCTCTAGGAAAATCATAAGTACGTGCGGAACTATAAAAGTATTTAAAAAATTGTGCAATGTCGCTGGTGCATAGCACTCTTTAGGAAATTCATAATTACGTGTGGAACTATACGAAAAGTATTTTAGGAAAGCCAGAACTCCGACATTTCGTCCAGCGTCTCACTGGTAAAGTCGAAAACGTCCACTCTTCGGGTGAAATAATTTTTAAAAAAATTTTCTAATCGTTGTTCCTGTCAGAACTCTTTGGAAAGGCATTGTACATGTTCGGAACTATACGAGAACTGTTTTAGAATAAGCAGAACTCTCGAAAATCAACCAGCGTCTCACATATATCTCTGTATATCCGTCTTTCTCGGACGATAAAAATTTTTTATTAAATAATTGTTAATGTTTGCATTAAGAACTCTTTGGAATACGCTTAAATACGTTCAGAACTACACGAGAAATATTTCATAAAGCACAGAACTCTCTGAAATTAACCAGTCGTCATTCCCTTAAACAGTTTTTAGCTTTAATAATTATAAAAAGATGAAAAAAAATTTTTTTCTCTAGAACTCTTTCTAGAACTCATGTAGAACTGTAGATCTTTTAAAATCTAGCCGGAATTATGGCGGAAACTGTCGCAGGACAACGTGAGACGCTGCGTGAAGTTGGCGTCTCACTTTGCACTATGCGATTTTTTCGCTTTAATGGCCAGAACTATGTGTTTAACCTATCAGGAACTCTAGAACTATTAAAAAGGGAGCCAGAACTCTCAATAATTAATGATTTTCCGCGAAATGATACGCCAGCTTCACACACACCATTTATACGCTCGTATTTTATATAAATGTATTATTATTGTTATTATGTAATTTTTTTGTGTGGAAATGTATCATTGCATCTTATTGTTTATATATCTGTACTCTTTTAAAAACCTGCAGATAAAATTCTCGGGGCTTTTAAATTGGAACTTTTAACGATAGTTTGGCGAGACCAAGCGGTCTTAAAGAGCGACGTCAATCTTGTAAGCTACGGTAAAACTTCTTAAGTAAAGTTTTTTAGCGTAAACCGAAGTAATACCGCAGATTACATGAGCATATTTATACGAGCGCAGTTATACATTTTATATTTTATATTTCATTACTTAACATTTTATATTTCATGTAAGCATAATATCGTGTTTTATTATTATGTATCATTTATTATGTATCGTTGCGCTCTCTCTCTTTCTCTCTCTGTCTCTTTATTATTTATGTTTCTATTCAGAAACTATTTTTAGACACATGCGTTATCGCGTAAATTGTGTTGCGTCGTGAAACGAAACGGCGCACTCTCTAGATAAATATTTTCCCGGCACCGCGCGAAAAAAATGATATTGGGAAATATGCGATCGGCGAAGCAGTTTCCGGATGGCAATGAGCGTCAAGTACTTGCGACGCATCGTGCTGGCACACTCTGGAATGCGACGCGGTTTTCATGCCATTGTTCGAGATACGCGATACGCGACTGTAAATTGATGACACGATGCGTGAACGTGTATCGAGCGTGTCTGGATTCTCGAGCACGTAGCGTAGAATGTCTATTAATTCGCGATCGCGCACTCCCTTTCGATACCGTTCGCTCGGCAACTCTCTTTTAATTACATTTCCGCACGTAATTATTCATCACTGTGCTTATTTTACTCGTCAAATATTTGGCATACATTTTACTTGGCAATATCGACAAGAAAGAGAAAGAGAGAGTCGTCTTCGCATCACGGAGTGATTCTCGACTCGATGCGTTTGCACGCTGAAATCAGCGTGAGATACGCATGCATTCGGTACGATAAATCAATTCGAATGCAGCAATGATGACCGCGAACGCGATAAAGTGACTCGAACGGAAAGAAGGAACGAAAAAAAACAACAAGGAACAAGGAGGCACAAGTCCGCAGCCTTAGAAATCGTCGGGCGTGCTGAAATCCAGAACGAGGCGAATCGCATCGCTCGCACACATCCCTCTTTAGCGATAGCCGGTCGCGATATATGCCGTACATACATACACACATTGAAATAGAAATTGCCAATAACGGCGCAGCGGAACAATACGCGCTGCCGACGTTGATACGCATTAAAAGCGTTCGCGTTGTGTCAATCAGTAATGCAGTTTATACGTGACTGACGATATCATAAGGCATTATATGGGCGTCCGTGTGTCCGTATAGAGGGTGTCCCAGAGCAATTGCATTTGTTTTGAGCAGCAGATTCTTCAGCTTCTAATTTGAAGCGATTCCGCAAATGTACAAAAACATTGGACACTGATGGAGCTTGGTGCACAAACGATTCAAAAATGAAGTTTCTCAAAACTCAACTTTTTGCAAACTGCTTCAGAATTGTTAACGATTAGTAAAAGCTTCGACAATTGCCAGTGGATTTTTATTTTATTTTGATATAAATATATGTTTAAGTATATATATATTTTACTTAGAAATTAGATAAAATACGAGAAAATTAAATACTGAACATGTAATATGTATAAATTGTGAAATCAAATTTTCGAGGGTGTCTCTACAAAAGAATCTCTACTCCAGATTGACCAAAGAACTCGCGGATCTCAAAAGTAAGTTGATCCAGGACACCACTTGCATGCGTGTGTGATGTGCGTAATATACGCAAGTCGTGATGTATAGACGTGTATACGTAGATGCGTATCTATGTATGTGAAAAAGGGGGAGAGAAAGAGAGAGCACGTAAAGGGTCCGAGGGGGATGGAAAATCCAATTCCGTCGTATCAGCGCAAATGGCTATTGGTCGACAGGAAGAAACCGCCGTGCGCTCTCCGCAGAAGACGATAATAATAAACGTTTACGATCGGCGAGCTTCAAATTGGAACGCGCGAGCCGAGGGCTTTTACAATCCGCCCTTACTCCGCACGATATTTCAATATCCGGGTCCTTTCTCGTGTTCGAATTATGGATTACCTCGGTCTTCTCTCTCTTTTTCTCTCGCCGGTTTGAAACGTGCTAGTAATTTGTAACGCGGAAAATGAATTTTTCCTGAAATTTTAGCGGAACCGATTCGCCGAGATAAATTATCAGCCTAGTTTCCGAAATTTATTAAAGAAGACTTTTCATATTTACATGCATAGAATGGAATAAAGCTGATGCAATAAAAAGGGATGTCAATATTTTAATTCATTGCAATGTTCACGTCATTAATCATATTCTGATAAAGTAACTAAACTTTCGAGCGCAAGTCACAGTTTTATCAAAAACTTGTTTATATTATTCAAGCTGGTCAAGCTAAATCCAAATATTTTTCTAGGTAAATAATTGGGTAGATAAAATATTTTGCTAAACGAACAATTGGAGCAGCAAAATCGTATA
Source organism: Ooceraea biroi (assembly GCF_003672135.1). Lineage (NCBI taxonomy): Eukaryota > Metazoa > Arthropoda > Insecta > Hymenoptera > Formicidae > Ooceraea > Ooceraea biroi. The sequence continues at coordinate 16,128,597 of NC_039512.1, read as the reverse complement.
ACACTATCAAAGATATCGATTACAGTTTCACACGTCTTTACATTATGAGAACAAGGAGCGTCTCGAGAAATAATAATAAAGCAACCTTGGATGAACGCGCTATTGTTGTGTGGGATGCACAGCTTGTTTTATTTTCGGTCCACAAACGTACAACGGGCTCAATGTATAACGAGCGTTACGAAATTAGTTTAAGCTAGACGAAAGTTGCACGCTCCGATGCGAGCGACAACGGGTATTGCGATAGCGCATTGTGTTTCATCCTCGCGTTATACACGATGAGATATGAAATAACGAATCTTCTGTTTTGTAAAAAGCAAAACACGCCAAACTCGATCTACATGTTTCTGTTATCTGTCGTAAATAGCTCGAGAATTTCGCCGAAAGTGCGAAGGGTTTTTACGTTAACATTAATTAGAATTTATTATAGAAGTAAAATTACATATGTATATTTACTTTGTTTATTGTAATTATATACGTCAAGGATTGAGATTTGAATTTATTAGATTGGCATGTGCCGCATTAAGACCGCAATTAGCATAATCGTTCATTAGTTTGCTTCCCAAATTTAAATTTTCGTTTCGATATACTTAATCGTTCAATCTTCGATAAAAATCCAATAAAAGTGTTGACGCAATCGCATAAAAACCGGTTATTTTCTATCAATAAATACTTCCTATCCTCGAAATCGTCAATGGAAGAGTACAGGCAGCCTCCGAGTACGTGACCTCGAGAGGAGTGATGCAGAAGAGACGCGCGCGTCATTCCCGTTTGCTCGTACTGACACATGTGATATCTCCAACTGTCAATCCAGTATTACAGCGTATTTTACATGATAAGAGCTTTTAGAGTGATGTACACGTGTGAATTCGGAGCAGGATCCACGACTTAATTAAATTTTACGAATATCGCAGTCCATAAAGTCGCGATTCAAATCAATCGCAAATATTTTGCTTAGCTCTTGCTATCGTAAATGTTTTTTTAAATCGCAGTTGCCTCTAACAGTTACACGTACATCTAACTCGGAAAACTAATATTTTTTCAGACTGTAAATCATACTTGCGTTCGCGTGATGTCTCTCTTTCAAAGGATCCGGTTTGGACGGAACGGAATCAACTTGAAAATCAACATTACATGTTTGTCAGAAGTCCATCTAGCTTTGTGCGTTATAAAACGGGGGACATACATCGAATATAAGATTAAGATAGTAAAGAATTAATGTATTCATGTATTCACACTCGTTCCTGAGTCTAATCGGTAAGATGATTTTGCTGTTTCGCATTTGAGCAGTTAAAAGTGGCCTTCGACTGTTTCGGCCAACTGCTAAGCTAATAAAAACAATTTTAATAATCATGTAGTCTTTTTTAAGTAATCATTTTTAATATGAATTAAGTTAAATTACAAAGTATATTGCAAAATTAATCTTTGAGAAAATTGTCAGGAAGCAATGAAGAGTTTTAAGAGAGAATTAATTTCACGTATAGAACAATTTGTTTACTCATGTTCGTGATATTTAGCGTATCATTTTGTAACACGTTGCATCACCGTTTATTTGCCGATCAATCAAGAGATAAAATATGCAGAAATTAATTTGCGGATTCCATGCAAACGAAACATTGAATTCAGATGAAATGTTTCCCGTCGTTATTAACATCTAATTCGTTCCGTAATGATAAGAGTACGTAATTAATAATATTAATTTGTAATGCGATGCCTTTTCTGATGGGAAAGGAACGTAGAAACAGCACGTAGAAATTATTGAATCATGTTCGCACGGCAGAGATAATAACTTATTTCTAATTTGTTTTTAATTGAGGCACTTTGCGGATTTTTATTCGATGAATGCAAACAATTATTCTTTCAATTGTATCCATTCAATTACAACACATCATAAATCCGTTTTAACGACTAAATGATTAATGAATAGATATCCATGGTATTATATCGATATAAATCACATAACATAAATACATAAATCGCAAAAAGATGCTAAGCAAAACTTCATGGAAGAACAATTTTATCGAAACACTCAATTCTTCAAATATTCTTTAATTAGCAATTGCATATAACTATTTCCATAATATTTTACATAATTAACGTCCAAGTTTTGTTGAAATTAGTATAGTTAATGTAAAAATAGCTACTATAAATTTCGCGAAGTGTGGTGTACATAATGCAATGATATGTTTTAAATAAAAGAATTTTGTAGATCTATCTTGTTTCACATGAATCACAGTAATAGGTATAGATATGACACTTTCTTCTTTCTAACATAAATCTTTGGGACATATGATAACGGAAAAAGTTCTGACATCGATATTTTACCTTCAAGATTAGTTAGCTATCGATACCTGGAAAGGGATATCGAATTTCGTGTCGTATCACGCGGAAGTTTCGGATTCCGTGTGTCTCTCAATCTCAAATTCCAGCCGTCTAATTTCAATCTGTCCCCTGATGTAAGTTTATTAAGATGATTTCATACAGTGGTATATTTGTCGTGCCATGTTTTCAGCGTTTGAAAAATTAGCGGTACATTCAACGGCAATTTACGACTAGTTCGCAGTGTTGGAAGAATATTTCCTCGTCTGTGGTTCAACTAGTGTGTCCGATTGTGGTTTGATGGTTTGCGGTCTGCATGATACCTATGTGCGTAATATCCGCGTCATACGGAACAGGCCGTTGAACAGAATAACGGTATCACGTTTTTCTTTCTTTGAAGAGTCAAAATCTCTCATATATGTGAATATATGAGAGCACTCGATATAAAATTCAATTATTTTCTTTATGTCTTTCCTTGCTGTAGCTGTATATAAGAAGAAAAGTCTAGTGTTCTGTATTGTGGAAGAAATCTGCGCGTAAAATACACAGTAAATATGTACACAATGAAAGTTTTATAAATTACAGATTGCAGTTATCAAATTCATGAAGTTTTCAATCCGCGCTTTGCGGTTCCAATCTGCACGGAAAAATGAAACGTGTTCCAGCTTTATAAATCCGATTCCGATTTCGCGGATATTTTCTGTATTATGTAACGTGACAAATTGTATGCCAAAAATATTTCAAATATTGTTGAATTATACGCCATCTAAAATGGAGTATGAAGCAGAATTTACTTCATATTTATTCATATGATCCAATATGCTAACATTTGCAATAAAAGGAAACACTTTTATGGATCAATCGATCCATATATTCATATCCATATATCTGCAGTAGCACGTGTGCCCAAAAGACTCCTGGTACGTTTTTCTATAATATTATGATGTAACAATAAATTTCAGCAATAAACAAATTTTTATATATATACATATATATGTAATTATTTTTGTGTATTTACACATATTCATCTATCACTCGTGAAGCTTTGTTCGGCGACAATAAAGCTTACTTTCCCTATTCATCTGCACCGACATTTTTCGCCACACAAAAAGTGAAATTCCTGCGTCAAAGGTCAAATACTATAATTTATATGCGATGGATATGCATGTAATCCTCATCTCGCATCGATATTACAACCACACAACGAGTTAATGAGAAACGTCAGTGAGCGGACACATTTAATATTAAATACGTATGTGCAAATTGGAAAAACATCCACGAGGAAATATTTCCGCGGACTCTGAAGTATCTATTAATCATTTAAAGATTTGTCACGTTGCATTAGCGATGTTCCAGAATTATCTTTCTTCCAACAAGAAGACAAAAGCAGAAGCAACTTTTGCTTCCAACAAGAAGCAAAAGAGTACACGCGCGTAAGTTAAGATCACTCTTTATTCTCAAAATGTGATACAATGAAATATTGAATTGTCATAAAATTTAAGAAAGTTTGCCTATAACTGCGCAATCAATCCTATAACGTCTTGAAGTGTGCTCTAAAACTAATTTACCTTGGTTTATGTCAGAACTCGAACTGATGTATACTCGCATATTGCAAATGCTGGTAAACAACAAGCGAATACGTCGAGTTTAAATGTCTGATACCCGTCTGCGTTGCGTTTCAATGTGTTTACGTGACGCTGTTTGCGGTGCAGCTTGGTGCATAGACGGATAAACGAAGGCGGAACGACGAATTAATCGCGCAGCTACGGGCAATAATAAAGCTATCAACCGGCGAAATATCCGACTCTCTCGCGCGCTATAAAGGCCCGACCAGATTCTCTCTTTACGAAGCAAACACGCGGAGAATCGCGTCTAACGACGACGACGGCTTAATAAGCCTCGTATTTGCTCTTGTCGGCGGCAAATAAAGGAAGAAACGCGCGCGCACGTGCACTAAACCTCTTTGAACCCCAAATGTTGAAGTCTCGAGAAAACTAAGTGCTTATTGACAACATCCTTACTCACCGCTAGAAACGCTACAACCGGTTAGGGAACGACTTCTCGTTCAATCGGAATGTCAGGAGGGATCTCTACGTAATTAACGACCGGGATGTTTTATCCAATTAGCATTATTAATTTTGGATTAATTGGCAAAAACTCGAAAGTTCTTAATTCTACGTAATTTTATGAAAGAACTCGCAATCATAAGGATATCAATTTAAATCGATATTTCTACTTATAAGACAGTCACTCGTTAATTTAATTAATTAATAAATTAAATAATTGTTGATCATCTGTGCGAGTGTTTTTAGCCCTCGCGAAATGCTAAACAATTTAGACAATATTATTATATAAATTATTACAAAATGCATCAAATGTCGCAATAGGAGTGCAAAATGAATAAGATATTTGTTTCTCATAGTCGCAATGTACACCCACAGAAAAGATTTCTGGACTTAATGCTATTACTCTTTAATCTATCATAAAATAAGATCGCTATAGCGACAATCATATTTATTATTGAAAAGAAGCGTATTTTAATCTTGAATAGAAAATTCGAAAATCTAGATTAAAATAATCTTGGTGCTATCTCATTCATTTTCTCAGAAGGATTTAGATAAAAATTTGTAGCAAGTTCAAAATATTCTTGATTTAAGAATATTGTCAGATCTAAAAGACATCTTATTCTATTCTTGTAAGAGAATTTGTAGAATCTGCACAAAACGGCCAATATTTATGTGTTGTAATCGAAAATCGGGAAAGTGTTTCTGTGTATTTCTGTGTTTCTGTTATTTACAATGAATAAGTGGAAATGTCTTATCTCGAATCTTATTTCTCAAGTAAGTATATTGTATATACTTATTTACATTTCCATATCTTTTACTATTTCTTGCAGAGTATTGCACTTATTCATTGTAAATAACAGAAACACGGAAACACTTTCCCGATTTTCGATTGCAACACATAAATATTGGCCGTTTTATCCGAATAAAGGACGCAGAAGCGCCGAGTCGACGAGCGACTGTGAGAAAATGACGCGTCGACATCGACAAAGCCTACTATAAAGTGGCGCTAATATCAAATTATTCTACATACAAGAATATATAAGCATAAATTTGTATATGTTGCTCTTGTCTCAAGACAGTAAGACAATCTTATTTAATTCGAGAGAGAAGAATCGAAATTACTGATTTAAATTAAAAATTGTTTTATTTTCATATTTTTTATACTTGTAATACGATTAAATTAGTCAAGAATATTTTTCGTCTTGTTATCAGAAATCCTTTCTGAGGGTGTATCATAACATCAAATTTGCTCTCGCGATCTTTAAACAGCATGCTAATGTTATAGAAAAGTATAGAAAGCTGCTGTTCAGGTAGCAGCGTGCGATTCTCGTTTCGCCCTTGCGAAGAGCACCTGTTCTCGAGAACCGTGAACTTGGAGGACACCTCCTCGGTGCGTGCGTCGCGGCAAACGCGGGAGCGCTCACTCCGGGAGTCGTGCTCGTGATCGAAACGTAAGCTTGCTCTCTCTCTCTCTCTTTCTCGGGTTCTCCCCTCTTCTGATCCCCGCCGCTGCCTTCGCCTACGCTCGGGATGCCGGTCCGAGAGATCTGTCACGCCGGGCGGTCGTTGGCTCCCGAGCGAGACGATCGAGCCGCGAGTCCTCGGAATAAAGCGGAGTAAACGTGACCCGGGTGACCCGGGAAAGCGTGTCATCCGCGCGACATCGAGAAGAGGAAGAGACGAAAACGCCACGTAGGAGGGGAAGGGGCGGAGAAAGAGGAGGAGGAGCGTATTACCGACCGAGCCTCGCGTCGCGCTCCGCTCCGCTCCGCTCCGGCACGGCGAGTATAGTGTCACGCGAGTGCGTGAGCGCGAGGAACGCGACGAGGCGGGCGTAAACTCGCGAGGCGCTCCGGTGCGCTTGTCCGTCTGACTGTCTCACTTACCCTAGTCCTGCTGATCGCGAAGGGGAACGACGATGGCAAGAACGGTGATGACTCCAAGCAGTAATGGTAGTAGTAGCCGGCGACGTGCGAACGCTCCCTCGTAGCTTCACCCGGTCACCACAGCGCACACCGACCGACAGACAGCAGAGCGCCGCGCGGCTCGTATTGGCGACACGAAGAAGGCACAATGGCCGACGCGCGCCGCGCCTCCGGTCCGGTGGACACGATCTCCACGAGCCGCACGGGATCCCACGAGGCGCGCTTCTTCCCCTCCCTGAGCGAGAAAGAGAGAGAAAGGGGGAGAGACGTGCCTCCGCTTCTTCCCTTCGTTTCTTTCTTTCTTCTTTCCTTCCGGTCGGAAAGCCGCGCGCGCGGCTGATATTACTGACTGCGAGGTGGTGCGACGGGCGTCGTCGCGGACGCGAGACGCCGAACGAGCGGACGAACGTATATACGCCTGCGAGACGCCGCACGGAGTTCGTCGCCGTGCCCCGCTCTGTCGCTCTCTCTCTCGCGCGCGCGCCAACTCGTCGCACACCGCCCCACGCGCTAGATAAAAACCGACTGACTGGCGTCTGGCGTGCCGTTGCGCGGCGAGGCACGATGCACCGCGATCGCGATGGATGAGAGGTTAAATGGTGGGGAGAGGACGCGGCGCACTACTCCTCACGAAGCGCCGCGGGGAAGATGCGACGCGCCTCCACCCGCGCGGGCGCAACGGAGACGCACGGCCGGTACGCGGCGGCGCGAACGGACGACTGCGATTGGGCGTGGTAGAGTCCCTAGACTCTCCACGTATCGACCGCCGATGCGGTCGCGCGGCCACCATTGCCCGCCGCCGCTACGCGCAGATTTCAAACACGTGGAAGGAAACAGAAAATTATTATATGCAATACGTAGTTTGTGCGTTTTTAGTTGAGTAGAATGTAATAATGTGCTTATTGGCAAATTTCTTAAATTGATATTAAATATTTCTGTTTAAATAAATTTTATAATGATAATTCAATGTTACGAATGTGTCAATTATATAATATGTTATTACATAATAATTATTGCATAACGAAGTTTTAGTAGAATAAGTTGTTATAATAAGTAATTAGAAAATCTGCAATGGCATTTCAAGAAATGCAAACTTTCCTTCAAGCTTTTATGACGGATTTCAGATATAATGGAACTAGAAAATGTATTTAGAAAATTGCCCGCATATCGGAATATTGACGTGGCGATTATGATATAATAAATATTGCATCAACGTCTAGACTTGTTTTTGCGCACAAAAATTCGATAACACGTAAAAATAACACAAAGCATAAAGATGATATATCTGTACTCAAAGGCCCTCGATAAACGTTATACACTATGTTGCATAGTATATACATGTTCTATGTAAATGTCAGGGAGATTTACACAAAGAGATAAATTAAATTTCCGCTCAGCAGTATGACGTATATAACTTTAACATTTATTTTCCGAAAAGCTTTCTTCAACTGTCATATTTTTAGTTTTAGTTCAAATACACTTTATGATAATCTAGGTAAAGTATTACTCGGTAATGCAATGATGAAAAATTTACTTTTTACAGTGCGAATTTGTCTCGACTCTTAATGATTAACTATTAAAAAAAGAATCAAGTCATTTGAATCAATTGATAAAAATGCAAGAAGCTTCCTAAAGATGACACGAAAGCGCAATTATTAAATTAAGCAATTATTTAATTAAATTAAGTATTTCTGAAGTGGACAAATTGAACTATGACAAGTTGTTTAACGACACTACGTGCTCAATCGACTGCATCGATGAGTCGAACGCTTACGGTCAGAAGGTGATCGTTGCATCTGCACCTGCTCGCGTCATTGCACATACGGTCGCGATTTATGATATTCATTGTCGTCGTAGGCGAGACAAAAAAAGCGCTCCACTTTCGCTTCTCCATATTCAATTCTTTGTTACATCATCCGATACATATATACATGCATACCACACACGACGCCGGTACTCACCAAATAGGCTCGTGCTGTATCGATTCGACATTAATAATTCAGGTAGGGAGCGCCGATAGGAAACTGTACATCGGCGTAACACTTTTTCACCTGCTTTCGATTTGTCAAATGATAGTTCATAATTTTATTTTATCATTGACGAGTACTAAGCAGGACAGATGGATGAAAAAATGCCATTAGTATTTTAAAGCTTCACTATTTATTATTATAAAAATTTATTATTATAAATATTATAAAAGAGAGTAAGGATACATTATTTTTAATTAGAATACATGTAATTGTGCGACAAATGATTTCTCAATTGTACCTTATCGTTATTTCTTTATGTCAAAGTAATGATATCTCTTTCGTCTTTCACCGGTTTAAAGAAAATTTAATAATAAACCAGAAGATATAATTTTCTTCCTTGATACATGCACAGTTATAAATTTTATAATATTAAATATATTTTAACTTTATAACATTTTAATTAATATTTTAATTTTAATTTATATATTAATAATATTAATTTTATAATATTAATATTAAACAGTTAAAATATTATGAGAACAGGTATTTATTTTTATACCCCAGCAAACATAGATTATAGCAGTTATGTAACGTGGAAGTAGTATGTAATATAACGAATGTTATACCCTTCTTATATTGTGTGGTAACGTATACGTTACTTACTTACTTCTAAAACTTCTTGTTATGTTACCTGTTACATTTCAACTTGTTGCAACAATATAATACATACATAATTATGTTGGCCTGGAACTGTATGATTTGTACAATTACATCTTGTAGTTTTCGTTTCAATATGTTACACGTAATTTATTCAATACTGAACTACAGATTTCTAAAGAGGTAAAAACTTATAAAACATTAAAACTTTAATAAAACTTATTTTTTTATATACTTTATTAAAACTTTAATTTAAAACTTATATACCATAATTGTTTAATCACAATGAGGGAAAGAAAATACTCGTATTATATTAATATTAGCTCAACATGTATATTACTCTTCTTGTTACGTTTCTTCTGTTATATATGTATTCAATTAATCATCATCTGTTGCAGAAATTTGAATAAAGTAAATGGGTATTAACAGACTCGTGTGTTCTCTACTTCGGCGATGAAAGCCACTTTTTGTGCTGCAGAAGGAAATCATCTCTTTTCGGTCGCATGTCGCAAAAACTCGTTTACGGCCAGATAACGTTCCTGATCCCTTCATCCCTCGACACGTTAGAAGCGTCTCATGGCCGAAGTATGTCAAGAATTTAACCATGGACCGTTTTCACTAATAGCACACGATAATTGCTTCGCCACGCATTCGTTCGCGCGATTACACTACGGAACGAAGCGTGTCAAAAGCGCGGCCTGTTACATGAACTATACGATTTTTTTTTCGCCAAGTCAACGACGACGATGAGGTCACGATCAATTGGAGAGCGGAGATGGAGAGAAAAATCTACAGACACGTAATTCCGAGTCACATTTGGATTATCGCGCCCAATATGGATAATGTTTTTTATTTGCTTCTTCAGTTTATAAATATAATCTAAAACATAATGAAATTTAATAATATAAATATAATAAAGTATAGTAGATATAATATGAAATTTAAATCCATAAAGATAAAATATCATAAATAACGAATTATAATAAAATAGAATTCATTTTTACAGAACGTAATATTATAATTTTATCACATATTATGTAGTATAGTATAATTATTATTAATTTTGTTAATATTATTAATCTAAATATTGTAGGGTTTTTGATAATAATAATTGTATCCAAAAAATCATTTAATGATGCATCAACGTGCTGTAGCGTCGTAAGAGAGATTTAATTAGGTCGCAGCGCAATAACGAATTTTTGTCGGCTTCTCCATCTCTCTCTCTCCCTCGGCAACATTCTACTTATACATTAGTAAAATATAAACGTGCGTCCGATGGTGGTTGCGCAATGACTACGAATGATACGGGGTCGACGTATCGGATGACGGAAACTGGTGTCTCTCCGGAGGCTTTCTAAACTGCTTTTTCTCGAGATCGAGCCACCTTTCCCCTCGCAAGGTGTGATGAACAGATGATGGCACTCGAACCCGCTTTCGATTTATCAAGAGCCATAAAGAGTCAATAAAGTGGCGAGTGCACAGTTTCTCAGAACTGACATATCATCAGGATTAACTATATCGATAATGTAAAAACGTGCGATAGAACGAAGCACTCGCTAACATGTCTGACATCAGTTATGTTTTAAAAGTCAGACTTTTAAGTTAGTTATTTGGTTACTCGGAAAAGAGATCTCTGATAACAGAAATGAATACTTATAAATAATTAGCGTGCAAAATTCTAGAAAATAGTACTTGTTTTCCAAATTAATTAATATATTGCGAGCATATATCTAATATGTATATTTAAAATATATATTTATGTGTATACCTAAAATAAAATCGTAATAAATTTTACAAACATAATACTTCATTTCGTTCATTTATTATTATTATATCCATTTTATTCTCTCTTATAGTACCTTTCACTCATCCGACTTTAATATTCTTCACATGAAACGATGATAAATTGCTGTATATGAAATGTTCTATCTTGAAAGCCGTACGATACAGGTATATAAATGTGCTGGTTTCTTTTCGAGTACTGCAGGAGGTCAGACATGCTCCAAGATATTTCGCAAAGATTATCAAAGTGAGTGAGTCGTTAGAGCTTATTATTTATTTTTTTATTTCCTCACAACCTTCGCAAGGGTACATGTAACGTTCCTCGAAAGTAAATAATAAAAGTCTCTCTCGAAGCTGCTTTTCACGAGCGCTATTAACGTAATTTATTATCGGGGTCAAAGTGATCTCATCCTCTTGGTTATCCAAATTTAACCGTGGCAATTGAGGGCTAAACCAGTTAAGTCTCTACGAGCACAAAGAAACAATATGCCGCCCATTTCTGCAGCTACCAGGAACCGAAACGTTATAAATGTTCGATTCGTATCACGCTTACGCCAGTATCAATCATCGTGGATCACGCTGCTCGTCCGCAGAACCAGGACGATTGGCCGAAAAACTAATCGACCGTTTCAGCGAATCTTTCGGAAGTGAGCCGCAATTTCCGTCTACGTGAGTGGACGGAGAGTGAACTGACAAACTCTAAGAACGTCTCGAATAATAAGCAGCGTTAATTTTGACTCTCTGAAATGAAGTTAAATCGTTACGAGATGAAGAAAAATAATTTTGATGAAGTTGTAGTTTCGCGATGTTCCAATTCAACGATCGCTCTCCAGAGTCGTGTAACTCGACTAAGGTAGCTTTAAAAGCTTTCAGAATCCTTTAATAAATCTTAAAAGAACATTGTTATCAAATTCCAATAATTGTGCTAAAATTAAAATTATTTCTTGCTTAGTGATACAAGAAGCACATTTAATCAAACTATAATTGATTGCCATTGTTATCTTTACTTTTCTTCACAGCTGGCCTCAATATAAAATAGAGTTACATTATCTACTACAACTAGAGTCAACAATTTGGAGACGCTTTTTGGTGAATTGCCATCCGTCTTTGTGGTGAAATATCGAATGACAAAGCGAGAACGAAAGAAGATCACAAAACGCCTTCGAAAACTGAGAAGAGAGGAAAAGAAGAGCCTTCTCTCTCGAATTCTATCATCCATTGGGGATTGGGTATCATCATGACTATTTCAACTGCGTCGACGACAGGCCTAAACGGGTCATCGGAGTTACGGCTAACGAATCGCTCAAGAAGAGATCAGCGATGCGGAAAAAGAAGATCCACCATCTGGACCGTCGGTGATCTTAAGCCAGCGCGATGCGTGCATTAGGAGTTGAAGAGCGAACGCATCGCTGTTGCTTGACGCGCGATCAGTAGCCCACGGAGTCCTACGCGAAATGCGTGCGCACAATTCTGATAGGATGCGATTTTTCTGACTTTCTAACGATCCGTAGCGGAAGAGACAGGGAGAGCATTCTTGGAAAAAGTGTATTCAAATTAAATCGTGAGTGTTCGCGGAATCGCCTCCAAATGTTACATACAATCTCGAACAATATATTATTTGCATGAACGTATTAAATGAAACAAAATTACATGTACAAGCTTTTTCCTCAAACTTTTCGCGGTTGATTTTTTTTATAGAAATTGATATATAATCAAACATTATATCATTTTAGATTTTTTTAAGTTTTGATAAATAAGTTGATAAAAAAGATATTAAGATTAATTGAATAAGTATAGAAATTATCAATCGTTTGTATTAGTTTAATGAGGATTCTCCTATAAAGACTCACATTTGTTCACGGAAAACGCAAATGCTTTACGCTTGTACCGAAAGTTTTAATCGTTGATAGAATGTTGAAGCTTGTATATGTAGCTTTTTAGTATCTTATATATAAGATTGTCTTATATGATGTATTCGATAAACAAAATGATGCGAAAGATGTACAAAAACTAAAATAATTTCTTAACATTATTTTTCTCGCGGTGAAAAATAGGCTGTTGTGACTGATAATTGTTGATAAAACTGCCATAAGTGATAAAACATGAGGTTGCAACTGCGACGTATAAGGGTTGTGCATATTTTGATGATACTATTATTCGTATTCGAGTTTTGCACAAGTAACAACGATAGCTGGACAAACAGTCACGAGAAGAAGATGCAGATAATTAAGAAACTAAGAAAGGATTTTCGGAAACTGAAGAAGCAAGAAGGAGCGTTGACGTTGACAGGAAGCGAGAACGGCGATTACGAAGGTATCGCAATTAACTATTTTCATATGAGATATATAGAATCTTGTTTTCATTAAACATTTTTCAACGCTATTAAATTTCTCTGAAATACTTTAAATATAAATGAACTAATAATCTTAAATTCTCGCTAGGTAATTATTCTAAATTCGGGGGTGAAAATATATATTCCGTGAGCAATAGTTATAATAGATAATATCTACAACAGTTGTAACAATATATAATACCTACAACAAATTAAATAATTAATAATATGAATAAAATAATCACATATTAATATATTAATGGAATGGAAAGCTACTCATCGATCGATCATTAAAGTTTCATCAGGAGTATATCCCATGTCGCGTAAAGTTACGCGCATCGAAGGAAGTGCTCAGAATGCAACGTGACGTACACGGAACAAAGGAACTTTATTGCGCGTTCAGTCAGATCAATTGGTGCGCCGATCAATTACGCGTGCAGCATCCTCTCGATCTTCCTCGACCACCGTGCGGACCGTGGCGAGTGTACGTCAATCGGATGTATCGACGTGTCGTGCCGCAACCGATATGCCGCACAAAATCGGTGCGTTTGCAACGTGCTCGTCTCGTAAATCCGGCTGGGATAAAAGCACGAAGCGCGACTCGTTCGGGGTTGATATTTTCCCCGCGATAAAACGCAACTGCAATATAAACGGGTTGTAAATCTCCCCATTTTTCTCTCCCTTCCTCTACTTCTCTGCTTCTCTTTCCCTCGCGGGAATAAAGAACGAAGCTCGAGTAGCACACGCACCAGTTTTATCGCGCGATTGGGTAAGTCGCGCGCGCGCGCGTGATGACGATTAAAAAGGGGTCAACTCGAGGAAGATTTATGTTAACAACCATATGTCAGTATGCCATACATCACATATGCGTGATACCGGGAATCGCCAGATAGTATGGTCACCGTAAAATCAGACCGTAAAATAGGTCGCGATTCGCGACGGATGCTCCATCGTACATGTTGTTAAGACACAAGGCCGCGCATTGCGTTTTTCCGTTCGATTTCCCCACCGCGCAATGCAATTTTTATTAAATATCCTAGTACACATGAATCACGCCACGCGATATTGTACGCTTGACGTAAAAACTATCATAGATGAAGTTTATTATAAGAGCTGATTGTGATACTAATTTTAGAAGTTGTTAATTATAAACATAGCTCATGAAACAAACACTGCTTCCTCCAGTATAAATATATATGAGACTATTCAGAATTTTCTCTTGAATATATTGCTTAATTAGTTGCAATAATATTAAAATTTTTTATTATATTATATATAAATTAAATATCGAGTATGGAATATATAAAAAAAGTGTAGAATAGTGAATATTTTGTATATAAAATAGGTGCATTTGTAATAATAGAAACTTTTTAAATTTCCATAATATCAATTTTGGTAACATATGTATTCTTATTTATTATGTGTATTCTTTATTACTTTTATTTTTATTATTTTTTACTAAAAAGTTGTCGTTATTGAAGCCTGTAATTATATGATTTTCATATACTACATCAAAAGTTCATAAATGGAGTGCTTCCTTTTTATTGTCACAAGTCGTACTGTAACAGGAAAAACTCAAGTGCGAGATTTTATTGCTGTATGCACAGGAAACGTGGAAATACTTCACGACGGGAAATGGGGCAGTATATGTGACGACGAATGGGACGACTTGGAGGCCGGCGTGGTTTGCAGGCAATTAGGCTTCAACGGTGCAATTAAAGCAACGACAAACGGCCAGTTTGGTCAAGCTAGAAGTGAGATGAGATATTATCGTTTTTTCTGAAATCGCCGTCTTTCACGGTCGAATGCAACTCGCAGCGCATCGCGAGGGACGAGTGACATCTAACAAGCCGTTTGTTTATTCCGGTTTTGCCGGTTAACGCGCATTATATTTCTAATCGCGTCGACTTCTATCTCTAAGCAAAATTTCTAGCGAAATTTCAAGGCAAAACTTTATATTAAGAATTAATTTTTAATACAAAGTTCTGCAGTTTGAATTTTGCAAAAAAATCCACACGGACTTTCCGGTCAACCCAATACAGTAACATTATCTGTTTTATTTTATTTTATTATCTGTTGAAGTTTATCCGTTGAAGCATTGGAGTAGATCGCGATAGCAAGTACATGACTTTTTATATAAAATCTTTCTCAAAGGAAGGTATTGGATGGACAACGTTTACTGTGATGGATCGGAAGATGAACTCACAAGATGCCGTTTCGACGGATGGGGCGTCTCCGATTGCAGTAGCAACGAAGCCGCTGGCGTCATTTGCACACGCAACGAGGAAGCGAAAGCATCGTCGGCCACGGTCCCGGAAGAGAAGCCACCAAAAGTTAAAATAAAGGATACATACCAACAAGGGATAGCGTTACGGTTATCCGGAGGACGTATACGTTCTGAGGGCCAAGTAGAAATTAAATTGGGCAATGCAGGTAATAAAAGATATTTTCGCATAATACCTTAAAGAAATAAATCATAATTATAAGTGATTTTCATGTAAAAACTCCAACAGTCTGGAAAATATTTGGGACTAACTCGATTATTACTATTTTATTATATCAAAATTTTTAAAAATTGAAAATATATTATGCTTCTATGTAAATTTTTATAATTCTTAAACATTCAGTAGAAAGAAATTATTCATCAACCAAGTAATCATCATCGTTGTCTATAATCATAAATTATTGTTGATTATTTGGTTGATGAATAATTTGATAAACAATTTTACTGAAAGCAATAATGTAAAATTTAACGCAAAAATCAAACCGAACTTTTTGACTGATCCAATAATTGATTCAATTTATTATATTTATAAATTAAAATATGAATAATATATATTATTTTACACTTGACTATCATATTTGTTTCCAAGATACATTATGACACATTTGCACGGGCATTGAATTTCAGATTGGAGTGTTGTCTGCGGCGATGGTTGGTCCATTCTTGAGGCCGGAGTGGTTTGCCAACAATTGGGTCTCGGTTATGCCTCCGACGCGATACAGAGCAATTTTTTCGGCAACAAGGAAGCAATGCCGATGTCGATCAGCGGGATAGAATGTCAGGGAAACGAGAAAAATCTGGCGGAGTGCCTACACGACAAGGTTGTAGACTGTCCAGGTATTTTTGACACGATTTTTTCCACGAATATTAGTAAAATATTAGCAATAATACCTGTAAAAAAATAACAATGCAATATTAATAGTATTATCGAAATAGTTATTTTATTAGTAAAGTAACAATAATATTTGCAGAAATTTATATAAAAATATATTGGATATCTTTAAATATATAAGATAAACTTTTCATGAATATAAAAGACGCATAAAAAAGTTCCTCGCTATCAAATTTGCATGGAAAATCAGCTGTGAGGTTGAGAAATGTAAATCTTTAAGCGAATCAGATACAAACAAAGCCTCCTCAGATTCATTTCGTCGTAATCCATTTCTTATGCAAATCTGGTAGTAAGAAATCTTGTTGTGTCCCCTTTTTTCCTCCCCTCGTCAGTCCGGCACGCTCCGAATACCGCGTGCGCAGTAAATGACATGTGTCTAGAATGAGAAATGTCACGAGATGACACGCAATCAGTCTACAAAACAGTCCGGCGAGTTTACCGAAGTAAATCCAAAGTAAATCCTGAAAAATCTCTCTGAAATACAATGTCGTGAAATTCGACGCGAGATGACCTTATTGTGGTTTCAGGAACCGCGGAGAACGTTGCGGGGGTGATATGTCAACGGGAGATGGCCGATCTCGTGTTTGATCATATCGAGCTGATGCGCACGGCACATCTGGAGGATCGCCAGCTCTACTGGCTGCAGTGTGCGATGGAGGAGAATTGCGTGGCTTCGCAGGCCTACAAGGTGCAACGGGAATCCGGGAATTGGTACCTGGAGACGAGACGATTGCTGCGTTTCACGGCGAGGATCTTGAACACGGGCACTGCCGACTTCCGTCCCTCTGTGCCAAAACACCTGTGGGAATGGCACATGTGTCACATGTAAGTGACACGGTCGATATACCGTTAATTGCTTTTGATTATGTCATCGACGCGGAACACATAAATTCTTGAATTACGGACATTTACTATTAAGTTATAAATTTGATATATCATACGAAGAAGTTCAGTTTACGATTTATATCTGAGTATAATAACCAATTGTTAAGAAAAGAACTTTAATAAGACTTAAAAGATTCTAAAATAAATGTATTTTTAATTAAAATTAATAACAGAAGTTAAATCTATGAAGAATGTCGATAACAAAATCGAAAAATTTAAATGATGTAAAGGACATCTTACCGTTTTATTTTATCATATTCTTAGTAATTAGTGAAATTCAATAAAGAACATAAATTCTAAAAGTTTTCCTTTTCCAGGCATTATCATTCGATGGAAATATTCGCCACTTTCGATGTGATCGATTCGAATGGCAATAAAGTCGCCGAAGGCCATAAAGCGTCCTTCTGCCTCGAGGACAATCAATGCATGCCCGGTGTCCAACCCAGGTAAAAATCCCGATAACGCGCGTGATCGATCGTATCCATTTTTTCGCCATACGCGGCGTGCAATTTGTACATTTAATTCCATCGTTGTGTCCCATTTTATCCCTTTTACATTTGCAGCCACGATTAAGTCCGCCAGCTTATTAATCGGGATCCGTAATTCGAAACGTCACGCTGTTCCAGATACAAATGCGCCAATTACGGGGACCAAGGTATTTCCGTTAATTGCAGTGACATTTACAAGCACAACATCGACTGTCAGTGGGTGGACATCTCCGAGCTCGAACCAGGACACTACACGCTCAAAGTATGGCCGTGATAAACCGCTTTCGCGAATACACGATAGCATTATAAGTACATTGGATACATTGGAGTCGTGAGCTCCAGCGGAAAGTTTCGTGCAACGGGGATTTTCTTATTTCCAGGTCGCGGTGAATCCCGAATTCAAAGTTGGCGAGATGTCATTCGATAACAATGCGGCGACCTGCCGGCTACTTTATACGGAAACTTTTGCAACTGTCCACAGTTGCATAATGGGACGTCCTTGACATGATGCACGCGCGATTGCGTGGTTCTTTCTAACAGTGGACGATTTACTCGGGTGAGATTAATGTCGGCGCGCTGACGTTGACTGGACGCGACGAACAGGAAGCGACACATTGCGACTTTATGAACTTAATAAAATAATTGCACGATATATAGGCCGCTGATGAATTTATATAAATTTTAACTATGATGTGAGGTAAATCTCATAAGATTAAGGAAATAGTGACTTTCGAATAAAAGGTAAACTTGAACGGTGTTCCAAGATTATTATTATAAAATTGTTAGGTGATAGATCCCTCTGTAAAAAAGTGTGTTCAAAATTATTATTATAATAAATCTTAGAATAAATATTTAAAAAGATTATGCTATTAGCGATGTAAAAAATAAAGACAACGAAACACGATGATTGAATCTACTTTTACTACTCCTAGAAGATATATTTTAGATATAAATTATAAACTGTTCTATTTTACATTAGTAATTGCATTGCCTTGTTTTATAAAATATAAACAGAATAAAATACTAACAATCCATGAAGATTATAAGAGCGGTTTAACTCATTATAATCCACAATTTAAATTTCGTTCTCTGGATATCATATTTGACAATTATTGTTACTAAGATCAGACGTGATCCTACTGTAACGATCAGTAAATCTTTGAAGAAACATTCTCCATGGGTGCCCATTAAATTCCCCGTTTCCGCTCTCGGCTTTGCGGAGCCTGCCGTCTCTATTTACATGACTTTTCCAATTACAGAACACCGCGTGGCGTCCGCGACCGGTTTAATTACTAGCGCCAACCCTAACTATAGCTCGTCTAGGCCTGCGCCTAGCGGGAAGCAACCGGGTATGCAGATCGAAGCTGCCTGGTCGGCCACCTCCTCGGCCTGCATGTTGGCCGCGTACGGAATCTCAAGTTTTGGAGTCTAGGACCGAATTAATAGGCATCCCGGCCGAACGTGGAACTACTCGTCGCGCTAGATTTTAGCGGGTGTGAGGCCGTCTCTAGGGGCTACTAGACAAATAGACAAATTTTTGGAGGCGTCTCTACCCCCTGACGAAACAATTCGACGTTACGCTTTTCCGGTCTGGCAGCACCTTCCTGAGAGGCGGCCCAGTCTCACGTGTGTGTGTGCACACGCGCTACGTTAATTATAATTTCTAGGAAAATGACTATCGCATAAATATATCGAAGTTAGCTCAAGTTCACTCTAGGTCAGAGCTAGGAGCTATAGAGAGAGAGAGAGAGAGCGCCACGTTACGCTCGAGTGCTTCGTATGGATATTACTGTCGGCAACCTGCTACCTGCACGCAGGTGGTCGCACACAGGCATACTTCCTCGAGACTTGGCTGGAGAGTCTGACAACTCAGATTATGAACGAACATAAATCAAGTGAAATTAAGTGAAGCGGGACGCAATTTTTTTAAATCATGGAGAACCACGCGTGGCGTAAAATAATTTATCAAATGAAAATGTGTTGTAATCAGTCTCGATTAGAGTAATGCTAATTATAATAGAGAAAAGAAGAAAAAAGAAAGTAAAGTGATAATATGATAATTAGATTAGAATTATTTAAAATTAGTAATTTGATTGTAAATTTGATAAGGAGATTGTAATTTCTTATTGTAAAATTGTGGTAACAACGAAACAGAATTTAATAGCAAAATCTAATCATTCGCATTTGTCGCCAGATCCTATCTTGATTCTTTCTACTTGGCCCATTTTATACGAATCTGACTTTGAGACCTTGTGACCTCGAAAAAAATCAGCTGTCAAATATACATATATCATGCTCAGTGGCAACGTGACCGATCATGTAATTCTTTAAACTCTCTAATATATATTATATTAGAGCATATATATATATATATAGGGTGTCCCGGGTTTTAACCGACAAACTGCGGGAGCATATTCTACTAGTGGAAATAAGAAAAAATTCTTATATCGAGTTTGCTTAGAAATGCTTTATTACAAAGTTATAAACCAATATTGAAAAGAAATATGAGATAAGTAACAACGGAACATAGTGTAGAATTTGGAAGGTCGAAGATGTTTATGTTATGTGTATTCACATGTATTCATGTTCACTATGTTGAAACGATTCAGTATGTTGTTACTTTCACAACAGTAGCTGTTAGATTTCAATCGTCGCGTGAACTAGCAATTACTATCAGAATGCCAAAAGTGTTTTCAAATGAGGAATACACCGATATTCATTTCGTGTACGGATTCTGTGACGGAAATGCACGAGCTGCCGTACGAGAGTATCAACGTAGATTTCCTAACAGGAGAGTACCAGATAGATTTAAAGCAACGAATTACTAATTCAGTTACTGAGGTGCAACAAAATTTTCAGGAATGTCGTACCGTAACAAATTCTGTACCACGTCGATGTCTAGCTTGTATCGATGTGCAAGGACAACATTTTGAAATGCGTCACTAAATCATTGCGTAGATAATTTTTATTTTTGTGAAAAAATCCGTTGTTACTTATCTGATATTTCTTTTCAATATTGGTTTATAACTTTGTAATAAAGCATTTCTAAGCAAACTCGATATAAGAATTTTTTCTTATTTCCACTAGTAGAATATGCTCCCGCAGTTTGTCGGTTAAAACCCGGGACACCCTGTATATATATGTATATATATGTATAGGGGTTGCTCGAGAATTGAATACGGCTTCCGTCATCGCATCCATGCAGTATTGCGGCGACTTTTACCCCGCGTATTACGAGAGGAAACGCATAGCAATGCAAAACAATTTTCAACTGGAGCAATGTTAGATAGAACTTTTCGGGGCAGCGTGGAATTGTGTGTACGAGATGATAATATTCTTTAAAGGGTAAAATCCTTAAGCGACATTGTCCGAAGGCTAGTCCGTTGCAAACAATTCAACACAAATCATTCTATTTGTGAAATAGAACTTTTCCGAAGTCTATTCAATGTCGTGTTAAAGACTGAGTGTAAAATCCTGACGTCGACAATCCTGACCAACAATCATAAAAATTGGAGCAGCAAGAGTGTAGGAGGGTACGCGTGTTCTGTGCCAATTGTTAAACATTGAATTGGCGTCTGTCACGCGATTTAATAAACGCCATCGGAATTAATAGTTGGCAGAGTGGAGGAGATTCTCGTGAAGAATGCCCTTCGTGTTGAACGACCTTTGTGGCTTGCATGACGTCATCCAGGATTATGACCATTGAATGCTGATCATTACGGCTAATTTTCTGGAATAAGAGAATTATTGAAATAAAAAAGCGATAAAATAACGTGAGGTAATAATAAAAAGTTATATAATCTCATTTTCAGCTCTTCGTTTCTTATATTTATATATTATTTCATTATAAAATAACAAAGTAAATTGTAAATAATTAATCAAAAGTAATTAATTGACATAGAATTACTGAGCAATAAAAGAAGGTAAAATAAAAGAGGAAAAGGAATTTTGAATACAAATATCATACTGCCGAACTGTGTATATAAGTATTTAATCATACTTTAACATTAAAGTCAGACGATGGCGAGTAATAAAATCAAGATTTCATTGTTGCTGTGCGTCGCTCTATTAACTCTGGGCACGGACGAGCAAATCTCGTGTTCTAAAAACAGCACGTTATTGGAGACCACGGGCGACATTATTTTAACCGGTAAATCTTTCATTTAATAATGTTCCAAGTAATTTAATCTGGATCTAAAAATTACTATGCATAATTTACACTTGCAGTGGAAATAGTTCTCTATTTACGGAGCGCTGCTAATTTTTATACGTTGATGAGTAGTATAAATATTCAAATAAAGCCTTGAACAATGCTATATATGCGATTATTTGCAATAGGTGTCTTATTATTAGCTTATCTAGAATAAATCCGTAAACTTCATTTTTTCTTTACTTAAATCGAACATTTCTACATGTGTAAGTGTGAAAAATGTTTTGTGATTTCTTTGAAAACGTTGTTGTTTTCATTGATAAGAACAATTGGATAATACTTTTGTGCGACATTTTTTATTTTTGGCGAATCCATCATCGGTATTCAATCATAGTCTTCGTGGACGCCAATTATGGGCCGTATTGCAATGTAACGTCATCTAAGGGTCTCCAACAAATTTCGACGGCCTTACATGTAGTGCGAACCTTGAACAAATATGATTACGTACCAGATGTGACATTGGGTAAGTATTTTGATAAAACTGTTTTATATATGTCCATATTCGTCTGCCAAATAATCAACCATATATATCTTGATTAATTATTTAATTTACAGGATTGAGAATTCTGGACACGTGTCACGACGAAACTACGGTGTTCAGACAATCTCTGCGAAAAGCAGCGGTCGCGCAAGATTGCGCCCCGGATTACGAAACGGGTGTATTGATGCCGTCTCGGTACGGCCCTACGACGAATTCCCTTCGCGATTACGGCGGGCTGCCGCTTCTCACCTACGAGGAACAGAATGTCACGGAGCCCACGATCGTCGTCTTAGCGCATTACCTGAGCATGTCGTACGAGGTCGTCGATCTGGTGCTCACCAAAGCAGATTCCGTTCTCGGTCGGTTTCTAAAGATCACCAGAGACCTCGGTGTGTGCGTAAAGAGACGTGACAAGCGCATTAACGACGACGACAAGGTGAACGTCAAGGAAGCGGTGATAGTCGCGATCGGCGAAGAAAGTGATATACGGGGGTGGCTGCGGCAGAGCGAGGAGCTGAGAGGCCCTGGGAAGACGTGGCTGCTGCTGACGCTCGATAATTCGGACGTTGATGGCAAGTAACTTTAGGTAAACGGATAGCGAAGGAGTTACGGACGCAAAATTACTATCTTCACGAAATTCAGAGCTAATATTTCACGAAGCGAAAGATCTTATTTTATTAACCCTTCGTGGTCACACTTCTAGAAAATCACGTAATGGTCACATTGGGTCCAATAAACCCCACCAACTTTAAATGGTTGCCGTGTTTACACTATTTATTCAATTTGAATTACAAAATTACATAATAAATTTGAAAGCTTGTATAACAAGGAGAAATAGGCTTTTTATGTAAATTTTAATTGTAACATAACTAAAAAAATTCACGAATTTAGAAATCGTGAAAAACCGAGTTTTTCACTAAAAAATTTATAACTTTTTAAATTTTTATTATTTTGCGATACAAATTTAGGGTCATATTGTGGAGATGTAATACTTTAATTTAAAAGATAGTGTTATAATGCACGTTTCAAAAAAGGTATTTATTTTCAGACTTAAAGTGGATCATTTTCGAGATAAGTGAAATCTACAATTATGGAAAAATAAGTGTACCCAGATAGCAGAGAGAGTTCAAAAAGAATTCATTTGTCATGTCACCAATTCTGAGTTCATTTTCAGATGCAAAAAGAGTTCTTAGAATTCTTTTGAATTCTTTTTGCATCTGAAAATGAACTCAGAATTGGTGACATACAAGTGAATTCTTTTTGAACTCTCTCTGCTATCTGGGTATTTATATAACATAAAACATTATTATTATTACAAGTATTGTTAATAATTATTTGTATTTTCAATGTCATTCAACAACGAATTTTGAAACTCACGACTCCGTAAATCATATGCCATCTATAAGTGTAAATAAATGCTTATAACCTTTGTAGAAAAAAATTACTCGGTCTTTAAACTTGCACTTACGTTTTTCCACAGATAATATGTGCGAAAATCACAAAAACAAAATTTTCCAAATTTTTGATACCAAATTACAAGTTGGTCACACAGGAGGTCCGGAAGACCCCAACACGCGGGAAATGTTATTTGAATAATTGCTATTTCTATACTAGTGCGCTGCGGGCGATACCTAGTATTAGAACGGAAAAAGAGTACTTGAAGCTACCGGTAAATGGCAGTAAAAAGTTAATTTTCAATTTAGAACAGAAAGATATAAAGCCTTAAACTTTCGTTGGGGTCTTTTGGACCCCGAGTGACCACGAAGGGTTAAAGAGAGCCATTTCTCTGTCGATGCCGACACTTTATCGATGATTACTTATTTGTTGTAAAACTGCGAGATGATTACGACGCTGTTAATCTAAATTACGACGCCACGTAGATATTGGGATTAGACCGAGCTCGTAACAGTGGCTGCATCGCCCAAGTTTAGCCATGGTAGTCGAGAGTTAAGAGACAGTTTCGCCAATGTCGCTTTAACTTCAGCCTTAGTTTAAGCGAACCTTTGTTTCTGTCTAGAATTAAAGCGAACACGAGACGAAGGTGCGGTTAAGCCACAAAGTCGGTCGATCTACGTGGCCGAAGCTATTAAATAAATTAACTTACACTTTAAACTTACAATTTAAGCAAATTTAAGTGTCAAGGAGATTTTACTGTCTTAATACATATATAAACTTAATATATAGAAAAGATATCTATTATATTTTAAATGTTTTGTTTGAGGTTTTACACATAGTTTTTTTTTAAGATTAAATTTCGATGTTTTATTATCCCATCGCGCTTGAGAAACAATCATAAATATCTAAGCTGAAATTTAGGTAGGAGAAATATTAATCTAACTTTAGCACTGACAATTCACAGTGTCTTCAACTTTCTAGACGTCATGCCGTCTGGATCGTTCATTATTAAACCGGAAACCTTTGATTTCGATCCCGGTGACTTTTCAAACGTGGACGAATTTCTGGAAAACTCCAAAGATTTCGCAAATCACTCTCCGTATCTCCTCAATATCGGCAAGGCCATCGTTGGACTGGCGGAAGTTCTCCAAGACGTTCGGAAGAGGAACTGTTCCACTGACCACGACGACGACGAGAGCTGCACCGCGTCGCAGTCTCGTCCGAAATGGCAACGGGAAATTCGTGATTCCAATGTCTATGAGGCACTGCGCATGCAACCGAGATCTTCGTACTCGGTGAGGTACGTGGTTGCCAAGAAAACGCGATACGACCTCATGGACGTCGCTCGCTACGGGATCGAAGTGTCCACGTCGCGCGTTCTGCCGGAGAGGATAGTGTCCGAGATGCCAGGACTCTGTTTAGGAAGTCATGTCGAGAACTGTGAGAACTGCATGAACTTTCAGGAACGCTCCGGCACACGTGTCGTTAAGAAAGGTAACAATCCTATAAAAAGATATACAGGGTGAGGCACCTAAAACAGGCCACCTGAATATCTCGGCTGTTATTGGTGATAGAAAAAAATGTGTCAGACCAAACTTGCATGGTTTCGAGGGACACATAATTTGTTCTAAATAGTTTTTTATTAGGTGAACGCGTAGAGGTCATATGAAGGTCAACTTGGTTTTTTTTAATGGTATGATATGTTTTTTTACGTACCATCTAGTAGAGCGTTTGAAGATGCGCACATTGATCTACGGGTCAAAATCATTCAAGGTCACTGAAGGCCAACTGCAAGGGAAAATAATTTACTTTATATTGCCTAGAGTTCTCTGCTATTAAAAATACTGTAAACTCAGAAATGAAAAAGTTCTAGCCCTTGGAAATTTTTTCTTTTCCGAGAAGTTCTGAGTTGTTCATATCATTATTTTTTATATTGCCTAGAGTTCTCTGCTATTGAAAATACCGTAAACTCAGAAATGAAAAAGTTCTAGCACTTAGAAATTTTAGCCTTCAGTGACCTTGAATGATTTTGATCCGTAGATCAATGTGCGCATCTTCAAACGCTCTACTAGATGGTACGTAAAAAAACATATCATACCATTTAAAAAAACGAAGTTGACCTTCATATGACCTCTACGCGTCCACCTAATTAAAAATTATTTAGAACAAATTATGTGTCCCTCGAAACCATGCAAGTTTGATCTGACACATTGTTTTCTATCACCAATAACAGCCGAGATATTCGGGTGGCCTGTTTTAGGTGCCTCACCTTGTATAAATTATTATTAAATCGTATTACGTTAAATCATAAATTTTTCACGCGATAAAACTTTTTCATAACATTCAACCTCTCTCGAGGAAATAACGCATACGCGTATTATAATTAATTAATAATTAATTAATATTCTAGCGGACATCGTCGGTAAGAGCGTCCTGAAGAACAGCGAATACGTTCTCGTTTTTCTGATCGCTATCGTCTGCGGCACGTTCATATGCTGCCTTATTGTGGCCTTCATCGTTCGTCGTTTCATGACTGAAGAAATGCTCGATGGCAATCCAACCCTGACGATCATCCTCAGTCTGGCCGACGTATTTACCCTGCTGGCGGCGCTTCCATTCTGCATGGCGGACGATTATCTTGGTGCGGAGACCTTGAACTCCCGGAAGATTCTTTTGATCACTCTTGCATTCGCCTTTACATTCTCGATCATGCTCTCGAGGGCATTGTTCCTAGCTCTGTCTACAGGCGGAGTGTTTGTCACTCACGTAAACGGATACCTGCAGAGTCTGATGGCGTTCTTCATGTTCAGCGTGCAAATCGCCATGTCGATTATGTATTTTTATTTGAACACAATGAATTCGTCTGTTATCGTCAGAGGTCTTGTCTTCATTGCATTATTAGGTAGGTATATCGATATTCCTTATCAATTTTCTATTAACATTTCGAAGATTGACAGGTTTATTATTTTTGTTATATAAATAAAAATTCAATTTCTTCAATATCGAATTAATTTGCGCATCTAGAAGCAACTATAATAATAACATTTCTTTGTCTTTTTAAAAACATTCTGATATTATTTGTGCAGGCTACGATATTTTTCTACTGGTCGTACTTTTTGTCGCTTGCTGCTTCATCATCCGGATACAACGTAATTACAACGAAGGAAAATGCTTCTTCGGCACTGTTATTGGTTTATTGCTAATATGGGCAATATGGTTGATTTGCTTCATGGTGATGCAACCAGAAAATCGTGACACAGTTGTCGCTTTCGGGACAATTGGCACAGCTTACTTAATTATTCTCGGTATCTTAACACCAAGAGTTTATTACATGGTCACACACTTGCCTAGAAGAAAAACTATCGAACAAAAATTTGATTGCGTCGATTTACCGGTCGATTCGATCGGCAATACGATTATCAAACAGGTCAGAATATTGTTTTTAATTACTAAATGTTTTTTAAGAATAATTAGTTAACTAATTATTTTTTTATCTGATTGTGAGTTAATCAATCATTTTAATTCACAGTTTCATTAACATTGTAATAACTAACTGCATCAGGTTATTAAAATAACTTTATATTTAATAATTTACAATATGAAATAAATAATAAATAATAAATAAAATAATAATAAAGTATTAAACTTTTTAAATATAATATATTGAATATTATAAAAGTAATTAAATTATGTTTTAATTAATAATGTATATATGAAAAAATTAAATTTACAGTCGTGTTCTTCTTATGATTACGTTCACCCTGCTCGAGTAAATCAAGGTCTTCAAGCATCGCCGACATGTTCGAATTACTACGGCAGTCCAAACCCGAGCTCGAAGTGTCGCGATCGATTCAAAAGTCCGAATTACCGCGAAATGCCAGAGAGAGGACACAGTAATTACGCATTTAAAGCGGAAATGAAGGAAATCGACACTGCTCACGTCGTAAATGCATCGCAAACATATGTCAAACACGTAACTAATTATTTTAAAATATACGAATTTTTATCAATCATATCTTTCCACAGATATCATTTATCATATTATATTACATCTACGTATAAACAAACGAAAAATAAGATTTACATAAATCTTTTTTTCTTTCAAAAAATTAACAGTTATACATGTTTGAAAATAATATTAGATTGATGCATAATTTTTGTCGTGTTTCGTGTGCTTATCTTTGACGCACAATAAATTATTATTAGATTTGTTTTCGAGCTGCGCTGCTAAGTAGCAAAGTACAAAGATAGTATGCAACCAACCTCACAGCGCAGTTCAAAAACAAATCTAATAATAATTTATTGCACGCCAAAGATAGGTGCACTAAATACAGAAATAATGCAACCTAATAACTTGTATTATTTATTTCATCTTATGCATGATATGTTTGATAGTCATTAAATCAAATAAAAATTTTTTAAATTTACATACACAAGCACAAGAAAATAACTTGAAAATCCCGTAAATTTTTAGGTTCCAAGAAATCTTGAAATAGCATCAAACAACGTCATTTACGCGCAACCGAAGGTCTATAGATCAGAAAGGGTGGTTCTGACGGATAAGAGAAATACAGGAATCAGGCATAATAGAGATCATCTTTCACCTACTGGTAGACCACGTGATAAAATATATCCCATGAGATACTCTAGTCCAGCAAATGTGTCACGGGAGCAGAGAATCGAAGAGGAGGTCGAGGAAAAGGAGAGCGAATACGAGGCAGATGAAGAGGATCAGGAGAACGAGGGCATCAGCCGTGTTACTCGATTTTGAGAAATTTAATTTAATTAATTATTTGCTTCAATCTCATATCGGCTTGTAAATTTAGCGTATACAATAAATAAAGCAACTTCTGATCAGAAATCTTAAAAAGTTTTAGGATATAGTATAATTAGGTTTTAGAGATTTCTTAATTTTCGACGGATTCTTTTTGGAGTAGCGACTGACTCATGAAGTACATAATTTACGCGGAAGACGCTATTCTTGTTAGGGTTTTGGAAACTCTTGTCTTCGCCTAATGATCTGAAATTTAACCAAACATCAGGTTCCATTGTAATTATTGGCAAACTAGCTGGCTAATTCGAGGACGGAAGTTCCTCGCTGCATTAAGCGCGCATGCGCGTGAGCGAGCGAGGACACAAACGGAAAGCTGCAGCGTGTGCAACGTAGAATCAATTTGGCATGTACCTCAACGCCAAAATTGCATTATGGTCGATCGTAATTTCGCAAGCAGGACACAGGTGTATGTTCCACGGGAATATCGATGACGAAATGGCGAGATAGCGACCGCGCAACAAAGCGATTCGCGAAAATGAAGTTGCGTTCACCGTGACGTACGAGAGAACAATTTGCCAAGGTTTTACATTTTCTTACCGATAGTGGTAAATAACATATATAATAATCTAAACTTTTATTAGACAAACTCGTATATTGCTAACAAGTCCAATTGTAAGATTATTGATGTATTTTATAATCGATTAAAAAGATATAGGATAATGGTTTCAACATTATTATAAAAATGAATGATATGTCATAAAATTTCGCATAAATAATAATACTGCCTGATTATACCTTAAATGTTATTTTTCAAAATTTTATATCTATGGAACACTAAGCAAAAATAAGATTTCAGATTAATAATATTTCATCTCTCGATCAATCACGATATATCGATCACGGTATCGATCAATCATATTGTTCAATTCAAAGAAAATTTACGTGAACTTCCAAAAATTCTATCAAATACGTACAGCCGTCTCGCCGATCTCGTTGCTGGTGCTCGACAATTTTACGATCACATGTGCCATGCTTTACTTCCAGATCATGAGACCACCATGAAAATCGCGAAAATTAGACCAGCTGGCGGCAACCGATAAGCCACCATAATGGGGATAAATCGAAAAGTGCATCGGTTCGTGAAAGGGTGCGCCATCCGGACCA
Source organism: Ooceraea biroi (assembly GCF_003672135.1). Taxonomy (NCBI): domain Eukaryota; kingdom Metazoa; phylum Arthropoda; class Insecta; order Hymenoptera; family Formicidae; genus Ooceraea; species Ooceraea biroi. The sequence continues at coordinate 16,098,976 of NC_039512.1, read as the reverse complement.
ATCTTTGCGCTGTCCCCCATGAAAAAGCTTCTGCGCAAGGACAAGCTGCAGCAGCTATAAAAGCCCGCACGAGACTCGTCCGCTTTCCAGTCACGTTTACAGCCGTCTTTCAAGTGATGAAAAAAAGAAAAGAGAGTTTCTAAGAGGGAAGCTACTTGAATTACGTGCGTTTATCAGACCAAAAGAAAGCGAGAGAATCAATCGCGAAATTTATTCGGGGAAGAAAAATTTGTCTCCTCTCGATATAGATTGAGGAAACGTACATTATTCCGAAAGCACAATTCTGGAGAAGGACGGAGTCTATTCACTTAATTTGCATCTTATTTCTTTCCCTTCGCGAAGCTTACATTAAGATTATTAATTCATACAAGATTTTAAAAATTTTATTCTTTTTCATTCTTAATTTTAATTAGCAAATTAACTGATATCAGAAATAACAAAATTCGTAATTCTTCTGAGAAATAAATGTTCAGTTTCTAGCTCAAATTTCCTCGCGAATAACAGCGACTTCTAGTGTACTCGATCTTTATCGACTCTATATCGAGATCGATGATCAAGGATGAGATTGGACGATCTGAAGAACAGCCGCGTTATCATCGTCACGGTGGTCTACCTCAGCCTCTTCCTGGATAATGTTCTGCTGACGGTAGTCGGTAATTACGATCAAGCCGTGCAAGCAAAGAAAAAGAGAGAGAGAGAGAAAGGATGAAAGATTCGGATCTCAGGTCATACAGTTAGCTGATCCGGAAATGTTTCAGTGCCGATCATTCCCGATTATCTGTGCACGCTCGACGCGAATACGACCGCGAGCGCCGAGGAAGACGAAAACGGTCGAGTAGGATTACTGTTAAGCTCGAAGGCTCTGGTCCAATTAATTTTGAATCCCGCCGTGGGCACTCTCACCGGCACCTTAGGCTACGCTAGACCCCTATTTCTGGGAAACCTGAGCCTTCTCCTAGCTGCTTTGCGTAAGTTATAAACGACATATTCACTCGTTCCTCTAATGTATAAAGTCCTCCGTTTATTTAATAATCCGTGAAAATGGCTATAATATGCTGAAAATAATACTAAGAATGATTATTATAGAACAAGATATTCCTATTATAATTAATAATTTACTTAATTCACTAAATTTAATACATGAAAGTGTGAAATTATATCATATCATATCTGAACGCTAAATATTGATGAATAAAAAAACGTTAATTTAATATCATGTTTACAAAAACTGATATTTATTTTAGTATTATTTATTTTATTTATTTATTCATAATCCTTGCCTAATACTATACTTCAATATAAATATTTGCAGTAGTGTATGTTTATTTTGATATATATTTTATTTACTTCTTTATTTATTTTAGTAGCTGCTGTATTAGTTTTACTGCTGCTGATATTTTTATAAACTTGAATTTTCGTTGTTGTGAACAGTATTCGCTTTTGGACAAACGTACGAGATATTGTTCTTAGCCCGGAGTATTCAAGGCATAGCGTCTGCATGTATAGCAGTCTCCGGCATGTCTCTGGTCGCCTCTCAATATTCCGAGGAGGATAAGAGATCAAAGATCATGGGTTTCGTCCTCGGTAGCATTGCCCTGGGTGTTCTTCTGGGCTATCCTATCGGTTCCGTGCTATACGATCTCGAAGGAAAAATGGCACCGTTTCTACTGGTGTCTTGTCTCGTTATTGTAGTAATTTGTAAGTAATCTTCTCAAAATTCGTGGATAATAATATTTTACGAGTATTATAAAACGATGATACGTATATATATCCTGGCAGGTCTGCAAATCTTTACATTAGACGTTCAAACAAACTCTGAAGTGAGTATGGTTAAACACATAAAGAAATATATAATTCAAATAGTATAATATTTTTTTTATCTAATTATTACATTTAATTATTATATTTTTATATAATTATTTATATCAAATATCGCAAATTCCGCTTTAATAATACAAAGCAAAATGATTAATTTGATATGTACAATTTATATATACATATGTAATTTCACGAAAGTGAAGTCTAGCTTCCAAAAAATACCTTTAGAATTATTAATTATTGCAATTAAGTTTACAAACTGTTTATGTAAAAATGAGATGAGATTTCGTTTATAATGATTAAAATTGTACAATTAAGTTCTTCCATATGCATCAGCCAACCGAACAACAAAGCACATGGATGCACTTGTTATCTAATCCACATATTATCATCATCTTTGGTGCCATTTGGTGTTCAACTTCACCAATGGCGATACTGGAGCCTTGCCTACCAATTTGGTTGCGAACCCACATCAAACCCAAGGTATACAAACGAAAGAACCATTTCTTAAAAACAAGAATTATTAATAGCGAGTTTATAAATTTCGTTTATTTTTAATTGTCGTATAACTAATTCCCTACATTGTCTATTTATCATAGTAATTACTAATTACTATGATTAATGATAGTATGTAAAGACCAGGAATCAAACCATATTAGACGTCAACTAAAATTAGCGATAAAATTAACAAAAGAAGCTTAACCAAGTACCTATAACAAATTACAAGCTTAATCTAATAAAAGTATAAAGTAAATAATAATTCCAGTAAAAATTGTTTGTTCCGCCAGAATAACAAATGAGATGAAATCCTTTTCTCCGACCGAACTGGCTACTTTATTAATATCAATTACAACGTTTCAACCTTCATTTTAGGTCCTTCTCAAGTAAACACAGTTATTTTCTACAATAAAGAAAAAGCAACAAAAAATATTACGCAATTACAATAAAGTTAAGTCACACAAAAATATTACACAATTACAGTAAAGTTAAGTCATTCACATCAATAAACCGAAAGTAAGAAATGTACAAAAATGATACAAATGATACAATTCAAAGAACGAAACAAACCGCAATAATAAAATAATACCACTCACTGGCAGAAAATAACCAGGCTAAAGCCTTAGAAACACACGCCCAACCATTACAAAGGTCTATCGGCGACTGCCAGCCAACCAAAACAACTACGTGTTTCCCAAAATCGTGTCATAAAACGTTGTAACTGATATTAATGAAGTAGCCAGTTCGGTCGAAGAAAAGGATTTCATCTAAATAATAATTGTTTCAAGGCATTGATTCTACAAATTCTACAAAGATACGTTAATTGATGTTTCTTCTGCAGAAATGGCAATTAGGCACGGTCTTCATACCAGACAGTGTGGGTTACTTAATTGGGACCAACTTCTTTGGCATGATAGCTTACCGTTACGGACGCAGCAAGGTGGCGATCCTGGCCATGTTTGTGGTCGGCGTCAGCGCTGTTCTCATCCCTTCAGCGAACACTATGTCGCAGTTGATAGTTCCGCATCTGGGGATGGGTTTGGGCATCGGCGTCGCCGACGCAGCTCTGGTGCCACTGTTGGCTAGTTTAGTGGACCGAAACGGCAACTACGGACCTGTCTACTCGATCCAACAAGTGGCTGTCAGTCTGGCTTATTCCTTGGGTAATATACAGGTTCCAGTCATAAAATAAAAGCATTTGTTTGTACGAATAATGTCGAAAGAAATGTTCTGTGAAATTAAGAGCAAAACTTTTTCAGAGTAAAAGCAGATACGGTGCAAAATTGATATTTCAGGCATATGTATCAATACTTGCTTTGACAAGTAAAATTAGTTATTGTTAATTAATGACAAAATAATACAAGATTAAATTAGACTATATTTTATTTTATTCTGTCTATAATGTTTATCCGTATCAGGCTAATATTTTATAAAAATTTTTAATTTCTGGATTTCTCTGTATGTATCCATTCACTCATCTGCATCTAATTAATGTTACTAGAAAAAGTATTACTAATAAAATTATTACTAATAAAATGTAATTTTTTAAGGTCCCATTATGGGCAGCGAAATGGTCAAGACTATCGGATTTCCATGGGTCATGCGAATCGTAGGCATCGTGAATATAGCGTACTGTCCATTGCTAATATACCTTACGTTGGAACGTAGAAAGCTACGTTTAACCAAGAATGAAGGAAAAAAAGACTATGACACATTCCACAAATCCGTCATGTCGTATGAAAGATTTCATGATTCCGACGACGATCTTTGACGGTACAAAATGGAGCTTTTTTAACAACAATTATAAACTAAATATCGTACCAACAGAACAAATTTCTTTGTAAATTTAAAATATATTCGATTGGGTCGGTCAAAAAATTTTGCTGGATTTTCAATTTTTCAAATCAATTTACATGTAATACAGTGTTGATGATGTCTATATAAACAATAATGTGTAATCATCAGAGGATGATGGTGATAACTTGGCTTGGATAAGTACTTTGTTTCTGTTAAATGTAGTAAATAAGATAAGATTTGACACAAAAATCGAACCAAACTTTTTGACTGACTCAATACAATATATATCAAAACTTTTTTCTTAACATGTGTGTGTGTGTGTGTGTCCATGAGAATAATACAGCTAAATAATTTTACTTTTTAATACTTAATTGCTTCATTTTCTTTTAATAACTATATATATTATAAATTTATATAAGCATAACATAAATATAAATTCAATAACTGTTCGTCCGTTAAAATCATCCATTGAATTATCAGGTAGCTATCATGAGCCGCTGTCACCATTTTAACAGACAGCCACCAAATGTCGTTAAATCCGCTTTTAGACACCTCAGAATAGCGTCTGGTAACGTTATTGCGTCCCCAATTAAGCATGACATGCAGGAGAAGAGGATCTTTGGCGTAACTGAATAGCCAAGTGAATTATTGGCCGAACAACATTACTGATGCTGTCATCCATAGTACGACGGTGTTCCCGGGATTGAAGAGCAGGAATCCGTTGAATTCGAGAAAACAATTCGAGAAACACGAGAGACACGGGGAAGAAATGCGCGCTCCCAATAGGGGGACATGACGACGACGATCGATCGAGCGACGCAGCCGGTCCCCTGAAAGCTTATTAATGCACTCAATCTGCAGCGAAATTCGTTTACGTTGCATTAACGATCCCGCCACCTGCTGCAAGCATTGACTCGGCATTAGTTTATACGCAGATCGCTCTGCCGCCTGCCACTCGATCAATGCGTACCTTGAGATCGATTGCTTTCAGAATCTAACTCTATGAACTAAGGGGATCTCAATTTTCGGAATCAGTAACGTAGGAGATTTAAATAAAATTGAATATTTGTATCTCAAACGTAAATGGAACTAAACTCTTTTAAACGACCTTACGAAACGTTTTGTGTGTGTGTTTAAATTAATTTATTCCCCTAAAACAGTTTTAGGAAATTGGACATGCAAGATCAAACCATGTAGCGCAATACATTTACATTAAAAATATTTTACGTTTATTAATGTTGAATTGTGTCTTTGCTATTGTTTACTGATGAATTATCCAGCTATTGTTCTCCGAGCAATCTAATGGTTTTGGTCTGCCTGATAAAGCGGCACAAATATTGGTCGTAGGGCAGTTCAAGCTCGTCGATAAATCGTGGCTATTTTCCTTGGGAAAATCAAAGGCGTAACGTAAACAGGCGGACGGCGATACCGTCAGAGGGATTTGTAAATGGTGTACGAGACGCAAGACGAAATGAAATGAAGCGTGATTTTGTGCCCTGGGGTTTATTCGGTGAACAAACGCCGATCGTCATTAACAGGGGTGTTGGACTAATCGCATCCCCGTGACAAGGGAAGTTAAATGCAGCACCGTGGGCGACATGCGTGCATACGCATGCAGACCTTTCTAAAAATGAAGCGTCCCTTTGGAGAATGTTATACACCAATTGACGGCAGCGTTGAATCGTATTAATAAATTGTAATGCTAATAATATTAAATCTATGTTGCTAAAATAAATTGAAAGTATATCATTACTAGTTCGTATCTCATATTTAATGATATAAATGCATTAATATGTCTTCATTTCAACTTACGAGAATGAAATGATACATACTACCTATCTCTATATTTATAATCTAAATTTTTTAAAAAAGCTTCTTCTCTTTTCCTGCAAGAATAATTTTTCCAGTGAAAATAGATATAAAAATAATGAAAATAATAATTAAAATAAGCTAGGAAGTATAAGAGATAAATGAAAGAATGTATTTTAGCAATTAACTAGTGCATCGAGTTTAAAAGATTCTACAGTATTGTTCTCTATAATTTTCAAGTTAATTCTTATATTTTACAAATACATATACATAGAGATTTCATTTTCTTTCATTTTTCTTTTATTTCATCAACAATTTCTTCTATAAGAGATGGTTTTATTCTTCCACTTCCGCAGACATACTTTCGTATAATTGGCCGAAGACGTTATTTCTCTGTCCGATATTCCGGACATCGCGCGGCGAGTCAGTAATTAGGACTGGTTAAATTATACCCTATAAATAGAAAATCGATGTGTGTGGCGTCCATGCGACTCTAATTCCGCACGAAATAAAGCGTGGCTTTATATAGTACAAAGTATGATGCGCAAAATCTCTCTTGGCTACGTTGTTAGCAGTGAGATAGGCAAAGAGAGCTGTGATAAAACACGAACAGCAACCACGATGATGAGAAGTGGACGAGTGAAAGGACGAAAGAGCGCATCACGTATATTTAATGGAGGAGCATGATGATGGTCCAGTAATTCGACCGCCCCCACGTAGCGAAACGTTGGCGGCCTCGTCTGGTGACGCAAAATTCTGGAGTAACGCCGAGATAACATATAGCCAAATAAATATAAGTGAAACATGTGGTAATAATCGCAACATGCATCATCGAGAGCTAACGATGATTTTCTTCTATTATCTTTCTTTTCCATTCCTATTATTATTTATATTTGGTAATTCTCATTTAAAAAATCATTATTCGTATATCGTAGAGTATGATGATTAAGATGACTGTCACGCATTTCTACCGGATGCATTTAAGTTCTTGTCACGCATCGCGCTCCCGTCTGACCTTTACGAGTGATCTCTTCGCTATCTTTCGCTTCGACGAGAGAGCCTTTTTAGCCCTAAAGATCCACTCCTCTCTTGCGCGCGTTGCCCCAATTTCGTCCGCCGCTCTGCGTCTTTGTATTCCATGATGTGGCAGAGATTAGTGGCGCGGCGTTGCATGAGAGATCGCGAGTAAACCCCACGATAAACCGCGGCAGCTCTCATCGTCGACCCTGAGCGAAATTTAATGCCCACCCGATTTCTCCCGCACAACCTCCCCCTGACCCCTTTCCTCTTCATCATCGCTAACGAGTCATTCAGTGCCCATCAAATCTCGATGGTCCTCCTCGCGTTTTTTTTCCTCCCCCGCAGTGTCGCGTATCTTCTCGCTTCTCATCATATCGTTTCTCTCCATCTTTTTCCGCGTTGCGCCGTTTTCGAAACCGTAACCCTGGCCGGAATCCAACCGGACAAGACCGCGGTGATATCGGCGTCCCTGACAATCTGTCCACCTACGTCGGTTATACTGCACATACTTTACCGTGATATGCGACTTTGAAGGAACGATCGATCGCCACGCACAAATCAGAGCTGAAGGTGAAAATGTCGGGATTTTCCTGAGAATTAAATCTCAGATAAATCGAAGGGAGCGAGAAAAACAAATCGAGAATAGAATCGTAAAAGCTTGGCTGAGTTGACTTTGGTGTTTTATCTGTCGCGAGGAAATTCGCTTTAAATCGGAACAGCCAATCGTCGACATTGCCCTCCGAAAAGAATCTCAGAAAATGAGAATCCAATGACGCGTAATATTGTTTCTCGTCTATATCAACGGACGTTGTGTCAACACATGGATTTCGCTGGCGCGATTACGTCATAGATTTTGTCGTCGTAGCGAAAGGTCGTAAAATACCCTCATTCGATCGATCCACTTTCGTAGAGGAGCGAAAGAAGCACGACATTAATTGCCTCAGAATATTCGTGAAAAATAAATTTTAACTGATTCGTAAATATAATAATAATAATAATAATAAGAAATGACACGAGACATGTAACGGAGTTTGACTGCATAATTTTCATATATACTTTATTCAAGACCCTCTTAAGAAAAACAGTTGTGCCAGACCAGCACGTAAATATTGTCCAAAAGAGAGCTCCAAAAGAGAAGATCAAGCACATCAAGCATGTACATAGTGTTCGGAAAGCGCGCAGTTTCTTCAACTTAACAACGCATTCTATGATGAATGCATCGACACTGCCTCAGCTAAACTTTGATGAGAGAACCGACTACGGAAGTGAAGTCTGCGACGAAAATGTATTAATGCCTAACATCAAGAGTTAACTAATTTCAGCAAACTAAGCACTTCGCGCATTTTCGATTGTTTTACTGAAAACTTGAAGGTTGGTGCTGCTATCAAGGAGTTCAACATTGAAAATTGAAGTAGCTTTGCCGACGGCACGTTTCTCAATTTTCTTAATTTCAATTTTCCGATCCACATTTCTGGCAAATGAAAGAAATCATGAAACACGACTGCAATCTGGGGGATCTGCGGAAGAAATTGCGACCCACCCCATATAGGATGTGCCATCGGTATAATCCGATTTTGCTTTCACGTGGTGGACATACGTCAAAGCTGCGTACGCGTACGCGCGTGTCTTGCATAATGAACTGCGGAACGTTAACACGAAACGATTGTCAATTAGCATTGATAAGGGTTTTACATGTAGTATCAAAAGATTATGCGGCACCTCTCGAGCGGGGAGAGCACAATGATCGATATAAGCCTTGTTTACAGCAGATACAAAGAACATACCGATGCTAAGAGCAGCTTACTCCATCAGTAACGCAACTATCATAATTGAAACATTTAAAATAAGAGTCCATGTAAAAGATTTCCTCCAAGTCGCATCTAAAGTCAATCTCACAAATTGTTATCTTGTTTTGGTATTTTTAGTTTTTTATAGAGTCAGAAATTTCAAGCAACATTTATTGCAAACGTGAAAAACTGCCAACAGTTGATGGTTTGTTGCAAAATCAAATTCGAATATTTTCATTATATAAAGATTATTATATTTTATATTGTTTATTCAAGAATTCTATATGCAATAAAATGCGCATGTCACTTTTTAATATTATACTTTTTAAGTATTTAATATTTAATTTTAATATTAATACTCGCTGTAGTATGTATAATACACTATTATCCATATTATCCATAACATTATCTGGATTTGAAAAAATTTTACATGAGTGTTCGCGTCAGTGAATTGTTTGCGGTTTGAATTATTCTCGTTTTGTTCCAGCTAAACCACACATACACACACATACGTGCATTCTGCTTCCGGACAGTATCCTATATAGTTTGCGTTTGTTTTAATAATTCAACATCTATCTGATACAGCACTCAACACGTCAAATAGTAACGTATTTATATCAAGCATAGTACATATAAAGCATAGTACATAGTATAATACCAACTGAATTAGTTAGAACGACGCGACGTCAAGTCAGACTCGACGCAGGGCCACCAAAGGGTTGAAAGTTGAAAAATTCAACCCTCTGCAATTCCGCGGCCGCTGCTACATTAACAGCGACACGCGTTCACAGTGAAATACCCCAAAACGCATTTGCGAAACGCATCGGGTGCAGGTGCGCTCGATCAGGGGTTCCGCGAGCTCGTTAGCTCCCGTTAGCGGAGCGCGTGCGGGCGGGAAAGGAGGGAGATGAAAGAGGGAGAACGGGGGTCGACGGGTCGATCGATCGAGCGCGCGCGGTATCATCGGATATCGACGCACGCCGGCCGGCACTTGCGAAATTCCGAAGCCAAAAATCTCGCAAGCGGACAGTAGGGGATGCTGTCTCGGCTCAGCCTGCCAATCGGTCGACCGACCGAGCGACCGATCGACCGACCGCCGACCGGTTCGCTTGCCTGCTCGCTTGCCTGCCTGCCTGCCTGTGTCCGGGACTCTCTCACCACCGGCCGCTATCGATCTCGTCGGAGTGCGAGGCGAGAGAGCGCGCGCGAGAGAGGGAAGACGTCTCTCCTCTGGTATCCCTGCCGCACGTGCGCACACACAGACAGAGTGATACGCGCGCAACGGTTGCGCCGCAACCTCGCCTACACCTACAGCTGGAAGATAAGCGCGTATCCAGCGGCTGCGAGGCATACCACGAGGGTGATAAGCCTCGTCGGTGAGCCCCGCGAGAATCGGTACCCATTTGAACGGTGGGCCATGACGGGCGCACCATGGAGATATCAAAGCACTGCGACACCTATTCCATCGCCAGGCACGTTGAGCGGTGTGCGCGAGAGGGCGATGAGGGTCCATGAAGCTGGAGCACGCCGAGCGGATACGCGCGCACGCACACACTCGCGCACAACGCGCGCGCGCGTGCTCGATGCGGAGATAGCGGCCCCAAGACGCGGACGACGCCGCGCGTACGAGACGCGCGCGGAGCGGAGAAGCTCCGTGGGAGGCTCGGACGCGTAACCAGCCAAGCTCCGCTCCGCTCCGCGCCGCGCCGCGCCGCAACCTCGCCCCGCGGACACCCGCGCCTGCCTAAGCCGAGAAAGAGAGAGAGAGAGACTCCTCAGTAAGCTCGGAGCTTTCGACCGGTCCGTAGCTTGTGCTCGCTCGCGTCGTCGTCGACGTCGTCGTCGCCGTCGACGACTCGTTGCGACGCGTCCCGGCGCGAAACGCACCGACACGCGATCGCGCTAGTGACCGGTAACGATCGTCCTGATTCTCATTAAGATAAAGAAGCATCCCTTATCTGATCGGATCTAGAATCCTCCGGAAAACTGTCTGTGAGAGATCCGAGTGACAGTCGAGAGGTGTTTCGAGTGAGTGGAAGCTGCGGCGAGTCGCAGAACTCCTAGCTTGGATCTTGGATCATGGCATCGACGGGACGGAATGATTTATCAAAAGCTGTTGTCTGCGAACTGAGCGGTAGCCTGGCGAACGAGCCAAAGATTCTTCCGAGATCAATTTATTGCTAGATAATCGCGAAGAGCTTTCTCAGCCTCGGAGCTTCGCTTCTTCGACAACGGCAGGGATGAAGACGAAGAAAGGGAGACTCGCGAGGACGTCTGTGAGATCGATGCGGGTTCAAACTGGCGATCGAACGTCATCGGGCCACGTACTGATCCCGTCCCGTGCGAGTGGTCGTGGCGATCTTCGATAAAGAGCTCGCAAGGGTAGGCGCTCGCAGGGGAAAGGGTTTTTCTCTTCGAGGCCAGCGACTATTTGGGGAGACGATCGAAGCTGCGTGCGGAGGTGACGATGATCTCGCTTCCGGAAGCGGCCGGAGATCCTCTCGTTTAAAGCTCACGCCGGGCGCGCGTGATCGCGGTGATCCTGCCGCAGCGTCTCACGCCGAGGGCGAAAGGGATGCGCCGATCGCCCGATTGGTTTCGCGATTATATGGGGGCGCGCGTAACACTCTCACTTTCACTCGTAGCGCGTGATACGTACGTGGAATGAGTCGACACGAGGAGGAAATAAGGGACTGATTAATACGGGAAGCGACGCGATCGAGGGGTGATATTAAATCACGGATCCGTCGTGATTAACATCTCGCACGCGCGCGCCCACGCGCGCGCGTGGCAATCTTCGAACTCGTCTGCCAAACTGAGTAACCGGTGACGAGGCTCCGCAAAATGATGGAGAGCACGCCGTGACGGATGTATCGAACGCCGACGAACTTGAACGTGAGAAAAAAAATACGCGAGTCGCACGAGTACGCGTCTGCGTGATCGCGCGGCGACGGGTCCAGCGTTTCCAGTTTCGCAGCTCCGAATTTCGACGGTCGCTCTTTCATTCGCCGAGTAACTTCCAGTTCCGTCCAGTCGATCGCGGCTGAACGCTTTCGGAAGCACGTTGCATCCGTTGCGCGTGCAACGGGACGAGAATAGGACGCGGTCAACTAGCGAGCGTAATACTACCCTCGACGTATTTGAATTAAAGAGTTGCCAAGGGTAGCGAATGAAAGAGATACGTTTACCGCGAAGGGGTTGCGAGTGGCATCAAAATGAGAAGACGCGCGGGTTTTGTGCGTATTCCTGCGTTCAGTGACGATTACTTCAAAGAAGAATAGCGGCGGAAAGTTGGGGAGTGTTGTGGCCTCTTGAAATGACGTTCATTCGACATGATGACTGTGGACGAAGGACTCGATCGTCCATAAAGACGAGCATTTATTAGCAGCAGAGAATTGCGAATGACATTTTATTGGAATGATGGCTATTTCGGGTCAGACACGCGGGTGTGCCATATTTATAAGACGATCTTCACGAATGATTTACTGCAGGTGAGCAATACAAGTGGGGCTCTGTGTTTGTGTTAATTGAGTTTGTTATTCAGATATCGTGCAAGCAAGCGATTACATTCGCGTACCGAAGAATTGATTTTCTTCGCACATTCTTAAATGTGTAGGTGTACCTTACGTAAGTAATTAACATGTTCCATCCAATTAGTGCATCTGACAATTACATAAACTGTGCGTCAATGTTATAAAAAGCATGTAATTTAATTATGAAAAATACATTAATCTAAAAAATTAATTTGCATTTCTTAGAAGATATTGTTTTTCTTTTCTAAATTTTAAAGAATCTCGAATTGGAATTTGTTTTTAATTGCCTTCTTTGAATGTATTATGATTATAGTCTCCTAATAAATTCACGTAAATGAGATCAAGTTAAATGTAAAGATATTATAATAATAAAATATACGCAAGTTAACTTTAGAAATAAATTATTGACACATTTATAGAGTTAATTGCTCACTAAGGGATGTTCCGAATTGGCAAAAGTGGACATGTAATATGATTCCTCTCTTATAAAAGGTTTAGTCAAGTTTAGTTCATGAGAACGTTATCGCACTAATAGCTTTCAAGTTATAAGTTATTAAAGATGAAGAACTTTTAGTGAATTAAGCTGTAGTGAAGCAAATGAGTAACGAAACACATTATACCTACGTCATTCTGTTCAAATTTCTACTTGAATTATTCTTTAACGAATCTTTCCGATACTTACGAGATTTTCGAGAGGATGTTACGCTGTTAAATATTAAAATTTAATATCTTTCATAAAAAGATCGAACGCTCTCATCCATTAAATTTTAATTTAGATTCGAAGAATGATAATTAAGTGTTCACTTTACGTCAATTCTAGATCAGATCGTCATCTGATACATACATAGATAAATAATAAAGAATATATTTACACTTTTCAGAAAATTAAGTTCTCTGAAAAGCAGTAAGTTCATATTTAAGTATTCAGATATGTGCTTGAAGCAGAACGAGGGTCTACTTGTGACGAAAATTAACAGCGTAACATGACAGCATTCTGGAGTAACAATGATTATGATGCACTACACGGGCACGTAAATTATATTATTATATAATAACAGTTTCGCATACGAATACTCGTTGAGCATGTATCCACTCACGTCATCATGACATTCCAATTATCCGCAACCTCGGTTCCAATTTAACGGATAAAACGTCGCAGTCGCAAGAGCGAGAGACGCTCGCGGGGAAGATAATCATCGACAGGAAACGTATTAACAAGGGACTTAATGCGAAGCGGTTATTCTCGTTGAGAATTGCAGACGGCGGCGGCGGCGGCTAGATGCGGCTTCTTCATGAATATTGAATCGCGTAATTTCATAATTCAGTGATTAGACGTGGATTTCCCTGGTGGGTCATTGCCTTCGATCCACTCGCGAGGCTAAAAGGGAACGAAAACGCTTAAGAGACAGGCTGGAACGGGGGACGGAAGAAGGATCCCGCCGTATGCCAGCTACACGAGTCATACCGATGAGATATGAAATTCATGGGATCGTCCTCAATCCTCGACGCTTGTACAAAACGTTCAGAGCATTCCAACGAAATCATAAAATCTTCGAGTTTTCTAACGTTCGTATAAAATTTGGTTCTTTAGATTGCTCGAAATAACGACTGAAAAATTGCGTTAATGCGAGTTACATTGATACGTGGAGCAATAAAATGGAAAACTGAATTTTCCATACATTATCCCGTACATCTCTGTATGCTAAAGTTTGACGTGAATCGTCGAGAAACGTTCGTGTAATAAAAAAAAGTGGCGCGATAAAAAAATCGCGAAATAAATCTTTGTTGCCACTCGAGACCCTCGTTTCTATGAGACGATAAATTATAGAGAAGAAGAGAAATATTATTTCAATTACAGGAGGCAAAGAGAAAGGGAAGAACTTTCGCATCACGAGCAATTGTAAATTCTTTCAGATTCGAGTTCCCGCTACTCGCAAAGACGTACGCATACACTAGGAAACGAAAGGGCGACGAGATGTGAAGCTTCCTCATTCACACGACTGCCCTCCCAGACATAACTGAACGTTCCTATTGCGCTCGATGCACGTTACATTAAGCTCAAGGTGATATGGAAGCAGAAGACGAAGTAGATGATGAGTTGTCGGAGGCCACCGACACGGAAGTAATGAAACGATTTGCATTAATTGCTTTTGCCGTTACAAATGCGTGATATACGTTTTACGATAACGATGCTAAAACAAGTTGCAAATTAATAATTTATGACCAGAGCTTGGATATTGACGACTTAGAAATTGTCAAAGGCATTGAAAATTCTAGGAGTCGCAAGAATTCTTATAAATATTGCATCAAATGCTTGGAATAAAAATTGCCAGCCAAACGTTTTAAATAAATAGTGTTATTTATTTATTCTTTTATAGTAAAGAAATTCTATAATTATTATAAATTCCAATGGGATAGTGAAAACGTGTAAAAATAATGTAACGAATGATTAGATAATTTTGTTCTACTCTTTAGGCTAATCACAACAACAACCTTGAAAACTTTGAAACGATGAAAATCTCTACGAAACCGGTATCTTCTCGGACACCGGAGAAGGACGACTGCTCTTTAGTACGGTCGTCCAATCCCGGACAATCGGAAAACGTCGACTCCGCCGATGACAATACCGAAAAGTTGAAAACGTCTGCGCGACCAGAATCAAAAGTACCCCTAAGTACAAGCACAAAGACTGACGTGAAAGAAGGCGAGATTGTCAGGCTATGCAGGAATAAAAAGGTCAGCTGTCAGGACACCATACACGAGTACGATGAGGACGACAATCTCACGATGGATAGAGTTGGAAGGTAATTAATCCATAATCTAATACTGGCAAATGACAACGCTACAGTAAATCAATTGCTTTTCCTCTAATATTCTTAAATTACATTGTTATACGCGATAACATACGAGTATCATGAAAATAAAACGCTGATTCATCAAATCTTATTCTATTATAATATCTTTATAAATGCAAATTTACGTAAAGTTTTAAACACGTTAAATTGTTACATTAAAGGTACCTGGAAGCGCATCCTGCTGTGGTGGAAACATGGGTGCGGGAGAAAGCGAGCCTTCAGCTTCGACAAAAATTGCAGAAATCGTGTATACCACAAATGAAAGCACCGAGTAGTACGCCGAGCGTGGAACAAGAAGAGAACGTCCTCAGTCGTGGTAAACGTAATAGTGTCACGTCCGATCTCTTCCAGACCTGGCTGGCCTCGAGTTCACCTGCAAAGCGCTGCAGAAGCCCCAACAGGTGATTAACATGCCATCAGATAAATAAAATATCAGTTGCTTTTATATCTAAAACATTATTCTGCATTTTATATTAAAATAAATAACAAAATAACATAAAATGTAGAATAAAATAAAATCCATTTAAAATAGAATAAAATAAGTTCAATTTGATTGACTAAGAGATATCACTTATATATTTTATATATACATATATGCTTCTTTTTAATTTTTTAAAATTTATTTCTATATTAGAAGTACTTCTAAACTTTTTCGGAGCCAATCTGGCTTTGCTTCGTAATTAGCTATTGAATATGCATATGCACTGAACCTTCCAGGACTCATACCTCGCTGATGGGTCGACGCGAAGAGCTCGGTAAGCTGGACGACAGCGACTTGTTCATGGAACTGATAAGGGATGTGGCGAACGAGTTAGATATCAACATCCTCTGCCACAAAATCCTGGTAAATGTCGGCCTACTCACTCATGCCGATCGCGGCAGCCTGTTTCTGGCGAAGGGACCTTTGGACAACCGGTATCTCGTAGCGAAGCTGTTTGACGTCACGCAGGACACCGAGCTCGAGGAAGCTGTACAACGGGCAAAGAACGAGGAGATCAAAATACCGTTCGGAGTCGGTATTGCCGGTTACGTCGCGCAGACCAAGGAAATTATCAACATCAAAGACGCTTACAAGGTTTTTTTACTATTTTTTATACTTGACATTCTCGTTATTGGATCGATTCATTGAGCTTTGAACTTTCCGTTCAACCTTATTTTAATTATTACTACGATATTAATTATATTATAATGGCGATTATGTCATTTTTACAAAAAATGTAGCATGATAAAAGGATAATAATAAATTCCCCGAATAATCGACTAATTTAAATCGTTGACTCGGATATTATCAAAATTAAATAGATATTTCATCCTTATTAGGATCCAAGATTCAACAGCGCCATTGATATGCGGACTGGCTACAAGACAACCCTGATCCTGTCGATGCCGATCTGCAATTACGAGGGCGACGTCATCGGAGTCGCCCAGATCATCAACAAGACAAACGACAGCAACGAATTCACCAACAGAGACGTCGAGGTATTTCAAAGGTGGGTGAGAAAGCGTGGACGGTATACATTTGTGATATTCGTCACGTAAACGCGCTATAATAGCGGATATCAGTAACTATCGTTTCGACGAGATATTTGAGCGGCTACTAATGTGCGTCGAGCACAATCGCATCAACTGATTGCATAATAACAAGGCCAGTTACAGGACTATGTAATTGCTGTGTGCGCAATTATAATCGGCGCCGCGCGCGATCGATACGTTTATTAATACGATCGCGCATCTAATTTTACAACGCATCGATTACCCAGATACCTCACCTTTTGCGGCATCGGCATACAGAACGCTCAACTGTTCGAGCTGTCCGTACAAGAGTACCGACGCAATCAGATACTCCTCAATCTGGCCAGGAACATATTCGAGGAGCAGAACAACCTCGAGTGCTTGGTCACGAAGATCATGACCGAGGCGAAGGAGCTGCTCAAGTGCGAGAGATGCGCCGTTTATCTACTGGATCTGGACTGCGGCGAGGCAGTAAGTGTACCTTCGTACGCGAGGACGTAGCGATAAAAATTCTTACCGGATGTCGCTCGCGTTATCGTTCAACCACGATAAAGTCACAGAAAATACAAGACCATTCTTGAAACCAGTTTTATCACGAGCAGAAAAACGCATTTAATTAAACGCGTGTGTGTACAACGTTGTATTACGTAACGTGAAATTATTAATATGTTAATATCATTAACGTATTATGCAACATTTGATTAATTAAATTATATAATTAGATTAATGTTATTAATAATTTCACGTGCGATGCTAAATTAATAAAACGGCTTGCGCGATGACTAAAGGCACAATAAGAGATGCTAAGTCTCGTTCCAGGGACATCTCGAGAAAATCGTCGAGCGGCCCGGGAAATCGGTGCAAGAGAGCAGAAAGCCGTTGTCGAGAAGAGAGGTGAGTGGCACCGCCACGTGTTACTCGAATTCGTAAGTCTGATGATCTTTTTCTCTTTCCTGGCGGCTCAGAGCAACAACATCGACATGGAGGACATTTTCCAACAGCACGTGAGTATACGATCCTAAGATTCTAAAGCGAAATGTACATGTACAGAGCAATGTACAGTTATTTTACAGCGCTTCTGATATAACAAATATGCTCCATCGTTTTCTTCGTTTAATTAAACTTAAGTCGCATAATATTAAGCAACGTTGCAATTAAAATTTCAATTAAATTTTTCAATAGCTCTTTCTCTCCCTCAAATGATCGAAAATTTATCTAAATCTTTTATTAATATCTATATCAGGCAGTAATACCTTTAATTGTGTCGCTAGACGTAGTTTCTAATAAATTTTGAGATATATGTTTAAATTTAAATTCTATTAAAGATCATAATTTTGATAATAATAATAATTGAAGAACAATAATGAAAATGGCAATAAAGGAATATTACTACATAATTTGTATGCAGCGCTTTCATTACGTGTTCTCCATAGGCATCATCCGAGAGCAGCAAATTTACCATGGTTTTTGAGATGGAGAACGAAACGCAAGAGGCCCGAGTCTATCGACCGAGTACCAACGACTTATCGAGTTCCTTGGGACAGATCGCGAGATACGTCGCTGCGACGGGCCAAATTCTCAACATCGGCGATGTCACTACTTGGTTGAAGAAAGGCGTAATGGAGAGTGGAAGAGAACCCATCAGAAGTATCCTGTGCATGCCGATCGTCAATGGACAGAGGATCGTTATCGGAGTTGCTCAATTGATCAACAAGGTCTGAATTGATAATTTCTTTCCTTCTTAATTTTTAATCCGAAATAATCCGCTACTAATCTGTTATTGAATATTTGCATACGCATTACTATTAATTTGTATTTGATCCATAATAATCTCCTATTAATCATTTGCATGCTGTGTTACACATCCGATGCAAGTTTTGTTTTACTAACTTTTTAGTCACACGTTGCTCGAGTACAGATCACTGAGAGTCGAGCAACGATATTTCATTTCATTTAAATACATGTGTCTGCGCATCCAATATAATTTCATAATAATATAAAAAGAATGCACGATTTTATATTATAATAATATTATCTAATATCGTTAATATTGATGCTAATATTAAAATAAGAAGGTTTCTTATATAAAAATATTGAATCACGTATGTTTAAAAATATTTATGATCCATCAGCATAGAAGAAAGATGGAATTAAAATATTTTAAATATACGTCTTTTATAAAGTCATTAGAGTTGATGAATATTCATTAAAAATATTTATTGCAGGATAACGGTACCGCCTTCACCGATTCGGATGTATCGATATTCGAGGCGTTTGCCATCTTTTGCGGCCTCGGCATTCACAACACACAAATGTACGAATCCGCATGCAAACTGATGGCGAAACAGAAAGTGGCCCTCGAGTGCTTGAGCTATCATGCAACCGCCAACAACGACGACGCCCTGCGACTCGTTTCTGACGCGATACCATCCGCGGAGACGTATAATCTCTACAGCTACACGTTCATCGACTTCGATCTCACTGACGATGACACGTGTCGTGCTACCATCAGGATGTTCAAGCAGTGCGATCTTATACAAAAGTTCCACATACCGTACGACGTCCTGTGTAGGTGGATCCTCAGTGTGAAGAAGAACTACAGGTGAATATTCACGTCAGTCACATTTTTATCCTGCAGATCCTTTCCCTTTGTTCAATATGTGATTCTTCTACGATAACATCTGTAAAACAAATATCGATTTCAATTGAGTTTTACTTGAATGAGTTTAATCGCAAATTATTGTTATCGATAGACCGGTGAAGTACCACAATTGGCGGCACGCGTTGAACGTGGCGCAGGCGATGTTCGCGATGCTGAAAACTGGCAAGATGGAACGGTTCATGACCGATCTGGAGATCCTCGGTCTTCTGGTAGCCTGTCTCTGCCACGACTTGGACCATCGCGGCACCAACAATGCCTTCCAAACGAAAACAGAATCCCCGCTGGCAATCCTGTACTCGACCAGTACGATGGAGCATCATCACTTTGACCAGTGCGTCATGATCCTGAATTCCGACAGCAACAACATCTTCCAGAGCTTGTCGATGGAAGATTACAGACGGGTGATGAAGGTCGTGGAAAGCGCTATTCTGTCAACCGATCTGGCGATGTATTTCAAAAAGAGGAACAGCTTCATGGAGCTCATCGACGACGGCGAATTTGACTGGCAGAGCGAAGAAAAGAAAGAATGTAAGTTGAAGATTGCGAGTTTATTCGCTGAATTCTTGAATATCTTCCGCTCTTAAATGATTGTTTCATCTTTGTTACCCTTTTTCGCAGTGTTGTGCGGCATGATGATGACGGCGTGTGACGTAAGCGCGATCGCGAAGCCCTGGGAAGTGCAGCACCGAGTGGCAAAATTGGTGGCTGATGAATTCTTCGATCAGGGTGACTTGGAACGGCTTCAACTCAATCAGCAACCGGTGGCGATGATGGATCGCGAGAGGCGGGACGAGCTGCCGCAGATGCAGGTCGGCTTCATCGACGTCATTTGCTTACCGCTCTATAAGGTCATGTCGGAAACGTTTCCATGGATCCTGCCGCTCTACGAGGGTACGATGGAGAACCGGAAGCACTGGCAGGATCTAGCGGAAAAGGTCGAAATGGGCTTGACGTGGATCGATCGCGACACGATCGAGGAACCGGTGGAGGAATTTGTCTCTTACGAACCCAGAGATATCGAGTTCACGGTCACGACGTTAAACTGCGCTCACGCCGATAAGAAGGAACCGGTGCCGGACAAATCAGCGCTCGGCCGATTCGCCTCGTTGAGAAAAGGCAGTCGTACGTTGAGCAAGGGAGTCAGACACCGCATCAGTAGGTCTCTCTACGCTAGGAGCAGCTCGGAGGACGCCGGCAAATCAAAAGCGTTGCTGCCGGAGCGGAAAAATCGGAACAAGCTGTGTCTGCTCATTTGACGGCTAACTTCGACGACACTTGAAAGCATTCCCGAGTGATGGTCCATGAATGGCGACACTTGGAAATAACTATTTAGACGCGTTATGGAGCTTCCAGAACACAGAAGATGGAATCTTCAGCGTTCGGACTGCCTGGAAACGGAAGTTTCATTTAGGTGGAAGTGTGTGATCAATGAAAAAGGGTTTTAAGATGAACCCGAAAGTCGCTCTTATGAGAGAGCAGAATGAAGAGCGTGAAACGCAACAATAGAGAAATCATTGTCTGCTTTGATAACACAACGGAATTATTCTCTCGAAGAGTATCTGAACGACACGGATTAAAGTGCTCGAAAAAAAGTTTAAAACTTGTTTTACAGCAGCGAAGTACTTACGGGAAATGAATCCTTTTTAAGAATTTTCAGAAGAAAAAGAGAAAGGGAAAGAGCAACGGGCGTTGGCATTTGCAGAGATTGCTATACATTAAGTATAATTTTGTAATGGAAAAGAACTTGATTTAAAAGTTTAAAGTCGATCAAAAGAATTAAGAATCGAAAAAAAAATAGTACCAGAAGAATTAGCAGTGAAGAGAAATTAAATTTCATATAAATGAAATAAAAGATGATTGTAAAAAAACAGATTTAAAAAGACAATATCAATACAAAAACGCAACAATTATTAGATCAAAGATAAAATAACTAAAATAGAAGAAGAAATGCATAAAAGAATTCAGATTTTGTATCAGCAAAAAATCGATCTACTTAATAGATCATTACAAGATCAATTAGAATATTCTGTAATTGCTTATTTTATGGTTTTTTGTAAAAATAAGAAGAGTAAAGAGAATCTTCATGTTGTTTGATAGATTTGAACACGAAGCGAGTCAAAGCTACAAAGCGAAATTCAATACACTTACACATTATTGACACATAAAATTTGATATATAATACAAGTGAGGATTGTAAAATCGAAATAATTGCATATTTACATAAATATGCTCTCTTGAGAGAATTCTTGAGAGAAATAAATTCTCTCTTCAGAGAATTCCTAAAAAAAAGAAAATATATATATTTCCTAAAAAGAAGAAAATATTCTATTATTTCCGACTTCACTACACCAGCTGTAGAAAACGAGGAATCAAAGTAACGAAATAGTAACACTAATGGTGAAATTCCGTGGTGCAAAAGAAAAGAAAGATAAATTGAACACGATAATTCGAAGAAAGGAAGAAAAAGGAAGAGAAAAGAAGGAAAAGAGCAAGAAGCGTACCTGGAATGGTCTCACGAAGAATTCTGCATCGGGTCTCGAGAAGACTGTTGTGCTCGTAGATTTTAAGGCGATAACACGTAGACACGATATTACGTAACAACGTGAGACATGTACATTTAGTCGATGGCTAGGTAGATAAAACTTGACGGTCCGTCGTTGCACCTCACAACGACATTGCTCATAATCGCAATCCTGTAGAACGCGAAGGAGTGTGCTAGGTGTGCATGCGAACACGCCGGGCGTCATCGGATGATAATGATGATGATGATGATAATGATAATGATGAATTCAATTTTGACAATCTTTTTGTATCACACTTCGATGATATTCTAGGCTATATAGTTTGAAGGGAAAAAGAAGTGAGAGAAGGGAAAGGGTGAAGAGATCGATGACGTATCGCTTACAGATCGAGAATCTCCGAAGTCGGACTCGCGGACACGCTGCTCCACGATGTACAAAAAGTTTCATTGTTTCATTATTCTTCAATCTTTCTTCGCAGAGCGATTTCCACGATAACGAAGAGGAACGATCGATAACGTTAAGATAAAAAAACTTGCTCAAGTCAATTTCTTGATGATTCCAATGAGGTTTCATGTTCTTCAATTTTTCACAACGAAGATTTCTAAGTAAATGATCTTACAATCTTATTAATTCTATAAAAGACGATTATTTAAACATATATTTGAAATATTAAGTTTCGTGAGAATAAAACTTTACATTTTGAATTCTGTAAAAGAACAATATCATAAAAGTGAATAAATTCCAAACGTTTTAAATCATGTAGACAATGAATCGTTTGAGCATATTGAAATTTGTAAGTAAAGAATTTTAAGACAGTAAACACGTGCAGTATTTTCAATTTTGTACGTAAAAAAATAAAAAAATTTTCATTCTATAAGAAAGAAACTTCTTTCGAGGAATTCAAAGCTAAAACTCAAGTAACTGTTAATATGATTGTGTGTGTGCTTAAATTCAAGAATATTCATTCTTCGGTCTTATCATTGTATACGTGTATATAAAATAAATCGTAAATATATAACGAGGAGCGGCACTTTCATGCCACGGTGCTGGTAGACAGTGGCACGCACACAATGATAATTGAATCGTGCACATACATGCATGTGCACAAATCCGTGATGCGAGCATGATCACCGCGAGTCCATCACTTATTTCCAGTTCGACTTTTGTACGTTGACCCTTCGGGAGATTGCCGTAAACGTGATTTACGCTACTTGTGTTATCGCGTTAGCGTTTTCATTGTTCAGTCATTACGAGCGCATCTCGTTTGAACGACTCTGATCTCTTGGTAATCAATGTACAATAAATAATTCGATCCTTTTTGCAATTTACATTGTCACTTCGATCAAATTGTATGGGATCGCGAAAAGATTTGCGCAAAACTTGCGTATCACTGCATTATTTTTTACAGAATCTCTCGAGCGCATTGTTTTCGGATGTGAGTCAAAGATTTGAGCAACACAAGAGTGAGAGACTGGTTTCTAGTCTTTTGATATAGCTGCGAATCAATATGCCTATCAAAGAAATTGTTGCACATGGTTAAATAAAATCTGGATGTGCTCAAACAATCGTGCAAGTATACTGAATTATTTGAAACCTTTCGTGAGCCTATAACAAATATAGCCCATTCTTATATTTAAGCTTTTACATAAAATATTATTTGAAAGTTACTACACCCTTTAACAAAAACAGAATTTAATTATAGATTGTGACGAAAGAATTGATACAACTTTTCGTGGTAAAGTATTTACCCCGCTAGAAGGAGAGTCGACAAATTGCAAATGCAATACATATATTGCAACGTAAAGCTTGCAGTACTTTCGTGCACGAGTTTTTCATCATGATGCTCCGCAGACAGTATTAATTCTATCATCTGCGTACTCACTCAGCGCGTTACCATTAACTTGATACACGTGTTGCATCTTGGAAGCAGGCAGTTAATTCGATACTTCCTGGGTCACATCGTGTCACGTAGTCACGCCGTGCTGGCTTGAAGATAAACTTTGATAATTCGCAACACAGTTTCAATAACTGCTATTCCTCCTGGATGTAACAGCATCCAATCTATATTCGATTTCTCATGTTTTTTCAACTGTTGACACGCAGCCATTAAAACAACTACCCATTTTATGTAAAAAAAATTAAGTATTAATTTATATACACTTATACATAGAATATCCTTATTAACCATAATTTAAACTGTTTAAACTAACTCACACAAAATCAGTGATTTAACGTTACTTTGTTGCCGCTAAAGAAACCATCATCGACAAAAATCGAGGGCAGATTTTCAAAATTAGAGATACATTTACATCGCTTTTTATTATTAAAACATTTAGAAATTACACTCGTACGATGGTGTCCTTTACAATTACGAATCATCAATCCAATATTGGTCCTACTAATTAAATTAAGTATAACAAACGATTTCCTTCTGCTTCTTTTATATTCTTTTTATGTTCGACGATTAATTCGCTATATATACATCGTATGCAAACATGCGTGTTGCATGCAATCAGAGCCTAATGCACGTAATATTGCGACGTCCAAAAGAATTAGTTAACGAAAACTTTCCACAGTTAGGAAATTCCCTTCCTCTCGCTTCCCGTTTCCGGATATATCTCTTCCGTCTGGAAATCGGGGATCCCTTCAATCATCTCTCTTCGATGTTCTCTAGCTCGTACGAGACTTTCTCGTTCGTGCCAGAAAGTCGTACACCGAGGCAGTGACACGCTTATTTGGCAAGATTCTTTCATCAACGTCGCATTACAACGTCGGACAGGCTCCACGCACATTGTGACCAAGAACGAGAGAGATCGTTCGCCATTGTATGCGATGCCGCGGTAAAGTACGCGCTAAATTAACAAGCGCGATCGATATCAATTTCGGTAAGCTCAAATTCCGACCATAGTCACGATAAATTATTATCCACTCGTGTATATTAACACATTCGCGCCCGGCGGTTCTGACGCGAGAGCCTTAGCTGGACGCCGCCTACAATTTCCAAAACTGTAGCTGAACACCGCAAGGTTCTGCTATTAAAATGGGAATGAATATAAAAACTATTGTTTTATCATATCAGCTTATAACTACTTGTTGTTTCGCAGTCAAAAAAATTTAGATGTTAGAAATGCAAGTTGAAAAAATTGAAAATTTAAATATGGAAATGTTAAAACTGAAAAAGCAATCTAAAGATGCAATCTTAGTCATTGTAAAATGTACGTAACTCGTTGTAAATACGAAAAAAGATATCGTAGAACTACGTCAACGGCAATCAGTTATAGATTTTGAAATGACGTAAAACTAAGTTGCCGGTTACGAATGTGTTAATCTTTATATTATTATATTATATATTATATTTATTCCGATGAGCACGTAAAATTTACATCGCATCGGAAGTCGAATTTATCGAAAATAATCTGATTCGACGTTTGCTTAGATGTACCTGGTAAAAAAAGAGGAAGAAAGAGAGACAGAGAGACAGAGATACAGAAAGAGAGAGAAAGAGAAAGAGAAAAGTAAGAAGTTGCGCCAAAAATATTGTTTCTGTTAATATTAATTGCGGTGCGGTGGTACCTTAGGCTCCCAAAGTGCATAAGAGAAAGTAAAAACTAGATGTGGTGTTACGTCGTTGTATCGTTTGAGATCATTGTCATTTACTAACTAATTCACAAGAATGGAATAGAAGACGTTTGACGTAGTCGCGAGCGGTATATCGAGTACTCGCAAACTAAGACTAGCGGCGACGGCGCCTCAACGGGTGTCGAATTCGAGTATCGGTTCGGAAAGTCGATTAAAGCGGCGTGCAAAGTCTCGCGCTGCATCGCAAATGGTGTTTGGTTTATCCTTGATCACAATGCCGATCGATTAAACATATTCTACTTTTTTTTGTTAATTCACCGCTTTTATACAAGTTTTGTTTTAGCCAATCCACAGATTTCTTTAGCGCAACGAGCAGTTCGTTTGCGCCAGTGATTTTTCAATCGAATTCATCAATTCGCCTTCGCTATCGAGAGGCATCTACCCGCGCGACGAATAAGACACCCCCGTCCGGTGTACGTACGTATGCGAAATAAAATTGGTGCTTGTTTTTTGCGCGTGGAAACACAAGCGCAATGGAAGATACGTCGCGGAAGATGAAAGAAACGTAAAATCATTCGTCGAATGCACTCACTGAAAACGAAACTTACGTAAATCCAAGTTGCACCACACACGTTATTGATTTAGCTCTCCTTTAGTTCTCTCGATCGCCAAAAAATACGCGCCAAGACACTAAAAACTCGAATGTTAGCTTCGTTAGATTAATTCACGCAGACACGCATTTCACTCACGTCTCGTTAATTAAATGCAGATGATATGACAAAGTCGTAAATAAACGGTAAAAAAATATGTAGACCCCGTGTGTATCGTATACGCGGCGAATCAACGTAGCGACTCGTACCGCACAGAACTGAACCGCCTCGTTCATCGGTAAAAACTGCAAACGATGAAGCTACGCTCGTCTCCTCCCTTCTTTCCGCACCTCGATTCGTCGCGCATATTTCATATACTTTCGTATGTTATATGTTCTGTACGCATATATATAGAAAATTGAAACTTATTACCAAGTACCACGGCTTCGTTAGACATCCACGCGCGCTTCGACGCACGCTCTTCCTCGCGAATGTAGAAGCTGCCACTTAGGATCGAGAGCGTCACCATCGCGAACGTCAACGGACACGGGACTCCCTTGCCGCGATTAGGCCAACCTTCCGTGAGCTTGTACCGTAACTAGATCGACTGACAGATGAATCTACGGCGACAGCGAAATTTCCGCATGTACATTCTCCTCCTCTCGCAGTACACGTCCCTTTTTTTCTGGCGAATCTCAGTCTAATCTACGTTGACTTTGTTTTAGAACTAAGTACGAGGCTCGACCCAGCAACAGCAAGAAAGTTCCGGGCTCCATCGCGCACGCATTCGGCAAGATCAAACCCGCAAGATGCACCTGAGCAGTTTGGCGGCCCAGATTCAGATATCATCTCATCTCTGATGAAGATTTGGTTTCTTTAGGCGCTGCAGGATTGCCGCGCCTTACGAAACTGGCTCAAACTAGCCGGTATACTCCGTGATCGTGTCGGCAAGCACTTATGAGCACGCGCATGTCCGTAATTCTAGCGAGGTAATGTCCGGAGTGCTGCGTGGAGGGTCACATGAAGAACTCTCTGGATCGGCTAATATGCAGTCACGACGCAGGTCTGTCCAGTACCGAGATCTCTATTAGCCTGAGGCCGCGGGTCGTTGGGTCTGTCAGTAGGAGGCCGCGCGGCTTGTACACACGATCGTTCTGCTCACTGACGAATTTCGCGACCTTGCGCAGACACTTTTCGTAGTGCGTTTCCGTGCATATGCTTATTAGATAACCTGTGAGACAGTACAAACAGCTCTCGCAGTAAGTGGAACAGCTGGCACGCTCCGCTTCCACGAAATAGTTGTTCAGTTGATTGATAGTGTACTCGAACAACTGTCGGTCCAACTGAAACAGAAAATACGTCAAACGATGAGTATTTCCTGCTACTGAGTATAGACTCTTTTAAAATAATTTTAAAACAATAATAAAGTAAGATAGAATAAAATCTAAGATGCAATTGACAATGTAAATTATCAATTCTTTTAACTTCCCGGAAAGAAAGTTTTATCGACCCCATTTATGCATATTGTGTAGAAACTAGAATATTAATCAAATGTTTTATACTATTGCAATACTTACTCTACTTTCCAGTTCTGTCGGAAACCGAGTTTGGAACTTGACCATTGTACCTTCGCTGTAATCACGTTGTATAAAGACTTTTTGACAGTTCTGTGGAGGCCCTCCACCTGCCTGCCCTCGTCCCGCGGACATGTCTTCCAGCGGAGTGAGGGCAGCATGATTGCCCTAGAAAGTGTCATTTCATTCAGTCATTTCGACCAACACTATCTACTCCATTACTTCAAACTTAAATCATAAAAACATTATTAATCTATATTCCACTGTTAATTTTTTATCTATTATTTGATGGGTATATATAGTTAGCTTTGCATATAATAAATGGTAAACGATAACACTGTCCATGGCTGTCAATGTAGACAATGGTGTTAAGTCTTAGGATCTCAAACTTATATACTTTTTTTTTATGGTAAACCTCCTCAGACTGTATGCACAATAACCTCTTCAAACTTGCAGTCTATAGAATAAAATGTGACAACACACGTTGTGTTACCCTCTTTAAAGTTTTCAACAATTTTGTTGTTTTTATATTTCCTTCCTTTCTTACAAACAGGTCACGAGACATGCTTGATGTCTTTTCACATTAGTTTGTATAAATCGATAAGTATTACACTGTGACTGTTATTGTTGACGTGAAAACCACTACTCGACATTAGTAATCAGCCTGCACACATTGATACATTTATCCGTCACGAGTGACTCGTTTTAAATCACGCTTGTAAGGCGAACTCTTCAAATCCGCTGTTCACAAAGCCAAACTTAACATTGACACTTGAGCCTTCAATTTTTTACTCGAAAGTTCTCGTCACTTTTCACTTTGGGTATCATAGCTGCGGCTAACCACAAAACCGCACCCACGTCTCGCCTCGAGGATCGCGAGAATGAGCAACCGCGTTCCCGTTCGTTTCACTTCGAATTGTTTACTCACTCCAAGACCGACGATCGACGAGAGAACGCGACACAGACGGACTTTTGCAAAGTTGTTGAGGCAAAAAAAAAACTCGGCAAGACAGTTCCTGACTGAGCGATAACAGGAAGGAAGCTGCCGACTGAAGAGGGCGAGGGATGGACTTACCAGTGGCATTTTGAGCTTCGTCTTGCCGGTGGTATGCTGTACGCTTCCGACGAAAGATGGGCTCAACCTCCGTCGTGGCGCACAGAACTGCCCCCGATTTCTCGTGCGCGAAACGGCGCGACGATGACTCGCCGAGAGAATCGCGAAGCTACCGTTGTCGCCCGCTGCGCACGGACAGCTCCACTAGCGACTGCCACGAGCTGCGCACGCGCAGGCGCCTCGCGTTGCGGCCAGCTGTGAGTTGAATGGCTGCGTTGAGCAGAAAAAGTTGTTTTGCAACTGTAAAACTCGTGTCCGATTGGCAGATGCTCTTAATTTTGATTCAATCTAAGAGCACGCACCAATCAGATTCATGAATCTACTGAACAGGGCCATTTATTTGATCCGTACTACACCACAACTTGATTTTATAGCGCCAATCAACTTGCGAATCAACTTTTCCATAACAGCTGATTGACTGCATAATTCCTGATCGAGATCTCGGATCGATTATATATCAAAATAAATTTCAGAAATATCAAAAATATGAAATAAACTTAAAATTGATAGTCTTCTAAATATTTTTTTATATATTTCATGAGTTAAAAATCAGTTAGTACTTTCATCTCGAAATCTTATAAATTTATAAATTTACATAAGTAAATATAAGATGATAATTTATATAATTTGTACAGGGATAATTTATATAAGTAAATATGATAAGATAGAATACAAAAAGTATAGGAAAAGATAGAGCCTTAATATATCCTGGAAGTTATAAAATAAAATATAATTTACATAAATCAAATACTGTGTATTTTTTATTTCTTATTTCTTTACAGTTCTTACTTATTCAGTTTTTCAGTTTAAAAAACTCTTATTGTCATCGTCTTATGATATATATGTAGTTTGTTATAATAAAAAAAAGTATTATAATAAACTAGATTAATAGAATTTTAGTCAACTTTTATTGACTTTACCATTTCAATAATTTCAGACATCAATTTCTTTTGCACTTCTCGTCTTTAACCGTTTTTAACAGTGATCCTACAAATTCCATGCAGATATCAACAGAATCTTTTTGTTTTCCCTCCAATAGAGATTGCAGAGTTAGCTTATTTACGGAGTCAATTATTTTATCATCAGAATTCTCAGAATGTGTACTTGAAGTCTTTTGATGCTCAGGTGAAATGGTAGAACCACAATTAGAGGATGCAGACCGAGATGCAACTGGCACTGAACTGGTATTTGAATTAGCAGGTGTTGCAGATAGGCCGAAACAAGTTGGAAATATTTCACTGGCTTCTTTTTGTGTTGGTAATGTTGGAGTTATTGTATTGTTATTGTATTGTTGCATGAGCTTGATTTCAGAGAATTTTCAAAAGAGGTTAGAAATTCCTTGTAAATATCCAACAAATGTACAAGTTTTGTGCTGGACTCGAAATCCGGCCTCTCCTGCGATTTAATTTCTTCACATTGTTTTTCGCTTAATGTGCGGTGGTCCCCAAACATGGTATTGTTCTAAACGAATAAACAATCGAAGAATAAATACAAGACTTTAACTTTTAGATACTTTTACTTAATATTGTTGTTGATAGTTACACTTTTCTGACTGCTGCTCTCACTTATTTCCATGCAGACAGTTTTTTGTGGAACAAAGTGTTCTAAAAATAAAAGCATTTCAAAATATCAAAGACCTGGAATATAAACCTGAAGTACAATCGGATGGAGAAGTGAGGATTTTCAATTGCAATAAAACTGGAATTTAATATCATGCAACATTAAGGTCACGGTATAAAAAATTATTTATACTGTGTTCACGTCGTCTGTCTCGCTCCATGATCTCTATTCCATGACATCTTCTGAGATACACGGTTGCACACACAAACACTGCAGATAGAAAATAAGTTGAACGAAACGCGCCTGATACAGTGTTTAATCACGTTGCCTCCACCGTACCGATTGGTGCATGCAAGGAACCAAGTACGAAATAATAAACACGACATCATATACTGATACACTATCATGACGATGACAGCTGATGTCACGTCTATTAAGTTGACACAGCCACTTTAGCACAATCAAATAAAACATTCATAGAAATTTAGTGCTCTTTTGTTGCTAATTTGTTGCTCTATTCCGGATTTTGTTGCTGCAGCCATTTCTTAAAACACAGTGGCTGTGCTAGCTTAAGTTTAAAGTTAGCACAGCCATATTAAAAAAATTTTTTTAAATAAAAAACAAGGCATAATTATTTAGTGCTATTTTGTTGCTTCATTCACAAATTTGTTGCACCACCCTTATCATCGGAACACTACCCTTAACTATTGCACATTTAGCACAACATCCTAGAACTCGAATTTCAGGAAAAATTACGACGGATTATGTCATTTCGATTTTGTTGCTTCACTTTTGATAGCTGTAGTCGAATTGGTAAAGACGTTATGGATTGTAGGGAGATTCATGTTCGAACCCTGGCTAAAGAGACATTTTTTGCAATAAATTGGTATTGAAAGTAACAGAACCCATGTAAAGCTGGACCCCCACCAACACCAAAAATGTTCATAGCTATCAGAAAATTTAGTGCTAGTTATGTGCTAATTAGTTGCTCTATTCCCGATTTTGTTGTTCGAATCGTTTAGCAGGAAATTGCGATCAAAATAGGAATTCCATCTTAACGTTAAGCCGGCCTCTCCCATATTGAAGAAACTATATAGAGTGCTCGAATCAACAAAACAACTACACTGGAATTTGTTGCTATTTTGTTGCTCTAAGATAGTGTAAATTAATTTAAAAAATATAATACTGTTTAAAAGATACTAACATCCGCGAACAAGTACAACGCAACGCGTCATAACTCTACCGACAAAACTCATTGCAAGAAGGTATTGCTAAAAATTACTAACCATAAAACACTTTTACATGAATAAGTATGTACAATAATTAAACCACACCTAAGTTAAATATATTAGATATATTAGGAATGTGATTTAGTTTTGAGGGTTTTGCAACAGATGGCCGTAGTGTCAGTTTGTTCCAATAGCTGTTTCCGATAACTGTTGTTTCTTACGGTGTTGACCATTATCCATAACATTTAGTAGCATTATAGCAATAACAGTCGTGTTTATATCATCGTAAAAATGCAACTTCCGAAAGCTCTTTAGCATTTTCGACATGCGTTGCTTTTGTTTTTTAATCAAAAGAAAACTGCGGCTGACGGTTATAGAATTTTTGTGGAAACTTATGGTGATTCTGCCCCATCAATTAAGACGTGTGAATACTGGTTTAGACGCTTTAAAAGTGGTCATACTCATGTGAAGGACAAAGAACGCTCGGGACAACCAAGAAAGCTTGAAAATGCAGATTTCCAAGCATTATTGCACGAAAATCCAACAGAATCCACTTCAGAACTTGCCAGAGCATTAATTGTTGATCGTACAACAGTTACCAAACATTTACATGAAATGGGAAAAATTCAGAAAGAAGGGAAATGGGTTCGACATGAATTATCGGAAAGTGCTATTTGAACATTTGCATTTCGTTGATCGCCAGGCAAAAAAAGAAGAGTCCTTTGTCTCGGATTGTTACTGGGGATGAAAAGTGGATCTATTTTGATAATCCGAAACGCAGAAAATCATGGGTGGATCCAGGCGAACCATCAACATCCACTCCGAGACGCAATATTGACGGTTCAAAAGTAATGCTCCGTATTTGGTGGGATAGTGTACTATGAGCTGTTAAATCCGCATGAGACTGTCACGGCTGATCGTTATCGACACCAATTGTACAAGTTGAAGCAAGCATTGGACGAAAAACGACCACCAATTGCGAGTAAAGGACGGAAAGTGATTCTTCTTCGTGACAACGCTCGACCTGACGTTGCGTTATCAGTGAAACAAACACTATTAGAGCTTGAATGGCAAGTCTTACCGCACCCCGCGTATTCTCCATGCGATTATTATTTGTTCCGGTCGATGCAACACGCTTTAGAGGATACACACTTTCATAATTTCGAAGAAGTGCGAAAATTCGTCGACGAATGGATCAACTGAAAAGAAGAGTGATTTTATCGTGGTAGAATTCATCTCTTGCCAGAAAGATGGGAAAAAGTTATAGAAAACGAAGGAAAATATTTTAATTAAGGTATTCATTCATTATCATATTTAAATACATGCGTTTTTGAGCAAAAAAACCCTCAAAACTAAATCACACTCCTAATAAAATGCCACGCCAATATTCAATTCCAACTGAAGCAGTTATTGTTGCACCTCTACGGCTAGGTTATGATAGTCCGGTCTCACGCGACCTCAATCGATCGTAACCGATTCGAGATCTCGATCGGAATTGTGTAGCCAATCAACTTGCAGCTTTTCCATAAGAATTTTCGGAGTGGTTCGGAGCGTCATTCAGCGAAAATCTAATAACGTTGTTCAACTGTTGAGTCTGCTGAATGCAACAATTGCCTGCTAGCATAGATTGCACATAGTTGCACAGTTTTCCTGTCCAGACGCATTGTCTGCAACGTCTTCAACTGCCCAGGTAAAACAGTGTATAAAATAATAAAATGTTGCGTGTCGATAGCCTTATACAGGGTGTCCCGGGTTTTAACCGACAAACTGCGGGAGCATATTCTACTAGTAGAAATAAGAAAAAATTCTTATATCGAGTTTGCTTAGAAATGCTTTATTACAAAGTTATAAACCAATATTGAAAAGAAATATGAGATAAGTAACAACGGAACATAGTGTAGAATTTGGAAGGTCCAAGATGTTTATGTTACGTGTATTCACATGTATTCATGTTCACTATGTTGAAACGATTCAGTATGATTGTTACTTTCACAACAGTAGCTGTTAGATTTTAATCGTCGTGTGAACTAGCAATTACTATCAGAATGCCAAAAGTGTTTTCAAATGAGGAATACACCGATATTCATTTCGTGTACGGATTCTGTGACGGAAATGCACGAGCTGCCGTACGAGAGTATCAACGTAGATTTCCTAACAGGAGAGTACCAGATAGATTTAAAGCAACGAATTACTAATTCAGTTACTGAGATGCAACAAAATTTTCAGGAATGTCGTACCGTAACAAATTCTGTACTACGTCGATGTCTAGCTTGTATCGATGTGCAAGGACAACATTTTGAAATGCGTCACTAAATCATTGCGTCGATAATTTTTATTTTTGTGAAAAAATCCGTTGTTACTTATCTGATATTTCTTTTCAATATTGGTTTATAACTTTGTAATAAAGCATTTCTAAGCAAACTCGATATAAGAATTTTTTCTTATTTCCACTAGTAGAATATGCTCCCGCAGTTTGTCGGTTAAAACCCGGGACACCCTGTATATGGATCAACGCGCAATACCTCGAAGGGATAATAACTTATTTCGAACAAGAAAGTTCGCAAGAAATTTCTTATAATCTTGTTTTCAAACGGTCCTACGTTCGATAAGAACATACGATTGATATTATACTCTCGCAGAACATATTCGACAGCATGATTATCTGCGTTGCTTTCAGCCGAAAGACTAGAATATTATAATGCTATACGTGCTGCGCGTACCATCGATTCATCGGTAACGAAACGCACGCGATGTCAGAAGCATGAAAATTATAGAATGTCAGGATTCGCAGAGTCGATCTATTATCTTACCGACGTTAGGGTACCCATCCGAGAAAACTAAATTATTACTTCTTCCTTACTTTTTTACTTTCTTTGAATTTATCATTTATTTAGATATTATACCTTTGCAGAACAACGTTTTTTACAATAATGCTATAGCATGATATTACGGAAAGTTAACGAGTGATAGTATATAGCAACGACAAAAATAAAAATGCTGATTTTCTTTTGTTGGTTTGGATGTATTTTATTGTTAGAATTTTTTCAGTCAGTTTTAAACGCTTGCTAAGCTTGACTGAAGTTAGTAATATTTTTTAAATTAAAGAATTAAAATAACAAAAATAAAAATTGGATTAAAATAACAACAGATCAAATATATCAGAAATAGTTATCTATAAAAATATTTGGTAACATTTTAGTTTTTTAAATCGTTAAGATTCCGCAAAATTTAATTAATAGAAACTTCATACAATTTTTTATCAACGAATCTACAAATGTAAAGAAAAAATAAACAAATATAGTTATTATAGTATGATAAATTTTTTATTATCTGTAATAATATTTATACTACGATTTTTTCTATTTCTCCGGTTTTCAACTAATAAAATGTGTAATATTTTTGTCATTTTGTACATTCAAGTATATATTTTTATATATCGATCTTATAATTCTCTTAAATAAAGCTTAAAGTAAAGCGCATAACATGGATACAAAAGATTGTCAGTTATTATACATCAGTTTATAAGAGCTGCTGGATAACCGGTGTAAAATAAATATCTTATAAAAATACTAACAACAGGATGTAGTTAAACGCAAAAATTTTTAAACTGTATTATCAAACCAATATAATATTGTGAAATTGTTTACTGTAGTTTATTGACAATGAAGTAAAACCACATCGGTGAAGAACTAACTGGTGATTAATTACTTTAATTAATCTTTGAGTGATAAGAAAGCTGTGAAATAAGATATACCTATTCGTACCACCTTAAATCAAATAAAATTGCAACAGAATTGTTATATATATATATCAAATTATTATTATTATTATTATTATAAAACGTTTCTAAAATAGATTCGTAGTTTTATAATGCTTACCGCCGCAAATGTTGCTATGGATAACGGAACCATGTTACCTGCTTTTAATCCGCATGGTATATTACTTCTATACAGAGTTATAATTAACAGATATTTTAATCTAGGCGAGTAATTATACCATTCCGCCGCATATCTGCAAAGATACTTTTAATGATTAATTTGCTTAAATGTATAATTCTATTATTAATATTTCTAAATTGCGCCTCTCACATAGCAATATTTCTTAAATTAAAACTTGGTAAGAGCAGGATTTAATTAAAATTGAAGCGGTAGAAAAATACTTCGTGCCCATTATCATGTTTATATTAAAATGTTAATTATTACGCTCGGTGGAATACATTCTGACTCTCGTCCATTAATCTCTGGCAGGGGTAACATACGAGTAGCAAAATCATCGAAGCTCCTATAATTAGAAACGCGAATCTTATCACTTCTTCCACTTGATCTAATACATAAACTATCTGCAATACATCACCGATATAAAATAATTATTCGATGTACAATAATTACTTTTTTACTAACAAGTTTTAACTTTTATTTGTCTTTAGAAACCTTTTTTAGAGATTTATATATTAAAGATACATCTATATATATTATTATTATTTATATATTATTATTTTATATTATGTGCTTATGTTTATCTTATAGAAATTCCAAATACTTATTAAATACCTACTCGAATTCCAATCAGAATTAAAATTACAATAAACAATATTAATAAACATAATGTAAACCCTTGATACGATGACTCCAATATATCAACAAATCTATAAAAGAAAAATGAATGTATTAATGAATTAGTTTTTAAATCTAAATATATAATTTGTATTCTATATCTTGATTTTATCTATCTCTTACAAATTATACGAGACTATTTTTGACAAAGTCTTTTGATTCTTACTCTATAGCAAGCTGGTGCTTTTTCAAGCAAGTAATGTATTCCCGATATAAACTTTCCTCTTCTAACATTTCAAATTCTGTATTCATGCAATGTTCATGGTCACTAATTTTATTGCTATTGTTCACTTTTAAAATCATGTTTTCAACCTGCTGACTTCGAAACATGAAATTTGTGATATTTTGCGAGAAAACCATGTAAAGTAAATATATTACATTTATAAGATTACTTTTATAATTGTAATAATTCTTATGTAACCAGTGTATAATAATTTTATATTATATATATTATTTCTATTATATTTCAAAACTTCTTAATTTCAAAGATACGGTAACAAGTCTGTTCGAATATAAAAAGCTTAAAACTGACGGAAAGTAATTCTATCCGCGAAAAAAATATGTTATCAAATCTAAAGATAATATATATTTTTATTGTCATTATTGTGGACCTTCACTTTCTATTATATTATTATATACATTAAAATTATTAGTATACTTTCAGCATACTCACCTGACACTCGCAAACAGACTACATGCATGAGTAGTAGATATAACGTATACTGTATCAATGGCGACTATGATAGTTATGCCCACTACGATTATAGTGGTCGTATAAAAATAAAGTAGCAGAAAATGTTCATTTTTATCCAACCTGCATTCTAATTCGATTGCGAAAAATCGCGGACGTGATTCGTTAAGGGGCAGTATAATATCCAAGAATATCGGTTTCAACGGTACTATTATAAATGCCGATGACATGATATACAATAGTACTGCAATATTAAAAGACAGATATGTTGTTGTTTCAATAAATATGTAAATATACCTTATATACCTTACAAATATTCCCATTGTTATATTTAAATATGAATATAAAACTGCATGAATGTATTATTAACATATACAAAAATTTTCTTAAATATTAATTGTTCTTCCTACAATAGTATTTTTAATGTTTTGATATACAATACATATACAGAATATCCGGTAATAAAGATACTAACTCTTGGAAGGTGACAGAGCAGATTGAGTGGAATAAGAAAGTCTTGTGTTTTCCAAATACCAAGCAAATTTTCAGATATTAGGTGAAAAAGATTGACAAATAATAAAGTACCTCGCGCGACGACACGGAGTGCTCTTGACACGCCATAGCTGTATTACCTAATAAATAATAAAGAGCATAAATAAGTAGCAAGGGAGGAAGAATAATGTGCATCCTTTTCTAATATTTTTAGTTTTAATTATCTAATCTAAATAACTATGTCGTCATGTTTAGAGTACTATGTCTACCATCACGATGTGCAAGACGCGCTTTCATTTGGAAATCCTTTCCATCTAATATCCCAAAATATGTGGTTGTTCGGAAAATAATACAGAACTTTTCTAACAACCTGCTCTATCATCTTACAAGCGTTGGTATCTCTTTTATTAAACATCCTGTATACTCACACGTGCACTTGGGTCATCTAAAATTTGTTTAATATATTATTAGAGTATTAATATGTGAATATATTTTAAAAGAGAGAGATATAAAAAGATATATGACCGTTGCAGTATATAATGTACTTACTGGAGAAATATATTGTAAATTTTCGTGAAAATGTAGAGTACTCTTTTAAAACTCGAACGTCTATTTTATTTGTAAATATGTCCCAATGTTCGTCCATAGCTTGATATAATTTTTGCAACTGATCAAACAACGATTGAAATATAATATGTTACGTCTACAATAGCTTTGTGAGTTTTAATAGGACTATAAAACCTCACATACTTTTAACAAACAATATCGAATATCGAACATATAGTTCTTACGAATATACCTAGGAATATACCTTATCGTAATTCCATAAGTCATTCATTATTCTTACAAGGAAACCAACTGATACAGTGAGTTGATAAAGGCCATCAAAAACCAATTTCGAATCGTCCCAGTGATCGTATAGGAGTATTACCTGCGTCCAATATTCGTTCGTAAAATATAAAAGTATATATATTACAACATTACTCCATGTTTAATAATATATAATTTCACTTTTTTATTTTATATTTTTATACATTTTACAATAAAAAATAACTTTTGGACTAAAATTTTATTAATACTATTCACGAACATAACTTTTCAAATTTAAATGTGTACAAACCGATACATTACCTCGAAGGGACAATAACTGATTTCGAGCAGAATACAAAAGGTTCGCAAAAAATTTCTCATAATCTTGTTTTGAAACGGCCAAAGACCCACGCTCGATAAAAATACCCGATTTGCGTTATACTCTCGCAGAAAGTTCGTCAGCATGATTACCTGTTGCTTTCAGCCGAAAGACTAGAACATTAATGATACGCGCTGCATGTACCATCGATTTTTCGATATTGAAACGCACGCGATGTCAGCAGCACGAAAATTATAGAATGTCAGGATTCGTCAGCGTCGATCTATCATTTTGCCGACGTTAGAATTATGCTGTTCCCATTCGGTAAAACTAAATTATCACGTTTCTTACTTTCTTTGAATTTATAAGTTATTTAGATATTATACCTTTACAGAACAATGGTTTTTACAATAATATATATGCTATAGCAAGTATATAGCATGATACTATGGAAAGTTAACCAGTGATAGTATAGCTACTGGATAACCGGTGTAAAATAAATATCTTATAAAACTACTAAAAACAGCATATAGTTAAAAGATATATAAAAATTTTTTAACTTTATTATCAAATAATATTGTGAAATTGTTTACTGTAATTTATTGACAATGAGATAAAACCATATCGGTGAAGAACTAACTAAAGATTTAATTAATCTTTGAGTGATAAGAAAGCTGTGAAATAAGATATACTTATTCGTACCACCTTAAATCGAATAAAATTGCATCAGAATTGTTATATACATATATATAATTAGCATAAAACGTTCATAAAATAAATTCGTAGTTTTATAATACTTACCGCCGCATACGTTGCTATGGATAACGGGATCATGTTACCTGCTTTTAATCCGCACGGTATATTACTTCTGTAAAGAGTCATAAGTAATAGATATTTTAATCTAGGCGAGTAATTATACCATTCCGCCGCATATCTGCAAAGATACATTCAATTATTACTTTGTTTAAACTTTCTATATTTAAAAATATTTATTTAATTATAATAATATTTCTATTATATATATATATATATTCTATTATATATATATATATATATATATATTAATATATCTAAATTGCGCCCCTCACATAGCAATATTTCTTAAATTTATACTAGGTAGAAGCGGGATTGAATTAAAATTGGAGCTTTTAAAAAATGCTTCGTGTCCATTAATATGTTCATATTAAAATATTAATTATTACGCTCGATGGAATACATCCTGACTTTCGTCCATTAATCTCTGGCCGGGGTAACATACAATGAGCAAAACCACCAAATCTCCTATGATTAGAAACGTGAATCTTGTCACTTCTCCCACTTGATCTAATACATCAACTATCTGCAATACGTCATGTGATATAAGTCATATAATTATTCGATATTATGGACAATAATTACTTTTTTACTTACAAGTTTTAACTTGTATTTGTATTTAGAAAATTTTTTTAGAGATTAAGTTTTTAGAGATACATCTATATGTATTATCTTATTATTTATATATT
The DNA here is from genome assembly GCF_003672135.1 of Ooceraea biroi. Lineage (NCBI taxonomy): Eukaryota > Metazoa > Arthropoda > Insecta > Hymenoptera > Formicidae > Ooceraea > Ooceraea biroi. Next base: position 16,059,090 of record NC_039512.1, on the reverse strand, counting down.
AACATTTTATATTATTATATGCTTATGTGTATCTCTTATAGAGATTCTAACTAAAGTAAATAATTATTTAATACCTACTCGAACTCCAATCAAACTTAAAATTGCAATAATCAATAGTAACAAACATATTGAAAACCCTTGATACGTTGACTCCAATATGTCAACAAATCTATGAAAGAAAAAGTAATGTATTAGTGAGTTAGTTTTTAAATCTAAATATGTAATTTGTATTCTATATCTTGATTTTATCTATCTCTTACAAATTATACGAGACTATTTTTTACAAAGTCTTTCGATTCTTACTCTATAGCAAGCTGGTGCTTCTTTAAGCAAGTGATGTATTCTCGATACATAATTTCCTCTTCTAACGATTCAAATTCTGTATTCATGCAATGTTCATGGTCACTAATTTTATTGTTATTGTTCACTTTTAAAATCATGTTTTCAACTTGCTGACTTCGAAACATGAAATTTGTAATATTTTGCGAGAAAACCATGTAAAGTAAATATATTACATTTATAAGATTACTTTTATAATTGTAATAATATTATTTTCATGTTACCAGTGTATAATAATTTTACATTATTATTATTATATTAAAATTCTTAAACTTTTAATATAATTAATTAATTTAATTTCAAGGATACAGTAACAAGTCTGCTCGAATATAAAAAGTGCTTAAGACTGACCGACAGGAATTCTAACCGAGAAAAAATTGAGTTATCAATCAAATTGGAAGACAAGATCAATATATACATCTTTATTGTCACTATTGTGGACCCCCACTTTCTATTATATTATTATTATATGCATTAAAAATTATTAATATACTTTCAGCATACTCACCTGACACTCGCAAACAGACTACATGCATGAGTAGTACACGTAATGTGCATTGCATCAACGGCGACTACGATAGTTATGCCCACTACGATTGCAGTGGTCGTATAAAAATAAAGTGGCAGGAAATACTCATTTTTATCCAACCTGAATTCGATTTCGATTGCGAAAAATCGCGGACGTGATTCGTTAAGGGGCAGCATAAAATCCAAGAATATCGGTGTCAACGGTACTATTATAAACGCCGATGTCATGATATACACTAGTACTGCAATATTAAAAGACAGATATGTTGTTGTTTCAATAATTATATAAATACCTTACAAATATTGTTATTGTTATTTTTAAATATCAATATAAAACTGCACGAATGTATTATTAACATGTACAAAAATTTTCTTAAATATCAATATAAAACTGCACGAATGTATTATTAACATGTACAGAAATTTTCTTAAATATTAATTGCAGTTCTTCCTACAATAGTCTCTTGAATTTTTCAATATGTACATATACATAACGTCCAGTAATAAACATACTAACTCTCGTGAAGTGATAGAGCAGATTGAGTGAAATAGGAGGTCCTGTATTTTCCAAATAATCACATTAAATTTTCAGATATTTGAAAAAATTGACAAATAAGGACGCGTCTCGCGCGACGATACGCGGAGTGCTCTTGATACCCCAATAACAGGTACAAGTAGGCTATACCTACTTGTATCTGTTATTACCTAATAAAGAGCATAAATACGTGGCTAGGAGGAAGAACAATGTGCTGCTGACATCTTTTTGTCTCATATTTTAGTTTTTAGTTTTAATTATCTAATCTAATTAGCTATGTCACTATGTTTAGAGTACTATGTCTATCATTATGACGTGCAACACGCGCTATCATTTGGCAATCCTTTCTACCTAATCTAATATCCCAAAATTTTACGTGGTTGTTTGGAAAATAATACAGGACTTTTCTAGCAACCTGCTCTATTATCTTATAAGTGTTGGTATCTCTTTTATAGATTCTGTATACACACTCGCGCGCGCGTGCATACACATATACATTATGCCATTTACATTTTGTTTAATATATTATTAGTGTATTAATATAGTAATATGTTCTAAAAGAGAGAGATATAAAAAAATATATTACCGTTGTATTGGGTCGTCCGGAAAGTTCGTGCCGATTTTTAATAGATGGCGTTGGAACATGTCTGAATATATCAATGTTATTGAAAACATACGATTTATATACATATGCTTAAAAGTGACATTTCAACGCATCTTTAGGAAAAAAGTTGTTTCAGATAAATTGATTCGTGTCAGTTTTGTACTCTTTTGAAGATGGAAGAAAACAAAGAACATTTTAGACACTTGATGCTTTTCTATTACCGGAAAGGCAAAAATGCCTCACAAGCAACAAATTCGATATGTTCTGTTTACGGAGAAGGCGCTTTAGCTGAAAGAACCGTACGTAAGTGGTTCGCTAAGTTTAGAGCTGGTGATTTTAACCTTAAAGACCAAGAACGCTCGGGCAGACCCTCTACTACTGATGATGACCAAATCAAGACACTGATCGAGAATAACCCGCGCTACACGACACGTGAATTAGCAGAGATACTGAAAATATCGAAAACCACTGTCCACGATCATATAGTGAAGCTTGGTTACGTAAGTCGCTATGATGTATGGGTTCCGCATAATTTGGCCGAAAAAATTTAATGGATCGCATTTCCATCTGCGACTCGCTGTACAAGCGCAACGCAAACGTACCATTTTTGAAGCAATTAGTGACGGGTGACGAAAAATGGATCATTTACAGCAATGTAGAACGAAAAAGATCCTGGGGTAAGCGAAATGAACCAGCATTAACCACTCCGAAAGCCGGCCTTCATCCAAAAAAAGTCATGCTCTGTGTCTGGTGGGATTGGAAAGGAATCCTATATTATGAGCTCCTACCACACAACCAAACGATAAATGCAGATAAGTACTGCTCGCAACTGGACGAATTAAAGACAGCGATTCAGGAAAAACGTCCAGAATTAGCTAATAGGAAGGGCGTCGTGTTCCATCAGGACAATGCCAGACCTCATGTTTCTTTGACTACCCGACAAAAATTGTTGGAGTTTGGCTGGGATGTGCTACCTCACCCACCGTATTCACCAGACATTGCACCTTCAGACTTTCACTTATTTAGGTCTTTGCAAAATTCTCTTAGCGGCAAGAACTTCAACTCTTTGATCGACATAAAAAACCACCTTGAGGAGTTTTTCGCCGAGAAACCTAAGAAGTTCTGGGAGAATGGAATCTTCCAGTTGCGTGAAAGATGGACAAAGGTTGTGAAACATAACGGTGCATACATAAGTCAATAAATATTTATCGACATAAAAAAATATTGCCTTTGAATTTTCCTTCAAAATCGGCACGAACTTTCCGGACGACCCAATAGTTTATAATATACTTACTGGAGAAATATATTGTAAATTTTCGTGATAATGTAGAATAATCTTTTAAAACTCGAACGTCTGTTTCATTTGTAAATATGTCCCAATGTTCGTCCATAGTTAGATATAATTTTTGTAACTGATCACAAACAACGATTGAAATATAATAAGTTATGTCTATTTAAATAGCTTTGTGAGTTTTAATATGGCTATAAAATCTCACATAATTTTAACAAATAATATCGATAGATTATAGTTTTAAGAATATACCTTCTCGTGATTCCATAATTGATTAATTATTCTTGCAAAGAAACAAACTGACATAGTGATTTGATAAAGGCCATCAAAAACTAATTTCGAATCGTCCCAGTGATCGTATAGAAGTATTAGCTGTGTCAAATATTCGTCCGTAAAATATAAAAGTATGTATTACAACATTATTACATGTTTAATTACATAATTTCAATTTTATATTTTATATTTTTATATATTTTACAATAAAAAATAACATTTGTATGGTGCAATTAGAATTTTATTAATACTATTCCCATATTTCTTCAAATTAAAATATGTACAATCCGGTGTGCATTACCTCGAAGGGATAATAACTGATTTCAAGCAGGATACAAAAGGTTCGCAAAACATTTCTCATAATCTTGTTTTGAAACGGCCAAAGACCTATACTCGATAAAAATATCCGATTGATATTATACTCTCGCTGGAAGTTCGCCAGCATGACTTTCGTTCCACGCCAAAAGATTCTAAGATACTAATTATGTGCGGCTCTCGCCGCTCGCGTGCATGCACTTGACTAGACAACTTGACAATGCAAGACGCTTCCGTGTCTCTTGATATCTGTCCCATGTATCATTGATTTTTCGAGAGCGAGTCACATGCATATTGCATCGCAACAAGCATGAAAATCATAGGATGTCACTATGTCAGTGCCAATCTATCATTTCGTGTGTATTGTCAGAGCACTATCGAAACCACCACTTTCTCAGAATGATATATTGCAATAACAATATAGTATGATATACCAGGAAGCGGAGGTCGACAATAATAACGATAAAGATGTATGCTGATCTTGTCTTCCACTTTGATTGACAACTTATATCTTTCTCGGTTAGAATTTCTTCCAGTCAGTTTTAAGCGCTGTTTATATTCGTGCACACTTGGTACTGTATCTTTGAGATTAAGAAGTTTTGAAATTTTGCAATAAGAAATCTATATAGAAGAATAGATTGATAAAAATATAATAAAACCTTGAAATGCTATTCTGATAATCCAAAATAAAAATTGCAAAAGAAATGCAACCAAAAAATTTTAGAATAGTTAATATTGTATAATTATTTTTATAATCAAGTTTTTATAATGTTGCTGCACATATAAATTAAAACGTGATATAAATACCTTATAGTAATATTGTTTCGAATATTTTCTCTCAAAAAATGGTAAAAATGGTATAAACTGACAAAATAAATATTTGAATCAGCTGTCATATTATTATTAATTTTATTATTATACATGCTGAAGAGAACTCCGTTACGGATTCGAAGCAAAGCAAATATTACAAGTAAAATAAATTTATTTACGTGCGCTTAGAATAAAGTGAAAGTGAAGTCGCCGAGAAATCAGTATAAATGTAGACTATAAAAAAACCCTTCAGAGTGATAAATATTGTACAAAACGATTTTAAAATGTCAAATGATGTAAAAAGTTATCATAAGAGACGAACGTTGATGTGATTCCTCGTGATTCCGTGAACTCTACCTGACGAGTAGATCACCGATTTTTTGCACCAGGATCGCTTCTGCTTTTCTTGGACCTATTTTGACAATATAATTCTGATTAAATATTGGAATGTAATACTGATAATAAAAGAATACATAATTGCATAATCCATTTTAGTTAGGTCGCACTTCTTTCAAGTATCTTGCGAGTACCTCGAAAATGGAAGACATTTCAACAAGATGATAGACGAAGCTTCATGGACTTTCAAAGCGAATAAGATCAGACACATCTGGTTGTGGACAGGCTCCACACGTGGCCCATGGGTCCTCCAGCTCCCAGAGATCTGGATGTAAGTGTTCGCGGCCGGGCGGTGGTCCACGTGGTGGAGTCGGCGGGTATCATTCCACGTCAAAGAACCTTTCGAGCTGCTCCGGGTCGAAAGGTGGATACCTGTAGGGTACTTCGCGCACTGGTATATTCCGCATGCTGGCCCTTCTGGATAGATATGGCAGATCCTCCTCTTCCCAGGATATGTCGACCTCATAAGGGAATTCTTCCTCAAACGGCACATCGAAGCGCAAGTCCTCCAGGAAGGGGTCCTCAATCATTCTCTCGAATTCTTCCTCAACCCTGCGAGCTCTCTCGCGATCCCTGATACCAGCCATGCTTCTCTGAGCGAATTCACGAGCAGCTACAACGCTCGGATGTTCCCGACCGTACTCGATGCGAAACATCTCGCTTTCGATGTCAGGTACTCTACACATTTTAAACGTGAGTTTAATCAATTAATCAAATTAAAATTTCAATTCTTTTACTGTCACCTGTCATTTAATATATTTCATTATTAAATTAATTATCTTTATATTTTGATAATAGCATATAATTATTAATATGTTTTATTATTAAAGTACTAAGAGAGTTTAAACATTTGTGTTTCACATTTGTTAAATTTTAAATTTACTAAAAATGATTGCTTTAAAGCATAATCGATATACTCTAAAGAAGATCGTCTCTAGACATGTAAATTTCAAATTTTCTTTGCTTTGATTTGTCATTGAACCATCAATTCTGAATTTTGCGTTGATATAATTTTGCATAGATTAAGTTTTTCTTAATGTGATTATTTGAAAAATTTATTTCTTTATCTTTTTTTTCTCCTGTTGTATTCTTACTTATAAATGTATCTAGATTTCTCCTCCTCCGCGAGTTGCACTGCGTTACCGCCAACATTCGCTACGGCTATCACAAAGTCTCGTCTGGCCTGTTGTAAATCTTCCAGTTTGCTTTGCACCGTGGCTACTTCTGCTGCATCTTGTTCATCGAGTGTCTCGCTATCAAGTGAGTACCGAATAATTATAATTAATATCGCATTAATTTATATAAAACAGACTCTAAATAAAACAAATCATAGGAATTATTTCTTCATAGGAATTATTTATTCCGTGAGAATAAAATTTCCAGTTCCTGTATTAATAATTTAGTATTAACTTATAATTTAGTATTAAGGAATATTTTTGATGAGAAGTTTACATAAAATATCAAATTCTCAATAATATGTGTTTGGTAAATTTTAGAATATATAAAGTAAGTTTCTTTTTAATATAATTTCTTATAATAACTTTCGTAATAATGCAAAATATAGAAATATTTTGCGTTAAAATTAGGAAAACATAGAAAGAATTCAAAAACCTCATAACTTTAGTTTTGCGAAAACAAATTTCTTTTGATTTACTTTTATATCCCTTTACTTTATTTTAGAATATTAATATGTAATCGAATCACCTGATTACTTGGATTGAACGATTCGCTATTTGGGATGCAGGCGCGTCGACGCTAACAGTGGGTGGTTGGGGGATGCTTACGATAATGGTGCGATTCTCGCTCACTGTTCTCGGTGGTATCACGATGCTGTCGATCGGACCTTCGCCGACCGGTTCGGCTTGTATCACCTCGGCATTTATAGACCTCGCCAGTTCCTTAGTCCTTTCAGGGATAGCTCGAAGTGCTTCCGGCTCTCTTCTTCTCGGCACTGCACCCCTCCTAGCCCTCGGTGGTGATGGGATGCGTCGCGCGGATATTTTCTCTCTGCCTAGTCTATATAAAAATGCAAAAATATGTAAAAAGTTATAGAATTTATAAAGATCATGGAACATGTTAATAAAATATTATATTAAAATAAAATATTAGATATATTAAAATAAAATAATATCAAATTTTTTATAAGATATGATATCAAATTTATATTTATATTTTCTTGATAATTCTCCATGGTTACCTAGGATCACCACCGATCGGGGCGGGTGTTCTCCTCGGTATTCTTCGCGGTGGTATCGTCTCCTGCTTGCGTGCATACTCCTGCTTGGCTTTTTCCGCGTGCTTCATCCGCGCTATCATCGCCTTTGTCATGGCGGGCTTAGTAAATTCGACTCTCTTCGGCTCAGACACGGGATATCTGTGCCTTCTGCCAGGATCTATTGCCTGCTGCGGTCTACCTATCTCCTGTTTCTGTTCATATTCCTTCACTAGGGTGGCAGGTCTCGTTTGCCGCAGTTTCTGTGTCCTCGTGAGTTCCGGTCGTGGATTTTGGCTCGCCATCGTGAATCGTCCTCGATATTTTAGATGATTCTTGATATTTGGGAATTAATATACAACGCACAATTATATTTGCAATATATAATAATATAGGAGCAGTGTCCTGTTATCCAGTCAGATATAATCTTCCTGCACTTTGCCATTGTAAAAGAAAATTTTTTCCTCTCTGTTTAGTCTGATTTGATTCTCCAACATACGACAAAATTCTTCTATTAGCTTCAAATAGAATTTGTTTTAAAATCTAATAATAAAATTTGAGACTACTAAATATATTATGCTAAGAGGTCCAAACTTTACATATATGCATCGAAAATATACGCTTTACATCATTGTGCATTAATACAGAAAAGATGATGTACAATAGCATGACACTTTGCATTATAATCCACTGCTTAATGGATCCAGGAAGATAGTTCTATAAATAAATTATCTAATAAGTGATATTGAAAAAACATGAAAACCTTGTGGAAATATATTTTCTAAAATTTCTGAAGAATAAGCTTTCTCGGTGACTAGCGCGACGATAAATTTCCTTGGCGCTCAATAAATGAATCCGGAATTTTTTCATGTTGCAAAAACTTGCGACATTAATGGCCCATTTTGAGCGGTACGCCCGGCGCTCGATTAACGCCGGGTAGTTTAATTTGTCATTACGTACAGAAATTTTGAATTATGACGAGCCTTAAAAATTTACGCGAAATTTAACATGTGAAGAACCGATGACAGCTGCAGAGCTTTTGTTTTATTCTCTCATAAAATCAAGTCCCTGAAGTTGGCAAAATCGAAAAAGATATTTTGTACTTTCTCTCACGATTGTTCACTATATTGTGTAGTTTTATTTTTACTGTACATTAACAAATATTAAAGTAAAAGTATATTTAGAAAGATTATAGTCTTGTATAAAAGGAATAAAATCATATCGTTATATTTCAATACAAAAATGTTCAATACAAAATTTAAATTAAAAGTACTACTGAGTTAAATATAATAATTTTACTTTTTTTTTAATAAAAAAAGACAGTTATTGTACAGATTTTTATATATACATTTTTACAGTTATATACAATGATTTTATTGAAGATATATCGTTTAATAATCGGCAGCATTGCTAGCCAAATAATCACGACGTCCAATATTGGATGCTTGTTTGTTCTGTACAGCTTCTAGTTTCGGACAGTCAGTAATTCTGTGACCAAGACCACCACAGTAACTGCAACCACGTTCATCTGAAATAAAACAAGGAATATCAATTTTATGTTTATCAGTCGTAAGTATAAATAAATAATAAAAATACAATAAAAACACGATCAATAAAAATGTGATAAATATGTATCTTACCTCCCAGATTGAGATATTTTTCATTCTCCGAACAAAGTTCCAGCAGGAATGGTGGTACCTTTTGCTTCGCCTCCATCAGCAGATGCTTAAGATCGAGCAGTACTGATTCATCATTTGCCTTGTTGATGAAGGTTGTCGCTATTCCAGTACGCCCGGAACGCCCAGTTCGTCCTATTCTGTGAACTAAATTACAGAAGCAATACGTTAACATTTCTTTTTCTCATTCAGTTTCGCAATTTCTCATATCACATAATACATTACCATAATTTTCCACATCATCGGGCATATCGTAATTAATAACGTGTTGCACATCGGCAAAATCGAGACCTTTTGATGCAACATCCGTTGCAACAAGCACGTCCTTTCGACCCGCACGAAACGCTTCCACTGAACGTGATCTTTCCTCCTGATCTGAAAACATGGCGAAACGTATGTCATTTATTATATCATATTCAATAAAATTCAAAATAATATAAATTATAATATTATATCGTATTCAATAAAATTTTCAAATAATAATAAAATTCTGTAATTTATTTTAAACAGAGCATACCTATTCCTCCATGTATCGCGACCGCTTCCACGCCTTTTATCAGCAGATATTCGTGAATGGCATCCACATCGCGTTTCTTCTCCGCGAATATCAAAACCGGTGGTGGCGTCTTTTGCAGGCAGTCCAGGAGATAAACGATTTTAGCTTCCTGCTTAACATATTCTACTTCCTGTATCACGTTCATCGAGGCGGCACCAGCACGGCCAACATTTATTGTTACTGGTTTCACCAACGCTGAACGCGCAAAATTCTGTATCCTTTTCGGCATAGTAGCTGAAAACAACAGCGTTTGCCTCTGACCCTGCAACATGCAATAGACAATTTTACTATTTTAGTGAGTATTATAATAATTAATATCTTTGCACACTTATCGCGTAGACTGCACGAAGATTGAAATATAAAATATAGAATAATGAACAAATAAAATATAATTACTCTGAAAAATGAAAATATTGTTCGCACGTCCTCCTCAAATCCCATGTCTATCATGCGATCCGCCTCGTCCATACAGAGATAACGGCATACGCTTAAGGTGACCATTTTCTTGTGTAGCATGTCCATCAGGCGACCCGGTGTTGCTACCATTATGTGTACACCTCTGTAAATATCATACAATACGCGTTATATAGATCTATGGCACTTATATTATAATATTAATAACACATACACTAAATACACACAACAGACACACGCGTACTGATCACATGGATGAGATAAATTAAATGATAAATACGAACTTGTTAATCACTGCTAACGACTCTGAAACTGGTACGCCTCCAATCGCCAAGCAACAACGTATTTCTGGACAGTCCACTTGTCTCAAGCTATTGGTATAGTGTCGAATTATGTCGTAGGTTTGTTTAGCCAATTCTCTCGAAGGGCATATTATCAATCCTGCGAGTCAAAATACATTAAAACGTTGATATCTATGTGTGCATATATGTATAAATATTTGTTCATAACCAAATGTGTTGTGTATAATCACATTATATTATTTATTATAAATGTTTACCATATGGCCCCTCCTTTTTAATGAACGGCATGTCAATTTCTTGTTCCAAACAAAACTCGATGATGGGTAAAACGAATACTAAAGTTTTACCGCTGCCAGTAGAAGCTATGCCGATCATATCACGACCAGACAATCTGCAATTAACGTCAGTTTGCCTATTTAATACATAGTTCAGCTAATTGATGATAGTTATTATGGTAACTAATTAGTATTAAAGGATAATGATGTATAATGCAGAAATAAAAATACGAACACCGTAGGTATTCCTTGCACTTGAATCGGCGTTGGCTTGACGATGCCCTTTTGCTCCAATCCGTACAAAATCCCTTTGTGGAACTTCATTTCTTTGAACGTATTCAGAGGCGGTGGCACCTCGTCACCTTCTACGAGTATTCTAAGCTTCCTTCGCACTTTCTCGTGACGCGCCTCTCCAAGATTGAGAATCACTCTCGGTGGTTGCCAGTTGGTCTTAATAGGATCTTTGTATTGAATGCCTTTGGCTAGTTCAGCCACGCCCATTAGAGCTTTATTCTCAGCAACGCTCTCCAAGATCTTCTCTTCTTCTTTCAACTGCTTCTCCATAGCGCTCTCCTTCTTGGCTGAAATGTTTATTTTAATAAAATTTTTCATCAATCAACTTAAACTGCACGAACGTCTCGTCAGTGTTCGCAACATTTCGTACCTTCAGCCAACTTTTTCAGCTCTGTGTGTTGATCCAAGAGAGAGATGTTGGACTTTCTTCCCCAGACCTGTCCATCGTCATTGTCAGCATCATCTCTTTCGTTCTCACTACTGCTCTTTCCGACGCCGTTGGTACTTTCTTCTTTCAGTTGTCCAAGTTTACCTAATTTCGTGAGTATCTGCTTCTTACGATGCTTAACGGATACGTACGGCACATAATCATCGTCCGTGTCTAAAGGACTGTCTTCCTCTTCCTCTCTCCTGTAACGCTGCAGCAAAAATAATTGTTCGCATTCAGCATAAAAACAAAAATACAGTGAATGTGTTTAAAGATATTTAATAACATATACTGCACATGTTAAACATTTCACGAGTTTATATTATAAGTTGAACTAACCTTAATCGTAGGTTTGTTGTTATCCTGACTGTCTTGATCCATTGTGAAAATATTACCGATAACAATAGAATTGATCAGAAAATTCTGTAATATATTATTGTAATAGCGATTTCAATTATTACTAGTTACTTTAATAGTTAATTTAAATAGTTTTTATTATTTTCCTCAACACTACAATCGTATACACAAGTCACAACCACGTCACCCACGATCATGCAGGCTGCAAACGATTGCTCCCACCATAGCATTTTAGAGCATTTGGAACATCAACTGGACTACAGCCTATATCCGCGCGTGCTCTCGCGAAGCGCTTTGTTCTGTTGAACGCAGCTGTTAAATTCAGCATATCTTCATTCAATTTTTTGTTTCATAAAGACTATAGAAGTCTTGCGAAATAATTTTCTTAAACTTTACTATTATGAATTGAAATACATATATATATATGTAACAAGAAAAATGCCTGCGGGAGCGGAACGTCCAGCTTCAATGCCTTTTCAGGACAGTCAATATAATTGGACGGACGATTTACCAGTTTGCAAACAATCCGGTGTGTGTTTTACTGAGTTATTGTGACAGGATTCGTACTTAAAACGTTATTTAGAATTAGCCAATTTTTGAAAAATCGAAAAAATAGTTCTCATAATTTCTTATAACCTATAATACGTTTTGTTAAGTAATACTTTAATAATAACAACATGTACTTTTGTTAATAAATTTATTATGCGTACACATTAATTCTATTTCTATCGATAAGCATGTCTTTTTTTTAACGATTTTTTGAACAATTTACAAATTTAATTTAGAAAGAATATTTTAGTGCTTATTTTAATTTTGATATTTTACGTCATAAGAGTTAGACTTATTTAAAGTTTATATAATTAATAATTTGAATGGCAATAATGAAATTACTATAATGATAACAATATGAAATATTTTAGGAGTGGGGTTTTCCACTAATCAAATTTATCGAGAGGATGGATATCGACAAGAGGAACATCCCTTCGAAGATCGTAGCTTTCATTGTAGATATGACGACTCCACGTTTCTCTATGCCGTGTTTGACGGTCACGAGGGTACAAAAGCTGCCAATTTCGCTATGCAACGAATGGCTGCTGAGATCTTACTTGGACAGTTGAACGGCAAATCAACCGATGAAGAAATAAAGGAGGTTCTTCGGTAAGATTCCTATCAAGGAAATTGAATGAAACAAGTATTGAAATTAAAATTGCCAGTTTAAATCTCGTTAATTTAGTTAATGAAGATTTTATGCTGTCCACATGATACTGACGCTGTCACTCTTAGCCAAGCATTTACGGCAGTGGAAAGAGGATATCAGGAATCAGTTGGCGATCTGTTAGCGGAACGTGCCAGTCTGCAGTTTGACATACCCGATGGACTTAACTCCTACGAAACTTATCAAAAGTTTCCAGATTTGGTTGGTCATGCAACATTGTGACATCTAAACTACGTACAGCCGTGTCTTTTAACGAATTGTTTTTAATTCTCTTGCAGGTTGACAAGCTAAATGCATTAAATTGCGAATTGTCAGCTGGAACCAGCGCTGTGGTCGCCCTAGTCTACAGAGGGAGGCTGTACGTCGCGAATGTCGGAGACAGCAGAGCACTGTTATGCAAGACGGACAGCAATCAAGTACTGAGAGTCGTGCAACTGAGCGTGGATCATGATTTGAGAAACGAGGACGAGCTCCTGCGATTGTCTCATCTCGGTCTGGACGTTGAATCAATCAGGCAAGGTATATTCGATAAACATCTTTTTATATCGACTTTTATGTCGATTTATCTCATCGAAGAGAGAGATTTTTAGTAAATAGAACATGTTGAAGGTTCTCATCTCGGGAATCAAGAAAATACACGTTGCCTCGGTAACTATCTCGTTAAGGGTGGATACAGAGAATTCGAGGAGCTGGCAGCTTCCGCAGCAGAGCCGATCATCGGTGAGCCAGAGATCCACGGCAGCATCGAGCTGGACGAGTCTTGTAGATTCTTACTGCTTATGTCGCGCGGCCTCTACAAGTCGTTGGAGGAAGCGACCGGTACCGATCAGGTCAATAAGGAATTGGCCCTGATAGCGGTTGAGCAGGTACCGCTCTCGATAGTAGAACGCGAGAATAAGTAACTTTTCAATTAAATGACGCGATAATGAATAAATTTTTCGCTTTCGTCAAAAATACCCCCTTCATTTTCTTGCTTTGCCCAATTTCAGTTCCGAGTCCAGTCCACCTTGACCGGCGTTGCCCAGGCAGTAGTCGACAAGGTCGTAAGAATCCACCATGACGTGAACATGAGCAACACGCAGAGCACCATGACCACTGGCAAACGTGATGACATAACGCTTCTGGTGCGGAACTTCAATTTTCCGCTACCGCACGCCCTGAAGAGTCCGACTAGCCAGTCCGTCAGGTTCAATCCCGTGGTACAGACCGCGCCCATCAGTATACCGGACAACGAGGACTTCTCGAGCACCGGCACCGGCGCTACCGATGAGAACTTCGATACATCGACTACCGAGACCTCGACTACCTCCGATATTTATCCGCCTGGCGCCAGAATGACGGACCCAAATGCCAGGATCAAGCCTTACGTAGACTTCTCAGAGTATTACGAAAACGTCGAGAAAAGAAAGCAAGAGGGAACCTTGCCAGAAGGTATAAACTTTTGATGCTTTATCATCATGGATAAAGTATCTCAAACTACCAGAGATTGCACCGTAATAGTCATGTAAATACGTTCGCGAATGTTCCTACTGTTGCAGCACATTTTCAGTTAATTTTTCCATAATGCTCGTATTATAGCTATGTACGTACCAACATAAAGTATTTATTAATTTATGCCGTAACACGATTATTCTGCTTATCGAAACACTAAGTAAAAATTTATTATATTTAATAAATTAATTCAAGAATATGTAATATATATGTAGGGAAATTTATAACAATTTATGGAAAAATTGATATCACACTGTAGAAAAATATATTGTAAAAATAATATATTGTAAAATATATTATTAATATATAATTAATATATTGTAAAAAATCGCTTTTCACAAAATTTTCACGATGGCATTAACTCGAATAAACATATTAAATTAGTATGCAAAATTATAAATTACATCTTTCTCATTTATGCTACAAAATTACTCTCGTCCATATTTATACGTAAATAAGCGCTTACAAATATTTCGTTGGGGTAGATTTCAGGCGCTCGAACGCGGCCTTTTCGAGGCATTCCCTGTGATCGGGATGCGCAATTTGAATTAGCGCGTTCGCCCTTTGCCTTAAAGTTTTACCAAAAAGTTGAGCTACACCGTGCTCTGTGACTATGTAATGCGCGTGAGCTCTCGTAACAACCACGCCGGCTCCTGCGATTAAAATTAACGAAAATTAACAATGAAAATTATATTCGCACGTTTCATTAGGTTTGATTTACCGAGTTTAAGCATCGGCTGTATTTTACTCTCTCCTTTGCTGGTGACCGAGGGAAACGCAATGATAGCTTTCCCACGACCATCCTGGCTCTGTGCCGCGCCCTGAAGGAAGTCCAACTGGCCGCCAAAACCGGAATATATTTTACAGCCCAAGCTGTCCGAGCACACCTGGCCGGTAAGGTCTATTTCGATGCACGAGTTGATCGCCGTCATCTTCGGCTGCGTCGAGACCGCTCCCGGATTGTTCACGTAATCCATGGCTAGCAGCTCTGTGACGTGATGATAATTACGATTGACTGAATAACGCAAGAGTGCCTTACACCCATCACAGTAAAGCGGCTGCCATAATTACCAACAAATGGATTGTTGTGCAAGAAATCGTACAATCGTTTCGTGCCGATAGCCATGGAACCGATCATGCGTCCCCTGTGCTTGATCTTACACCTGTTCGTGATGTTGCCGCGCTCGACGAGGTCGACCATTGCGTCGCAGAGGACGTCCGAGTGGATACCAAGGTCCTTGTGATTGACCAAGGCGCAGAGCACTGCGTCCGGAATGTTACCGATGCCGAGTTGCAACGTCGCGCCATCCTCGATCAGCCGCTGCGCGATGATCTTCCCGATCTCCTGCTCAAGGTCGTTAGGCGGCGTGCAAGCTACGCTCGGCAAGGGACAATCGTACCTCACCGCCCAGTCGAAGTGGCTCGAGTGGATCACCGTGTCGCCAAACGATCTTGGCATGTGCTCGTTCACTTGCGCTGAAAGAAAATTCTTCTCGATGAACACAATGTCTAATGTCGGTAATTATTCACTTCGGTCATCAGTCTGGTTGATATCTTAATTTACGGTAAAATTCACCGACCGATAAGGACTTTGGCGGCACAAATCGCAGCGCGGGTGCAGCCCACGGTCACGCCAAGCGAACAGAATCCACGCACGTCCGGCATGCTCACGTGGATCAGCGCAATGTCCGGCGTGATCTTCTTTTCGTAGAACAACCTCGGCGCTTCATGCAGGAACAATGGGATGTAGTCTGCCCGCCCTTCGTTCACCGCCTCCCTGAGATTCGCGCCCACGTACAAGTTGACGGATCTAAAGTGCTCTTGAATTGTAACGTCGTCGCGGGCCTTTACTCATTTCCATTATTTCGCGCCAGGAATAGGGTTTCAAATAGGGATTGGCTCTATTACGAATACCGTACTCTCAAATTCCGGATTGGCAAACGGCGCGTCTCCCTCGAGGCACATGTGCAACAACCTGACGCCGCGCAGATTATTGCACACCCCGTGCTCGGTCATGGCGCGTACGAGTTCCATCGGCGTGGCCGCACCGCCTTGTATGAAGACTAGATGCTCTGGAAAGAAATCTTTATGTATAAACAGACACTCGTAATAATAATGATAATAAATTACGTTCGTCAAATGTTCAATAAGAGTATTACTTCTCAGAAAATTCCGGTAGTTTTGCAAGATAACACGCGCGACATTTTTAAAGAAACACTTTAGGACTATTTTCTATGTTTATTCACATTATTACAATTTTTTTAAATAAGATACTATAATTAAGTTAACTAAGTTGGCTAAGTTAATTTAACTAAGTTAAAAATATATATATATTTTTCATTTAAGTAACTTGATAAATATTATATTATAGAGCATATGTGAATCTTATATACAGCCCCTCTCCCATTTGCCAAAGATGATAAAATATAAAGACAAAAAATACAATTTAATGTTACATCACATCATATTATATATATATATATATATATATATATATATATATATATATCATATCATACATATCTAGTAATCTAGATTAGACTTTTGTCAAGTTGCTAATATTACTAATTACCAAGTTGCCAATAGCTATTAATATAGCATTAATTATATATTATATTAAAACACACATTCCGTTCATTTAATTAGCTAAAATAATTTTACTACGGATATTAATTATTAGTGGTTACTAAGTAATTAACTAATTAAAGTGTTAACCACTAACAGTCTTAAAACTTTAAAACAATGTTAAGTGATCGATATGTTGTAAGTTCCATCATAACATTTTAATAACTATATATTACATTTCAATTTTACACAATACTAATATATTAATCGAAACCTCGTCAAAAAATATGTACTGTGATAGCGTAACATAAAAAAGATACCAACTTTCCATATACAAATCTGAACGAAAGGCAGAAGAAATCACTTCAGTATTTTCAAATATACAATTCTTTGAAAAACATTATTATTAAAATTATTAAATCCAAAGAGCTTACAAAAGAAGGAATTGTGTATAAAACAATCTAAAAGATAGAAAGTGCGTTTATAAACATCAATTTACTGAAGTATAAAATTGCCATCTACCTGAATTTATAATCTTCACCGCATCTTCCACACAAACCCATTTCGGGCATCGTTTTAACGGTTGAGAGGGTTCCCTCATCACATATCGTCTGCATAAATGGAAAGGTTTCGTGCATCGAATTTTGTCGAACATTAATTTCAAGTTTCGAAACATCTTATCATTCCAAGACCGATAAGATCAAAGCCGTAAACTCTCAACTGTGATATACGCAGTATAAGTTTGTGATGGCTGTACGCCAAAATTTACATGATACACAATCTAAGATTTTGCTAGATACGTCAAACGGAGCGGATCCATTGCCATCTTCGTAAAATCGCTATCTGAACATCTGATTTAGCGATACTCGATTTTTTGACGGCGTTCGCGTACTTGATGCATTTTAACGTTTGCGCAATTTGAATACACTTCGTACTTCCAAAATTATGAGCAGAATTATCCTTTGATATTTTTTAAAATAAGGAAAAAATATATAAAAAATATAGTATGTATGCAATAAAATGCCAACAATATCAGCGTTCTCACTTTGTATATTTCTTTTTGTATATATACTCATACCTCGACTTCATTATTACATGGTAACATGGGAAATTATACAAAGGAACATTCGCAAATTTAATATAAAAACTGCTTACCTCTGTCGGAATGGCATTGAAAGAGGGGCGCCGGTTTTATTTGTCTAACCGTGTCTGAAGCGCGAACACGTTTCTTTTCTCGCGATATAAAACACATGTCTAGTTTCATTAGCATCTATATATATGGAAACGAGCACAGTCCCACATTACGGACTTTTACATAAATGTTAAAATTTAGCGTGTTAATTTTCTGATCTAGTGCATATTTACTCTTCCTCTTTTTCTGTCTCTCTTTCTTTCTCTTAATCTAGGAGGAGGAGGCCGATGACTCGTTAATCCGGCAAGAGAGCGCGAGATTATCGTACAAGAAGAAGACACTTCGTGATGACGATTGTCCACTGTACGCGGCACTGTACACGCGGACGAGCGAGATACCGTGTAAAATGCTATTAAATGTGAATTTCCTGTACGTTCTTGGGTTTATGGCGCGGGCATCATCTTCAAGCGTTCGAACGCTGACTTCTCGAGTGCCTCTCTGTGGTCCGGATGGGCCACTTGAATCAATTCGTACGCGCGTTGCTGAAGACTCTTGCCGAACAGGCTGGCGATCCCTTGCTCGGTTACAACGTACCGCGCTACTGCTCTGTTGGTAACTACTCCGGCTCCTGTTAACGGAGAAAAGATGAATTATGATTTGTTTCATAATTTTTAGTTTTTGTAATAATTTAATTAATATTAAAATTCACTCATATTAATTGTTATACACAATGATACGTCAACATTAACGAAATATCAGCTGATTCATCATAGATCTGATAGATTTATACACTTACCACTCGTTAGGACCGGCTGTATCTTGCTGCGTCCCTTAGCGGTAACCGATTGAAGCGCTATGATCGGTTTGCCTTGCCGGTCGTCGCTCATCGCCGCGCCCGTGATAAAGTCCAGCTGCCCACCAAAGCCGGAGTACATCCTTGTCCCGATACTGTCCGAGCAGATTTGACCGGTAATATCAACCTCGATGCACGAGTTGATGGCCGTCATCTTTGGCTGTTTGCAGACTATTTTAGGGTCGTTCACGTAATCGACCACCAACATTTCTGTGAAGACAAGAGAAGTACGTCAAAATGAATCAGGACAAATAAAGCTGATAATAACTTCAAACGGTGGAGAAATTGTTACGAGTATCGACCTATGAAGGGATTGTTGTCCATGAAGTCGTACAGCTTCTCCGAGCCTACGCAGAATGAGCCAACGATCCGGCCCTTGTGCATTGTCTTATTGTTGTTCGTGATGCAGCCTTTGTTCACGAGGTCCACCACGCCGTCGCTGAACATCTCGCTGTGAATTCCCAGATCCTTGTGGTCGCCCAACAACGACAACACGGCGTCAGGTATGCTGCCGATGCCCAGCTGCAACGTGGCGCCGTTCACCACCAGGTTCTCGGCGATGTGCTTGCCGATCTGTTGCTCAGCCTTGGACGGTGCCTTCACTGGATGGACCGGTAACGGCTGATGGTGCTCCACGGCGAAGTCCAGATGGCTAACGTGGATGAGAGCGTCGCCGAAGGTCCTGGGCATGTGCTTATTGACTAGGGCTGTAAAAATAAAATTTCCTCTCAAACCTCTGCACCCCGAAAGGAGCGTGAACATTTTCCGAGATTTTCCGAGATTTACCTACGATACGTTTGGAATGACTGATGGCAGACCGAGCGCAGTCCACGCTGGTGCCGAGGGAACAGTAGCCCTTGTCGTCCGGCGGAGACACGTGGATGAGCGAAATGTGCGGTTTTACGTAGCCTTCTTTAAACAGGCGAGGTATCTCGTGTAGGAAGATGGGAATGCAATCGGCGGTGCCTGCGTTCACTGCAGGCCGCACGTTGCCACCGATGAACAAGCTGATCGATCTGAAGTGTTCTAAGCACACAAATGCATTGTAAAACACCTGCACGATACGCGAATTTTGTAAGAATAGACACGCTCGGTTTGCATATATCAATTCTCGGAAGTTTTCAGTACTCTTAAGTGTTTAGAAAAAAATCTATTTAAAGACAACGAAATCTTAAAAATTCAAAGGTTTGTATATAACGGATTAACTCAGCAGAAAATTATGCAAAATGGAGTCATAAGTCAAGTGAAAACAAGCTGTACGGCATAAAGCAGTATGGGAAGATAAAGTAACAAGTTAAATGGTGAGTTGTTATTCAGATATTTCAAAAGACAGGAGATTACAGAGGCAGCGTCGTCGCAACATACTTGCGTTCTCTGGTTTAGCGAATGGAGCTGGCCCCTCGAGATGCATGTGATATAAGCGGACGTTTCTCACATCACAGCGTACTCCATAGTCGGTCATAGCCCGCGACAGCTCGACGGGCGTTGCCGCCGCACCCTGGATGTACACTACTTGATCTGCAAATAAAGAATCGAAGGTTGAAAAATACCCTTTGCAATTAGTTCAAAAATAAAAAAGTTTATCAGGGTTTCTTATCAGAATTTTATCGGGATAAAATTGATAGAAAATTAAATTAATGACGAAATTAAATAATATGGTTCCATTATTTGTTTAAAGCTTGATATTGCATACTCTTTGGCTGCGGTCTATTTAACGTTTCAAATGCTTCAGGATATTTTTTATCCTTTTCTTATCCGAAATAAAAAGAAGGAAAAAAGTGTTTTGAAGCGTTTAGCACTTATTGTATCACAGTCTCTGTCCAATCAAAGATATACGATGAATAATGACACATTATTCCGCGATGTCCTTCTATGTATTTCTATTTGAATGTGTTATTCTTATTATTATATGAATTACTGCGTACGTCATGATATTTGATATAAAAAAATTGATAAAGCAGAGATTATTTTCCACTTCGGTGATAGAAAAGCTGACGCAGTCGAGGACTTTTGCACTTTGTATCTCGCAACATACTGAACAGAGTGCAGCGTACATTGCAACGTAATATTATTTAGTTTATTATATTTTGTGTATTTATTAAATGTCGCGTGTATTTATTAAATAAATATATCTTTTGTAATAAATACTTATATGTTTACTGAATCAATATGTTTTAAATATTACTAGTAATCATTTTCATGAAGCATAAACTGTAGAACAAAGTTAAGAATTTGCACTCAGTAATTCAATATTACACAATATATTCTTACATATTCAATATTCTTATTATTTGCATCAAATAGATATGTTTTTCAATTCTTCATTAATAAGTTGACTCGATGAGTTTTTTTAGTACGTACGCACCCAGCTTATTAGAATTCTTGTTAGCACTCTGGCAGAACGACAATATTTATCTTGATAGTTGCAAATAGTGTATTATTAAAGGAATTCTAGTTTTGAAGAAGTTTAAAATCTACAGACTTTGAACAAAATAACAGAGAATATTGAACTCAAAGATTTTTGTATCCACGTATAAAAAGATATTCTTTTTTATCCGGTAAATCTTATCAGGACGTTACGTACACACAATATGTTACGTGATCACATATGACATTTCAGCTCTACCTTAATGTGTTTCAATTACTAACACGCGAATCTTTTCACCGGAAATAATTAGTCCCGGTACCAACAAAATTTCGTAAATTACAAAACAGAAGTTATATAGCAATTTGTGTTTTTTCAGAGCGTAATGCATCGTCTTTTATTTTATTTATATCATTGCACGAGCAACATTACAGGACGGGAGAGTCGCGTGGATGTTTACACTGCGTGAGAATCTTCACTCGAAATAATCTGGTTTATTGTATACAAGACCGACAAAACTTTTAGTCGGTGGTCTATATTTAAACAAGAGCTAGACTTTGATATCCACACGCATTTCACAGACTCAGCCACGTATCAGCACATATTTACGTGATGATGAGGTCAATGCTGGTAGCTAATCTCCTTCTCTTTATATCACCTGCACAGCTGTCGGTGAATTTTTTCAGCTTGATTAATCTAGAAAACTATATCGTAAAGTCGGAATTTTAAAAGTCGCTCATAACTTTTGTTTTATAAATGGATGGACAAGTTGTAAAGACAAAAAATAATTTAAGGATTTCGATAGCTTAATGGGAATCAAAAAGCACATTAAGAGCGACAAGGATGTGTTACAACAGAATGACGTCATCCTAGAGCGGCGAACGTTTCAAGGACAAAGATGGTTTCTGGATGAGCATAGAATTACCTCCACGTGGCCCGCTTTCACATTATTTGCGTACGATTTTCGTGAATTCCTCTTAAATCGGATTATATATATAATCACTATAAAATTTATAAATATAATTACATTTATGTAATAAAAACTTCCTGCTGAGTAAAAAAAGATTAAGTCATTTCTGTGGTTATGATGCTGCAAAAGTGTCTTGAATCGATAACCGGTAAAAAATTAAAAAATTCAGAATAGCCGTAACGAAAAGTAATGGAACTGATCTGCAATTGTTTAACGCAGATTAATTGTCAATTTCCTTTTTCATTGAAAAGAATAAAAAAATGTCTCTTAGCTATCACTCTCGTTCATGATTAATGATAAATACCAGACATCAATGAATTAAATAACACTGCGATTGCAAGACGGATCAATTTTATCGAACGCTCAAATGTTTCGTGTAAACACCGTCATTGTGTCTCGGATAATGCGAACGGCTACCATTATGGTAATCGATGCTGGCAAGTATAAGAGAGTAAGTTGATAACCGCGAGTTTCGACATCGAGATAAAAAGTGCATGCGAGCAACTGGGCGACTCGCTTAAACTGCATCGAACATTGTTCATTGACGTGCCCGTCCGTAAATCATTCCCCGTGACGGCCGTACGAAAATAATCGTAACGAATTCAAGGCGAGGTACTAAGTATATCCCGCGCGCGCGAGTCGGCAATCGATTATCTCACAAGTGGTGACTTGACGCGCGATATTTGGCCGAATGCAAATATGTACGCGTTCCACATCCACGTCACGAGCCTAAACCAGTTGACATATTCTAATTTCGGTAATGTCGCAAAAAGTTCTCGTGGAAACGCTTGCAGAAACCTAATAAATAAATACATGCTTGCATCTAATGAATAAATGCATTTGTCTGTTGCATTTATCTATCTGAGAATTTGAATATTCCAATTTTACGTCCGCGTGTGCGCGTTACATGTAAAATTCCTTAAACCGAGCAATCTGACAATTTTATTAATTCCTAAATACATGTCTCATGCTCTACCAACTGAGATAGCCGGGCTTGTATTTAATAAAATTTGCCAGATTGCTCGGTTAAAGGAATTTTCATTTATTTATTTACTCTGGCGGACTGCAAATAATTATTTTGAGCTTAGCATGCAAAATATGATTACAGATTTCGTTGTGTGTGTGCCTACATTTTCTGTGTCTACGTTTACTTCTTAATTGTTAGAGGAGAATCCCCTATTATGAGATATGCTCCTAATATGAGATAATGGGGTTTCTGCTAAACTAGTGAGCACCATCTGTTAGTTCCACCATGAACTTATTACTCTTGGTGTAAAATGTATTTAGTGAAAAATTCATTGTTCGTTATTGCGTTTAGCCTTTGCAAGAAAAGGTTTGTGAAATTGTGAACATGTCAAAGGAACTTGAGGTAAGTCTTTAAACCTTGTTTATTATATAATAAAGAAATGGTTGGCAATAAATTCAGTATGCAATGATAGAGTAGAATCGTAGTAACAGGAAAATACGCGATTTGTTGAATTGCTTAATTGTAGAGGTTAGATTTTATGATCGCGAAACCGCTAGGCATGTGGCTCGTATAATGAGATATTCAGGGTACTCTTAATATGAGATAATTATTGCTCGAATATGAAGATTATGTAGTGTAATAAAAAGAAAGAAAATACTACTTAAGGTTAAAGAAAAGTTAATACGAATTTATATTACGAATTTTTGTGTATTTAATTTTTATAAAATCTGACTATGGAGGTTAGAGAAACGAGGAAGCGTCGACAGTGGAATCGTGAAGATTTGGCGAAGGCTGTGGCAGCAATATTTTTATAAAACTATCTAATAAAGTTTTTTAATTGCAATACTGATGTATTTTGCACTTTTAACACCGATTTCTCGAGGTATCTTATATTAGGAGCAACTTTCTCGATCCTGCGTAAAGCTCTTTTTTCAAATTTTTTTAATTTTCAGAAAAAATAACATTTAAATTAGATTTTTCATTTGACCAACCTAAAGCTTATTAAATTCTCTTCAAGATAACGCATTACATTTTTTAATTCTGCCTATAGATTTCCTTACATTCGGCAAAATCGATATGGTATCTCATAATCGGGGACTTTCCTCTACTTCTGATTCTATTCGAAATCTATGTAATGTTTGTTCATTATAAGACACTACAAACTTTATTATCGAAAAGCGCTGTACAATGTTTTTCTACGCTCGTGTATCACGCTCACGAATCAAGTCGATAGAATAAACTTCACAGATAAATATCTTTCACAGCACGATACCCATGGTATTTTGCCGCGTGCGCTGCCCACGTTTAATCCAATCGCGGGCGATAAGCAGCCTGGGAGGAAGTTCAACTTAATGGGTCGCTCAAAGCGACGGCGGTGACCGCGTATCTATACACAACTCCTCTAACATTATGATTGATCATCCTAGGCTCCCCGAGGTCATATATCTCGTCTTGATTAAATATTCACGCAACGTAATGATAATAATATCCTTTATCTCTCTCTAGCAGGAACGGGTTCTAAAAAAGGAGATACAATATGTGTGCATAAATATCGTGATTATCGTGGATATTTTGTATTCGGGCAAACGATCGATTGCTAAACGATCCGTGGTCTACGATAGTTGTACAATCAAATAAAGAGGTCAGCTTAGAACTCGGCCTTGTCCTCGCAATGTCGACCTCTCCCTTTCCTATTAAACCATACTGCACTGGGTTCACTGGGACCTGCGATTAGGACCCGCGTGTAGTTCCAACAGTAATCTACGCTGATAAACCTTCCTTTGCTTTCATTATTATTATAAAATTAATGATTTTATTACGACATGGATCGAGAAAGAATGTCAATGTCATAGTGACGACATATCGATGAATCAACCGTCCTGACATTTGCGACATTGATCGGGGAATCGATCGAGCGGGAAAACATCGCGTCAGCCGTTTCCGGGTGTCAACGACGACAGAGAGATCCGTCATCGATTACCTGAGTCGAGTTCCGCCTGTTCGATAGCCTCGTCGGCGGTTTTCAGCCAACAGGGTTCCTTGCCGGCGATTGGCATCGACGGCTCGTTCACGTACGTGAAGTACGTCTTCCTGGACGCATGCTGGAGGCAAGGTCGCGACGTGGACGTCATCGTCGCGAGTGCCCGTGTCAGGCTGGTAATTCGCTTGAGCGCCGCCATCGCTTCGACGGATCGACCAGTCGTTCGCCAGTTGCCACCAGATCGCTCGCGCGCGCACTGACTCGATCAACCGAACGGCCGCGCGTCGCGACCGTGCAGCCTTTCGATCCCTTCCACCCCGAACGCGCGAGAAACAGCGACCGCTATCTGACTACTCGATACTCCGCACCGCGCGCGACGAGTGTCAGAGACCGACCGAGGCAGCGCCACCTCGAGCTCTCGCTGCGAGAGTTTCGCAACGGCGCGATTCGTGCCCAACGTCACGATAGTTGTGTCACGTCCCGTAATTTATTGTGTGTTTAAAATGCAAATAAATGTTGGAAATGTGGAAGAAAGGAAAGTGAAATGTAGGAATTATAGATGTAAATTATATAAAGTTAGGTCGTTACGTAATTTGTACTGAATAATACCCATACGGCACAGAAGCTGGCACCAACGTTGCAACGTTGCAAATTGCAATGCAACAGTACAAAGACATCGCAGAGATATATATCCGCAAAATACCAGCACACTTGTAGCAACATGACATTAATATTTCGGAAACATTGCACAATCAAAATTTGTAATTAATTAATGTTAATAATTCATTTTATTAAAACATTGGAGTCTTCCTATCCTAACGAGATTCGTCCAAATCTATTCGACCAATGATGTGTGATGACCAGAATCTGAGCTCGGTAATATATATACGTGCATGCGGTGTTTGTCTCTTTCGACTATCTAAAGAACAGGCTGGTTGTACGACGCGAGCATCATTCTAAAAGAAAGTAGTTACGTAAAAGAAAAAGATAAGTACTTTTTTATAATATTATGTCTAATTATAGCACTTGTGCTGTTAATCTTGTATCTATTAATTATAATAGAGAATCACTCTATTTGCCTATCTCACGGTTTAGATCACTATAACCTCAAAATTATGGAAATTCATTAGAAAACTGCATATTAATAGTTGTAATATTTTTAATAACTTTTTCTGTTATAAAAGCTGTTCGTGAAATACACAATCATGCCACTGATGCAGAAATTGCTGAATGCCTTTCCAAGTGGCTTGCTCAAGTTCCGGTTAGGATTGAGAGATTAAAGTATGTCATTTTACATATAATTCTATACATACTTGCAGTATGTATATTTTTATGTAATTTTATGCTAATATATGAATTTTAATTCCTATTTTATTTTTACAGGCAACATACAAACAAAAACGAAGAAGATTCAATTATTTAATTAAAGGAAAAATAATATCTCAAGAAGAGGATTTTTAAGTTTTTTTTAATAAAGAACAGTTACTTTTTTATAACAAAAATAGAGAAAATGTTTATTTCATTTTTTATTACTATTGTTATATTACATATAATTGTCTATTTATGTTAATAAATAAAAATATTGAAGTTATATGAATAAAAATATTTAAAGTATATAATAATGAATAATTATAATTATTGCAAATTCATTACATTGCAATATTATTATGACGTTTCGTTGCAATGTTCCGAAAAGCGGACATTTTCACATTCCTGCAATCCCATAGCAATGCTGCAGAAACATTTCGCAGTGAATTTGCAATGTTGCTACGTTGCGGTGGAAGATTCCTGCAATATATATGCAATCTTTTCGTGCTGTATGGGTAGAAATGTTAGATTGTTAGATAACATATTTTTTTTTAACTGTCATACTGTTAACATATTTATGTTAACAGTATGAAAATTAAGCTTGCAGCATATTTATGTAATATCTTGTAATATCTATATGAAAAGTATTTATATAGAAGATTATATCAACTAGTCAAGAATTTTATAAAAGCGGCAATTTATTCAAAATAATTATAAATAATTAAAATATAATGGTTGTAACATATATCCATCCCGTTTTTAATTGTAACATATATTCGTTATTAAAATCGAAACAAATATAATGTTATACTTGCTGCAGAATGGAATAAATTCCAACATGCATCAAAATGATCAAAATTTGACAATCAGCAATATTATGTTCGTAGTTAATCGCGCTGTCATTGCATATTAAAAAAACCGCCATTTTTGTCACGCGATGCGCACACGACATCAAGTAATTTAGAACAGCACTTCGATCTCTTGAATAATCTCGCCTGTATTTCATTTTATTTCGTGTACTTTTCTGTCGCGTCAAACGTGTCTATTTTACACGAATTTTATTCAAAACGAACGTTTAATGATTCACCTAGTCCGAGCCACGTGACTGCACGTGCCTCTTCCATCCTCTTCTCTCTTACCCTATCTCTTTCCTTCGAAACAGATATCGCGGACTTTACGAGTCACGGTTTTTCACAATTTATATTAACATAATCTGCAAATATAATTTGTTTCGAGGTAAGAAATTTCACCCTCTCAAGTTCTTGCGACGCAGCCTGCATTTTAAGTTCCACTCGCGCAAGTCACGCGCATCCCTTCCCCTTCATTGCGCCCGGCCGCACGGTCCGTCTCTCTCTTTCTCTCTCACACGCGACACAGACAGCGCAGCAGCGGAACAGTAGCCTTCGCTGTTCGTCGAAGCGAGTAGCGTGACGGTGGCGGATAAGCGTGCGAGTCGGACTGCCGTCGACGGGCGAGATCAAGATGTACAAAACCATGAGCAATCACCAGGCGAGTCAGGAACACGTACTCGCCGTGTCCCGGGACTTCATCGCGCAGCCCCGTCTCAGTAAGTAAACGCGGGGTTCGACTCGAGGTGTGAGCTACAACAGCCCGAGATCAAGTGGGCGTAGCATCTGATCGATCCAACTGGGTCAGCTGATCGCCGAAAATTTCGTTCCCCCGATTAGTCCGCGCGCGAAAGGTGTCCTGCGGGACAAGCGGTGCATTCCGGCTCGCGGATTTCCTCGCAGGGAGGGAGCAATATCCCCGAGGACATCCGGGAGTCGGCCGATCCTCGAGCTAAGCTATCGTGTAGCGTCATGTGACTGCAGACGACGACTCGTGTGCTCTTGGGCGGTTCGGGTATGGGCGCGTAATTTCGATTATTTTCGTATATTTTTAGGGAATATTGAGCAGCTTTTCGATTGGTGTTAACTGCGAGAATGGCAGATTCGGCTGTGCCTGACGCTTGACGACGTTTTGCTATAATATACGTCGTCAAAAATTATGACATAATGAAACGTGAAAATGTATTATACGTCAATTTAAGTGTCACATGCTTTCCTCAGGAACTTTGAAATAAATGATTAGTAATGAAATCTCTTCAGAGATTGATTCCAGAGTTTCAAAGATGGGCAAAACTGATTCTTAAAAAAATATAAAGCTTCATTTTGATAATAAAAAATATAGTAAAAAAAGATTATATATTAGTTTATAATTTTCATTACTGCATATAAGTATATGCAACTGTAAAATATCACTTCATTTAATTTTTTATTTGTATGTTAAAATTAAAAACTAAAAATGCAAATATTTATATTTCTCTATATCTTAATAAATAAATAAATAAAATATTGTCAAATGGAATAATGTAATAATAGATTAATAATAAGTTTCAGATTGTAATGATCTTTCTGTCATTTCTTTCTAGCATATAAGACAGTATCCGGAGTAAATGGTCCGTTAGTGATATTAGACGAAGTAAAGTTTCCAAAGTATGCTGAAATCGTGGAACTGAAACTCGCGGATGGCTCCTTACGTTCCGGCCAAGTATTGGAAGTATCCGGCTCAAAAGCCGTGGTTCAGGTCTTCGAGGGTACATCGGGCATCGATGCAAAAAATACTCACTGCGAGTTCACCGGTGACATCCTGCGGACTCCAGTGTCCGAGGACATGTTGGGCCGTGTATTCAACGGCTCGGGAAAGCCAATCGACAAGGGTCCACCGATCTTGGCAGAGGACTACCTAGACATTCAAGGGCAGCCCATCAATCCATGGTCCCGTATCTATCCAGAAGAAATGATTCAAACCGGAATCTCGGCCATCGATGTCATGAATTCTATCGCTCGTGGTCAGAAGATTCCGATTTTCTCTGCTGCTGGTCTGCCGCACAATGAGGTACGTCACAAAATATTATTCATTGTCATTAATATTACTTATCTTGAATTGGTGCAGTTAATTAATTCATATTTCAGAACCGAGTCCAATTCTCCGCTGTGAGATTTTCGTCAAATTTCGTCGGATTAAAATTTCACTCGATTTTCCTCTTTTCCACAGATCGCCGCGCAGATCTGTCGTCAGGCAGGTCTCGTGAAAGTGCCCGGAAAATCGGTTCTCGACTCGCACGAGGACAACTTCGCCATCGTGTTTGCGGCGATGGGTGTCAACATGGAGACCGCTCGTTTCTTCAAGCAGGACTTCGAGGAGAACGGCTCCATGGAGAACGTGTGCCTCTTCTTGAATCTGGCCAACGACCCGACGATCGAGAGAATCATCACGCCGCGTCTCGCTCTGACGGCGGCCGAGTTCCTGGCGTACCAGTGCGAGAAGCACGTGCTGGTCATCCTCACCGACATGTCCTCGTATGCCGAAGCGTTGCGAGAGGTCTCGGCCGCCCGCGAAGAGGTGCCGGGTAGACGTGGTTTCCCAGGTTACATGTACACCGACTTGGCTACGATCTACGAGCGCGCTGGCCGAGTTGAGGGCCGCAACGGCTCCATCACGCAGATCCCCATTCTCACTATGCCGAACGACGACATCACTCACCCGATTCCCGATCTTACCGGGTACATCACCGAGGGCCAGATCTACGTCGATCGTCAACTGCACAACAGGCAGATCTACCCACCCGTGAACGTGCTGCCGTCTCTGTCGCGTCTCATGAAGTCCGCCATCGGCGAGGGCATGACGCGGAAGGATCATTCCGACGTGTCTAACCAGCTGGTGAGTTATCACGAGGCACAAGCTAGGAGTTTTACATTTTACGTTAGCTCATTTTAGCTCGCAAGATGAGATTGGCATTTCCTAAAAATTCAAAAACTTCTTTAAAATTCCTGAAAATTTTATTCCAATCCGAAATGCCTTTTACTGTGTGATTACTTCTTATAATTGTACAAATATGTCTTTCAGTATGCGTGTTACGCGATTGGCAAGGATGTCCAAGCAATGAAAGCCGTCGTGGGAGAGGAAGCGTTGACACCGGACGATCTACTTTACCTGGAATTTCTATCGAAATTCGAGAAGAATTTCATCTCGCAGGGTAGCTACGAAAACCGCACGGTCTTCGAGTCACTGGATATCGGCTGGCAACTCCTGCGAATCTTCCCCAAGGAGATGCTTAAGCGAATCCCGGCCAGCACCCTCGCAGAATTTTATCCGAGAGACTCCCGTCATTAATCCACGTCGTTTTAATTATGCGTCTCGCCTTGCGCTTATGCTTGTTCCACTGAAACGTATCTTCTCGTCGGCATTTGTTAATTCGAATAAAATCTGTTTTCGCGAACTTACGTGGAAAGTCGAGGCGATGTGACGGGAGAATAATTAAGGAAAATAATTATACGCTTTCGGATAAAAAAAAATGGAAATGAAGCAACAAGTATAACACCCCGCGTTATACTTGTTGCTAATAAAATATTAAGTTTACAGGACCGTACGCGTTTCTTGATGTTGTGCAATGAGAATGTAAGATAAATAACAGTGATACTGATATTGTAAAGTAAATTGAAAATTTACAACAGATTTATCGCAGTACCTTGCAGCAAGGCAATCCTGCAAGCCGCAAGTCCGAGACTATACACGTTATTTATCATGGAAATGATATACACGCTATATTGTTGAATATATTGTTTCGATATTGACGCATGTGTTGTCTCTCGTGCTTTTGAGCGCAACAGTGCTCACACACGCCAAGCGACCATTGTAAAGTGTAATATATCACTCAGTATTAACATAGAGAGAAAAAAAAACGAACATAGAAGAAAATATATCCACGATCACGTTCTATCGATGCGTTGCCTACATTCCATTGCGAGATTCTTTATGCGAGATTCAGACCGATCGAACAGAAAACTGTTTGACATAATTGTGTACAGTTATATGTCTGGAAAATGTTCTGAAAGCGAAACATTATCGTGTACTGCCTTGCAAAAGGCAAAATGTATATGTTAGAAGTAGAAAATTAAAAGAGAGTTGTTGTCTTTGAAACGCTTCGTCTTTTACTTAAATGGTAGCATTTAATTTGTTGATGGATCAGTTCAATCATTATCTTGTTATTGTATTTTTTTTAATAATTTAATTTTATTACTTTAATAGTAAATTTCTTTTTGAAGAATAGAAAATGTTCTGAAGCATTTAAAATATCAAAAGACCGCAGCCATTATATCAAATTATTATTAGATGCGCAAATTAATTCGGTGCTCTTTTTGAAGAACTTTATTTACAACAAAATAATAAACATTTGCCATCATTTTCTGATACTTTTCTCTATCCATCGAGCAACTAACAAATCCCCGAAAAAGAAAAATTAAATAAAGACTCGAGATATTTCTTCAAAAAGAGCACCGAAAGTACAGGAAGTGTAAGTGGCGCAGCTGCAACGAACATATTGATCGCATCTAGTAAAGTTACAATCAATGATTGAAACTTCAGTTGGATTTGAATCGTTTGAATGGTTGTTTATTCATTCGCGCCATTTATTCAACAACAAATTATGGGACAACAGTTGCTCTTCGGAATGTCTACTTAAACACGTGTGAAATGGTAATACTTTGCAAAATATTTATTTTTTGCTTGTTATCTATTACTTATAAAACGGTTTTTAATATTCCGAGGGAAAAGGTTATGTTGATTGCACGTTTTATGACACGGTTATGTTATTACGTATCTATAACTTGTAGATAAAATATAAATTAAAAAATATGTTACATTCATTTATTCTGAAAGAGATTTATAGTTAATAATTAATAACTAAATGGGGTATATATAATGTATATCTTGTATTTCACATATATTTTGTGTTTTGTATATTAAATGCGCTTCCATTGTATTATTATGTTCCATTAAATCTTGTTATAATATTTTAAAAAACGTAATATCTTTCATGCTCCCGAAGAACGGATTTATCGGTAAATTGCATGTCGCGAAATATTTTTGTGAACATCAGACGGCGATTAATTAACTTATGTTCTTTCCAACATATAAGATTCGATCACTGGCGCCTAGTCAGAGGGGAAAGCGATCATTGCTCTTGGATATATCAGAAGATATCGAGGACCTTTATCTGACCCAGTCAGAAAACTGTGCCCATCAGCCGAAAAGAAGAGCAAAAAATGACAAAGACCTACAGATATCTGAACGCAAGGCTGTTCTTCTTTCTGATAATGAAGTCCATGCGGTGCAAAGAATAATATCGGAGCACGTAAGTTGAGTTGCGAATGATTTTTATTGTCTTTACTTGACATTTCTGTGTGAGAAGAAATATGCTATAGAAATTAATCGTGACTAGGAAGAGAGAGTGAGGAAGCTTCTCAGTAAACCGTTTAAAATACCAATACCTGGGTACCGATTATCGGGTCGGGTTCTTGGAGTACGTCTCTCAGGGCCACGTAGACCACTGCATGATCCCGACGAGCCCAATGCATTGATTGTCTACTCGCCCCCAGAATTGTCCGAGCATGAAAGGCTAAAAGTAGATCAGTATGTACACGTACTTTTTTTTATCAAGTTCTATGTAATATAAAAATACAGATACCAAAGAGATAAAGCTGTAACTGTATGTTTGTATAATTTTTTACAGAACTAAGCTGCTTGTTCACGTAGTTGTGGATCCTGTATTGTGCAATGTGCTAAGGCCGCATCAACGCGAAGGCGTGAAATTTATGTACGAGTGCGTAACAGGTAAACGCATAGAAGATGCCTACGGTTGTATCATGGCAGATGAGATGGGCCTTGGTAAAACGTTGCAATGTATAACTCTGTTGTGGACATTGTTGAAGCAAGGTAAAGCGTCTGAAATTATTAATAAAATTATATTAACGCGGATAATTAATATAATGGCAAGATCATTTGCACAATTGGCAAAATCAGTAATGGAAAAAATACTTACAAAAATTTTCTAAAAAAATGATTGTGTTATTTATAGGGCCAGAAGCCAAGCCACTCATAGAGAAAGCAATCATTGTCGCGCCCAGCTCTCTTGTGAAGAATTGGTACAATGAAATTAATAAGTGGCTAGGCAACAGAGTCAATGCTCTCGCCATCGATGGAGGCAAGAAAGCGGAAATTGACGCTAAGCTCATCAGCTTTATGAAAACCTATAGCGGCCGATGCGTGACACCCGTTCTCATTATAAGTTATGAAACGTTTCGCTTGCACGCGCACGTGTTGCATCAGGACGAGGTGGGCCTCGTGTTGTGCGATGAGGGGCATCGCCTGAAAAATTCCGAGAACCAAACGTACCAGTCGCTGATGGGTTTAAAAGCGAAGAGGCGGGTGTTGCTCAGCGGAACGCCCATACAAAATGACCTCTTGGAGTACTTCTCTCTTGTACATTTCGTCAATCAAGGATTGCTGGGAACCGCGCAGGTAAGTGCAACGTGTATCAACAAAGTCTGTGTTGCGACTCACTCCGATCCATATAACTTCTTCACTCGAATGCTCCTTGCAGGAATTCCGGAGGAAGTACGAGACGCCCATACTGCGCGGTCAAGACGCAGCTGCGACGGACAAGGAACGTGAACTTGCCGGGGAACGTTTAGCCGACCTAGTGTCGATTGTCAACAAGTGTCTCATCAGGCGCACCAGCGCTTTGCTCTCCAAGTATCTACCGTTAAAACACGAGCTCGTGGTATGCATAAAAATGGGAGAGCTGCAAACGCGGCTCTACAAGAATTTTATACAAAGCGATAGTATAAAAAGGTCCATGGAAGGTGTGTATTTTGCAATCTGTCGATTTTGAAGACAGCACGACTGTGTAACAAAGTTACACGGTAACCGAATATATAAAATAATAAAATTATAAATTTTATACTCGCACAGAGAACGATAAGCCGAAGAAGGGAAGCAGCCTCTCTGCGCTCGCTGCCATAACTCTCTTAAAGAAGCTGTGCAATCATCCTGATTTAATATATGATAAAATTATAGAGAAGACAGAGGGATTTGAAAAGGCCGCGAAATTATTGCCACCAAATTACTCGACGAAGTAAGATTTTATTTATCCTTATATGAATGAGAGAAATATATTGTTTTTAATATACGGAATTGTTGCAGGCAGTTGTTACCGGAATTATCCGGGAAACTGATGGTCCTAGACTGTCTGTTGGCGTCTATCAAGACCACGACGACCGATAAGATAGTACTGGTGTCCAACTATACGCAGACTCTTGATTTGTTCGAGAAACTCTGCCACAAACGTTCCTACAATTATGTGAGGCTCGACGGTACGATGACGATCAAAAAGAGAGCGAAAGTAGTTGACAACTTCAATAGCCAGGATAGCGGCGATTTCATATTTATGCTCAGCTCGAAAGCCGGTGGATGCGGTTTGAACCTTATCGGCGCAAACCGCCTCGTAATGTTCGATCCAGACTGGAATCCAGCGAACGATGATCAAGCAATGGCCAGAGTTTGGAGGGACGGTCAAAAGAAGCCGTGTTTCGTTTATCGTTTCCTTTCCGTTAGTAAAAAGCTAATATTTATGACAAATACAGGAATAATTAAGTTTTTATATACTTTGTTTTTACATTTTTATCTTTTTTAAATTAATCTATTTTATGATCAAACTTAATGGTAAAATATAAACAGGGCAAGAAGAATCTAAGACGCAATTAACAGTACGAAAAATTAGTAGTACAAATACATTGAATAATATATTTGCATTATGCATTAAAAAATTTGTCAACCGTATCTCAAATATCTGTTTACATTATTGATTGCATAGGGTTCCTACATGTAAAATGGCAAATTTTTATTTGATATTTTTAGACTGGAACGATAGAAGAGAAAATATTTCAAAGACAGGCTCATAAAAAAGCATTGAGCTCCACGGTGGTTGATCAGGAGGACGATGTAGCGAGACATTTTACCATAAACGACCTCCGCGACTTATTCAAATTGGAGGAAAATACCGTTTCGGATACGCACGCAAAGTGAGTACGAAATAGGGAAGATTTCTTTCAATAATATAATTCATGGAACAATATAACATAACATTTTTTTTATTTATTCAGATTTAAATGCAAACGTTGTGTCAATGGTACTGAAGTGAAGGGTCCTCCAGAACAATCCGATTGTAATTCCGATCTGTCCGACTGGCGACACTCACACAATCCACGGCATTTACCGGATATACCGTTACGACAGTGTTGGTCTAGCGGTATCTCGTTCGTTTTTCATCACCGTTCACACGAACAAGTAAAATGATTCGTAGGACTTTGATAGTTTGTTCTGTTACATCAAAAATTACTTGATAATATTCATAAAAGATATTACGACTACAGAGCTAGAATATTTCAAATTTATTTTTACAGTAGTCATTCAGGATACACAAATTCATATGTATAAATAAAAGAAATTTATCATTTTAGAAAGATATACGTGTTTTATATCGTGCAAAGCGATTCCAGAGCTAAAGATTCATAAAATATTTTTTCTCGAAAATGTAGTTATAATATCTTTTATTAATGCCATTATTAATATATATCTTACGTATTTAAATTTTGTATAAATAAATCATTTTCTACGTCCAGGTTTCCTCCACGAGAATAAAGCAGAAAAATAAAATTGTGTCTGTGTGCGCGCGTGTACACACACGCACGCACAATTTTATTTGATATATCTTTTAATGTCTTGCTAAATGTTATGTAAATATAGGTCATTAAGTAATAAAATATTCAAGACATTAAAGGAGATAAATAAATATTCAAGTTACATGTAGATTGATTAGAGCCAACATTTATGCGCCTTCACGATAAATTATGGCAATTGCGTTTCGTTCCTTCATCAATGTGATATTGTTCTAATAATAAATCAACTGCAAGCTAAACTACACGCGCATTAAGATTTCCCGAAAGCATCTTGGCACCGCCCGCGCTATTACGCATTCGTGGAAAAGGAAATCGTCGAGTCACGCAACCTGCGTTTCCCCTGACCGGACGTTTTCAGCACGAGTGATACAGGGCGCAGCGTCACGTCTTTCGCAAAAGCTCCGCGCCTGTGCCACCGCGTTGATGCTCAGGAATTTCGTGCCGCACGACGGGACGCACGCGGGACGAGGGGGAGCGGGAAGTGGCCTGGCTGGAGGGTAGGAGCGGCCGAGTGATGGAGGGGCGGTCACGTGGCCGGCGATCGAGGCCGGCGATTGGCCGAGCCGCAGGCGGCGTCGAGCGTCGCTTTCCCTTCTGGCCCGCCGCTCGCTCGTCCCGAGCGTCGGAGCGGTTCCCGCGACGAGCGTCTGGCTCAGAGGCTCAGAATAGTTGCAGATGTGGCCATGTTTAGTTTGATCTCCGAAGTTTTCGCTCATCGGCATATTACGACTGCTTCATTTTGCTATTATCTGCTGAGCATAGTAATTTGCCCGAACATCTCGCCGTACTCTTCGTCTTACCCGCAGCTGCGTTGATCTCGTTTTACTTTCCGCATGCCGTTTATCACGCTCTTGCCGAGAGAACCCAAATCCGAACGACGCGGGGACGCGAGAGAAACAGGGCCGAGCAGAGGCACGCGTTTCTGCCATTGTCGTCGTCGTCGCGCTAATCGTCGTCGCTTCGTCGCTGCCGACGTGGCATCCTCGGAGCCAGACGGATCCGTGACACGCGGTCGTCTCTGTAAATTCGCTCGGTCGTCGCTCTTTCGGCAAGGATTCCGCGTATCGGGGAAGCATCGTCGCTCCCGATCTCGGACTCTCTCTCTCTCTCTCGCACTCGCTCAGGAAAGCCGAAAATCGTGCTCTCGTACGGCTGCAAAATTGTAGGAGTGAAAGCATCGTCGGGAAGGGAGGGGTGAGGGGATCGTCGCCGACGGAGCAAAAGCGTGTTCTTTTTTTTGGTTTCTTTCTCCTCCTCGAGGAGGACCGTGTCGCACGCACGCGCGTTCCCATTCTCGGCGCGTCGCACTTCCGTTCCGGACGGCAACACCGCGCACGCGCGCGTACGTGATCGCACACGCAACGACGCCACACACGCGCACACACGAGAAACAGAGACGCGGGGTGGTAGGTAGGTAAAAAAGATAATCGCCACGAGAGACGAGCCCGCGACGAGCGTTCGTCGTTTGGCACAGCCATATGCCACGTCAGCTAGGATGACGTCGTTCTCGCGACTGCGAGAAAACGAAGATCGCGCGATCTGACCGAATTCCATTGCACGTGGGCCTTTTGGGCAGGAGAGAATTACCGCGAGGGAGAGAGCTCTCGCACTAGTGAAAATCGTATCGCCGCCCTTCGGAAACGAGCGAAGGGTAAACGTCGACCTGGAGAGTGCAATAACGTACACTTTTACAGTTTCGTAAGCCTGGGGAGGGGGGGGGGGAACCCATCGAGAGTCGGGCTCGAGAATCCTCGTGAGAGAGAGGAAAACCGAGTAGAGAGAACGACGCGACGGAAGGGTCGCGCAATTGTCGCAAGTTTTCGGAAAACCAGGAAAATCGTTTACGTGCTTCTATTGCGTGAAAGAAAGAGAGAGAGAGAGAGAGAGAGAGAGGGAGAGGGAGAAAGACGAGAGCGGATCTTTTTCGCGATCATGTACACGGGGAGCGCGGGTATTAAGCTCTCCTAAATGCTAGCGTTCGGGCAGCGCGATCATCCCGGAGCAAAGACCTGTCGAGTGTGGTCGGGCGAATCGATCGTATGATCGCCGTCTCTGCCGATCGGGACGGCCGCCGCAGTGCTGATATAGAAAACTTGTTCACTTCGGTGTACCGAGCGAGAGCGCACGCACAGATCGAGATCGATCTGCAGAACCGAAAAATGGCAGTAGAGAGTGTTTCCGCGGCTGAGACTCTAATCCAAAGGTTTGCCTCCTATACTACTACATTACGTATATTTTTTTTATTCCGCCGACGGGACAGAAAGGAGCGAGGAAAATTTCGCGAGTGACTCATCATCGACTTCGACGTACATAATACACGTGTATATATATATATATATATATACACACACGCACACGCACGTACACACACACACACACACGTATATTCTCAGCTTGCTCCCACTTCAACGGCCCTCCATCCCTCGCGACATTCCCCCTGTTCATTCCTCCCTCTCTTGCCCAATTCGAGCAATATGTTCCGCCAGAACGCGACAAAGAGAGCACTCGGTCGATTCCGACACGCTTTGCGCTCCCATTTTCCGCAAGGACGGCGGTTTTTAGCATTCGAATTTCGTGGCCTTCCTCGCGACGATTCGAAGAAGCGTGTCCGTCGAGTCAATCCCGTTTTCTCTCGGCGCAGGTCGCGTCATCGATTTTCGCGTCCGTGCTTCGGGGTCAAGGTTTCGCCTTACGGCGCTTAAAATGGCGACGCAATTTATTTTCGAGCCAATTCCCGGCGGATTATTTTCGAAACCGGGTCGCATCGCGGTTCCGG
Organism: Ooceraea biroi; assembly: GCF_003672135.1. NCBI lineage: Eukaryota > Metazoa > Arthropoda > Insecta > Hymenoptera > Formicidae > Ooceraea > Ooceraea biroi. The sequence goes on along the minus strand of NC_039512.1, from coordinate 16,020,281 downwards.
TGAAAGGCGTGCGACAATCGCGCTTTTCTCTCTTTGTAGACCGAAATCGGATTTTATTAGCTCGGCTCGGATCTCACGATCACGAGCCTGTGGAAATTTCTGTCTGGGAAACAGGAAGAATGCGTGACGGAACATAGATCGATCGTCATTCAAGTCTCGGCTGTATAGATAGCTACTTTGAAGCTCTTCTTCCTTGCCCTCTGCCTCCCCTCCCAACATCCTGTTTTCACGAAGCACAATGCACACAAATAGGATGGAAAACAAACGTTCTCTTGAATTTTTCGTTTTAAGATGTATCATACTTTTTTCTCTTTAATGTCTTGCTTTAATCTTTCAGTTAATTTAAAATAAATTACTCTTCAACACAAATATCAGCATTCTTGGATAAAAAAAAATGATAAAAAGTAAATTTTATCGACTTGTCGAGACTGTATAAAAAAATTAATTACAAATTAATGTTTCATGAATTGAACTTGAAAGATTAACAAATTAATAATAGATAATTAAAATATAAAGGCATGCGAAGGTAGTATACGGTAGATTCAAGTCACCCGGTATACACACACTCCTACGCCACGCAAGACAGACGGACAGACGCTCGTGAGATCTTTAGTCTCCTTCCTCTTGACACGCGCGGCACGCAAATACGTGTACACGCACGCAATACATCCATCGGACGGACTGACAGGAAAAGAAAGAGAAACGCTTCAATGAACGAGAATCGACACGCGAAGAATTTCTGGACGTATGTCCCCCGCCGTGGCATCATCGGCTTTAATGTTGCCCTTAAATGCTGCAACGATGACAATGCTGAAAACAATACGTGATGGTCTTTCCATGTTTGCTAATATGACTCGATGGTTATGACGATTCGTCATAATAATGATGATGATGATGATGATCTGCTGATGAATTGATGATAATGATGACCCGATGAATGATGCGGTAAGGCAACGCCAGTCTTATAATTCCCACTCGCCATTTACACGGCGACGGTTTAATGCTATACTACGGCATCTCTATGCATGAATCAATTCGATTGTTAATCGATGATTTATGAGATGGATGATTTTACATGTGGAAATGCGGATATCGAAGGCGGATATAATTTCGGTGAGTTCTATTTGCCGTAGGCAACACACGAGACGACCTTATACCGAGTGTCGTGTTTCGTTCATCGAGAGTAAACGTAACAGTCTTATCGTCGCACGTTTATCATATCTGAATCTCTGTTCTCGATGAAGTTCTGTTAATTATACTACAAATATACTCGATACATTGTATATATTTATAGTATGGGTAGTCATGATAGTATAAACGATATGATTTGATTCTTCTTCTAAAAGTTCGATTTTGTTGCGCATCTTGTTTCGAGAATTCGATATATATATATATTTATAGTAGAGACATATATATAAATATATACTATAAATATATTCCAATTATTCTTCCAATTATTAAATATTTTTCCAATTCGCAATTTAAGTAGCTCTTCTCGGAGTCGCATCTCTCGTTTATATGACGTAACTAGGCTTATACATAAGTATATGCGTCGCACGAGCTTCTCGAGTGGTTCCTCCCCCGTCTTCGGGGGGCTTGAAGCCGTCGACAATTTTCCGCGTTTCCGCGGAAAAATCTCCCTCCGTCCCCCTGCATCGCTAGTCGTTTGCCGTTGGCGACGCGTAACGCGTTCTCGCGACGTCAGAATTTCATGTTTCCGATATATCGATTTTATTCCGTGCTCGGGTTTTTTCCCCCGTTTATCCATATTATCGTCGCGGGTGTTTACGGCCGTGATTCAGTGCGGCGTCCTTATGCAGAGCACGCAGCTGCGATTCCCACCGGATTGTCATTGATCGGTTTCTTTATCGGGTGCGCAACTTCGTTTCGCACCTCGGACATACGTATGTCGTGCCCCTGGCAATCTATCCATCGAGAACCGATGTTTTCGGCGTGGTCAGTAACGCGACGCTGCCCACGATATAGTCCGCTCGATCCGAGTTCCCTCTCCGCGCGACCGTGTTACGTCCGTGGTCAGCCGACCGACTTGCTCAATGACTGCCTTCACTGCTATATCATCAATTTGTCCTTGGTGACAATCATGATTATCTCCACATGAATTCACCCTCAACGTCAGTTTTAGCCCTCTGCAAAAGTTTGTTGAGGGACACGCACGTCACGCACACGATAGTCCGACAGGCTATTATGAATAATGACGAGGTGATAACGCATAACATGGAGTACGAGTCATGATAGTATAAACGATACGTTTGATTCTTCTTATAGAAGTGCGAGCTTTTCATCACAGATTTTGTTTGCGCATCTTGGTTGGGGAATCCGATGCTGGACGATCGCGATTATCGAGCAATTAATTTTTTAAGTAATGAGATTGAAAAATATTCCTACATCGTGACATTGATGTATTAGTTTCAGGAGTAACATCAGCCGAACTTGTTCATCATTATCTCACGCAGCAGCCTCGTATGAATAATATATTAAACAATACATGGAAAAGAAAATATATATCCTTTAGATGACTGTAAAAGATATATCTAAAAGATATAACATATCTGTTTTACATTACTTAATAATCACAGAATTATAAGTCTACTGTCAGTAACAATAACATCAATAATAATAATAAAATTATCATTGAAGATTTTATAATATATAATGCAGTTCACCCACACATTAATAATCTTAAAAACGATTTTAATATCAGAAATGGAAAAATGCAGGAAATGTTTTAAATATATCAAAGCATTGTCATCGTTGCAGCTATTGAATTTTATGTATAAATATCTTACATATTATAATAATTTATAATTTTACTTACAATTATATATCTATAATTGTATTAAACAAAATAATTATCCCTTATGTACTAAATCCGAAATAGATATAGAATAGAAATGGATGTTACATTAAAGATTTATATATGTATCTAGTCACAAAAGATACCTAACTATTACAAATGCAATAAATCAATGCATAAAGGGTAATTCACAAATCTTCGCAATTATTTTTTTATATTATCGTAATCTCTCTTTTCTTATAAATGTGCAACAGCAATGATAACGATTTGGAAGATGGTGAGATTCCATCAGATGAAGACGACGAGCCAGTTACCCGGGCAGCGAATGATGTACCGGAGACCGTCGTCAAGTCGACATCGAAACCAGAACCCGTGAAGACTAAAACCTTCGATGCAAAGTTGAACAAAAATAAAAGGCAGCAGTCTATGCAGGTAGCTAATAAGCAAGAGCGATTCTTAAAGTATAAGGGTCCAACTGAAGATTGGGCTGGAGATGTCGAGAAAGCCATTAAGGCTGCGATGGAAGAGGACGGGAGGAATCAGGAGCCGAAACCAAAGAACAAGAATAATAGGAACAAAATGAGAAAAAGGGTTCGCGATGAAAAAGATGAGGATCGTGGCAAAGATCAAAAAGTACGTAACACGATGTCGAATTTTATTTGAACAGATGTGCTGTACATATTATTTATTTTACACCAAGTTCGTTTTGTTAAAGCTGCGAAGTTTACTTGTGCTTGATTAAATTTTGCAATTTTACAGAAGCGGAAATTGAGTGACGATGAAAACGCCAATGAGGATGAGGATGAAATGCTCTTTGTACGAGGAGCTTCACCCATCAGGAAGGATGCTGAAAATAATTCTCCCAGGCATACAAGCGAGCATGAAACGTTTGAAAACAATTCGGAGTACGAAGAGAAGCCTACTATAACTCGACACAGAGAAAACGATAACAAACGTACAGGGCGCGGAGGAGGAGGAGCAGGGGGCGGCGGAGGTGGAGGAGGCGGTAGCGGTAATGAAGAATTAATATCTGTTTTATTATTGCACAATCGCATAATTAAAATGCCATTAATTATTTCAATATCTTGTTTATCTATCAATTTCTATCAATTCTATCTATTAATATAGCATTCGACTAAAATATAACATATATAGTCTTTATATAATGTTATTAAATTAATTTAATAATGTTGTTAAATTTATTTAATGTTACTAAATTCTTTTATAATACATAATTAATTTTTTTATAATACACAATTAAGACGTCTAGTCTTACAATTTATGTAGAATTTATTACCTTTTAATTGTGTTACGTTTCTAACGCTTTTTTCTATGTATATTGTAACAGGTCGTCGTGGTGGCAAAAACGAACGCGGTAAGAACAAGAATCGCCAAATGCGAAATGACCGAAACGGCCGTCGACAGCAGAACAACGATCACGGGCAAGAAGTAGACACGATTTGCGTATACTATATGCAAGGGAAGTGTCACAGGGGCGACGATTGCCCGTTTTCGCATAATGCTTTGCCACCTAGAAAGATGGAACTGTGCAAGTTTTATCTCATGGATTGCTGCGCGAAGAGAGACAAGTGTCTCTACATGCATCATGATTTTCCGTGCAAATTCTTCCACACGGGTCTTAAGTGCACTCAGGGCGACAATTGTAAATTTTCGCACGAACCACTCAACGAGCAGGTATTATATTATATAATTTTATAATTTCACAATTTGTATTATATTTGGCAGAAAATAGTTTTTTATGACGCTAGTAAAAAATTAAAAGAATAATGGAAATGAGTGCGTAATTTATTATCGTAAATGATTAAAACATTTTTCTGTGCATTTAGATAAAGAGTATCCTCCTGAAGCACTTGGAAACCGCACCAAAGGAAATCCTTGGCGATTTTCCAAGATTGAGTAGAGAAGGTGCAATATTAATGATAAATAATACTGCACGTTCTATAGCTCAAGGTCAGGATACAGGAAATCCAAAGATTCCCAGTCTGTTTGATTTGAATTTGTCAGCACCTACAGAAAAGAATGACGAAAAAGAGGAAAGAGGTAACTAATAAAACTATATAAAAATTATTTAGGATTAGTTAGGATATTTCAAGCAATACATCAATTTTTATGTTTGTTAAGTCTATATATTTGTTCTAATAAATTAATCTTAGTTAAATTTCTCACATTACCACTAAAATTATTCAATTTTAATTTACTAAAATATTTATTAAAATAATGTAATTAATAATTTAATTTATACAGAGGAACAAGTAAATCATCAGAAGTCCAACGTGAGAGAGAGGAAACCTTCTGGAAAAAAGACACGATGGGGGTCCGACGAGGACAGAGTTCCTTACGAGCAAATAATGCTACTGCAATCGGCAAATATAAACGAATTAGGTTTTCAACTTCCAAACGCTGCGTTAGGTCTAGCCACGCAGCAACAAGTACAAAAGCAAGTTGTAGCACCGCCTGTAGATTTCTATAGCGAAAGAAGTGTGGAGTCAAATAAAAGTGTACATAAGACAAAGGAAGATTATACAATTGACGACGACGTGTTAAACGTAAGTATTGTTATATAAATTTGTATTATAATATTTATGATTGGAAATGAAATTTGAAAGAGTGTAAAATAATTGATACGATAACATATTTGATTTATATTTGTATAGAAAAAGAGAAAAGACGTAGACTTGCGGCAATTGCTGAACGCGAAAAAACCACCGCCCGTTTATAGTATAGCGGACAAGGTGGCAAGTCTGACGAAAAATAAAGTCGACGACGAGAGCGACCAGGATGAAGAATCGGAACTCGTTATCGAAATGCCGACTGAGGACGAGGACAAGGAGAAAGGAAAGTTTTCTAATGAGCAAGGTAAGATTATTTTATTTGCTAGTACATTTTTCTTATAAACTGTACTTTATATTTTATATAAATTTTATATATATATATTGCTCCGTAAGAGTTTTTATTTCTATTAATATAATTTACGAAAAAATATTACATATTAATTACTTTAAATTAAATTTAATAATCTATATAGACAATCATACAAGTGCGTGTAGAATAATTAATAATTTGTATTTGTGTTCGTGTTTAATATAGGTGATCAAGTCCATAATGTCTCTTTCTCGTCTATGGATGAGCATGAGGCGGCGCCACCTCACTTGCCAAAGAAAGCTCAGGAATTATTTATGCGGATACAACAACAGCAACGTGCGGCTCAGGATAGCTTTAAGAACATAGACAGCGATTCTATCGCACGTCAGAACGATCAGATCGTCGAGGATTGGTATTCGGATGATGAGGATGACGACGACGACGACGAAGGTGGCAATCTCACCATAGTAGATAACTCGAAGGAGGAGATCGAATCCATAGAAAAGACTCCGAGCGTCGTCATCAAGGAGGAGTTCCCGTCTACGTCATTGGCGTCCAACGTGCCACAGCCAGCTGCCATCGTAGATAAAGTCGGCGACTTGAGCAAGATCGACATCAGCGCCGAGGTGTCGAAATTGCTGTCTACCCTGAAAGCACAGAGCTCGACAAGCAGTAAAACGCAGCAAGCGTCGAGCTCGCATCAAGATCCATCGAAGGCTAAGTCGATGCAGGACTGCAAGGTAGAGGGCGAGACATCGAGTCCAAGATCATCGCCGAACCCGAGTCTGGCCGCAACGTCCGTGTCTAGAGATCCGCGGATGTCCAACAGAGATCCCCGACAACGGCGGGATGAGCAGAAGCCGAGCAGTCCGAGCGTGTCCGACGCCAGGAGGGAATCGCAAAAACCTCTCAGACTGGAAACGAGCATTTACAGTTCTGGTATCACCGCGATGGACGCGAACATGGACACCGATCTCCGGACGAGGGCGGACCAGGACCTCAGACGGCAGGACATGGACTTCCGGCAGCGCTTTCAGACGGGCGACTTTGGCGACACCGATCTCCGCGTGAAATCCGACGTGGACCTGCGTCAGATATTAAGTCTGCCGTTCAAACCGGCGCCCGCGCACGTGCCATGCACCGAGATCGACGCGAGCATAGCGTCGCATCCGCCGATGCCGTACAAGGTATACGTGGTCGACATACCCAGGCCGGACTACACCGGTCTCAAGCTGACGAAGAACGACGCTCAAGTGAAGTACGATCCACGTCTTCGTAAAATCTTCCGCATCCCCAGACCCGAGCAGCTGGCCGACTCGCCGATGTCGCCGCCGCCGCAGAACAAGCCGGACACACCGAAATCACCGCCGCAGTGCGTGCGCTCGGATCCGCGACGGAAAACGCTCGAGGCGGCCGCTTCCAATCAGTCGTTATCTTCGCAGAACACGATGAATCCTTCCATGATACCCAAGGGTATGCAGCCACCGCCAATGGAGACGATGGGGCCTAACATGGGCCTCGGTCCTGCTGGTATGCCGATGGGGCCACCTGGCATGCCGGGTAATGGGCCACCGGGTGGCATGCCAGGACCACCGCCGAACATAATGGGCCCGATGGGTCCTCCGAATCATCCGATGGGCATGAACAACATGGGTCCGATGGGACCCATGATGAACGCCGGACCTATGCCACCGCAAAATATGCCGCCTATGGGTATGCCGCCTGCTGCTGCAATGGGTATGAACGGACCCGTAATGCCGCCGCAGGGCCAGATGAATTTCGATCCGCGTTTCAATGTACAGCGTAACAACGGGGCTGGATTGCTAGGTCCCGCGCCGGGTCCTTTCGGCCCGGACGTGAATAATTCTTACGAGGGCGGCCCACCTTATCCCGGCGGTGGCAATTTTAATAACTTCGGACCTGGCGGACCTGGCGGACCTGATCCCGGTATGGGCTTCAATCCGAACGGATCGAACGGGCCGAATTACGGGCCGATGAGCGGCGACGGTCCGGAATGGGGCACCGGCGGCAACAGACGCGGTGGTCGTATTCGCAGGCGGAACCGCAACAGGACCAACATGGTGACCAATAATTGAACGACTTTACAAACAGTAGGTACATAGTCTAAGTACCTGATGACAATTCTCATTATTCGGGCGATCGAATGTGTATCCGCATGCGCATAATACAAAACACTAAAGTTTTTACTATATCAATAATGACGATCTTATTATAACGTGATTCTTTAATGCAAAGAACTGCTACGTGTATAATCTGTTCCTTATGAATCTTATGGATCATTGGCTTCCGTTTGAAGGATATTAAAACCCTAGAACTTGGTCGGAGAAAGATGTTTTGTTATTACGCACATCATGCACGATGTAGAAGATTATTGACATCGACGATCGGCATGGGGGAAATTAAGATGAGATTAAAAAAGCTGAATGACGGAGAATTGATATACGGCTCAACATACGTAATTCCTCAATTGTTGTGTAACAAACGCGGCGGGGAAGCTACGAGCATGTAATATTCGCATATAATAATATTGTAACATTTAGAATGTACCGTACTGAACACATCCATTAATCTAGTTGTAAATTATTGCATAATAATTCTCGACATTAGTTGAATATAATCCATAAGCGTATTTATACATAGATGTTGATTATGTGTAGTCGCTCGTTTATATATAATAAAAAAAGACATACTTTAGCACGTAATTCGCGTTGAAATAATTGAGCAAGAGAGCAAGCAGAGATGACGATGCATATACGATTGAGTTGATGATCTTATTGTCTTCCATATATGTGACACGCGAGTGCCCTGCGACTTGCAAGACACGCGTTTCTCTTTCCACGGCTTGCGCGTAATTCGGTCTATTTCAATTTGCTCATATATTATTCAAATTCGATACGTACGAAATCTTCGTCTTATATTGCGGGAATAGGAGAGGCGAGACGACACGCTACGAACATTAATGCAATATTTTATAAAGGCAAGTAAAAGAATATTAATAATAATTGCGAGGCGATGAGCACAGCAGGAATATACTTTCTACGCGAGAAGGGGGTGCGAGAGAAAAAAAGAGAGAAAAAGCAGACATGTGACTAAATCTTAACTATCTTCTCAGAGATCATGTCGAGATCGCAGAGACCGTGATACTTGGAGCAATACGAGCGCTCTGCACTCTCGCACACCCTCGCTGCAAGTTATTACTTAATCACACTTAGTCGCATAAGTTTCCGCGAGTTCAAATAATATTATTATAATGTTCTGCTGTAGAGCAGAGATTTTTAGGTGTACGTATTTCCTCCTTTAGTATAATTCTAGAGATAGGTATGGTACATCTAATTGCTAAATTATTTAGGTGCATATACACACACACATTATTCGATGTTAATCTGTACTAGGATTATATTTACGTTTATTATTAATATTATTGCTACATTATGATGTAGAATGAAAGTACATTTGTGACAGTTGACTATTGTATAGTAAGACTTTTGTACAGACGAGAACGATTACTGATGCGAATGCGAGTTTTCGGTGCTTTTTCTTTCAAATAATGTAAATATTATTGTGTATGAATTCTCTTCGCGCTTTTCAAAATACTATATGATAGATGTATCTAGACATAAGAAATGGAAGATTTTTATACAATATATATCTTACGCAAAGATTTGTATCTTTTTTTTGCTAATGTATTCCTGTTTTCTTTTTCCCAGTTAGAAACAAGCGGCAATTTTAATTGCGTTCTATTTTATCGGTTGTGTCTGTTAATGTACAATAGAGCTCAGAGGATCAGCCCGTATCGTCGACAAATCCAATCGTGCGTCCATCTCGTCGTCCAATTCTCCCACTATCGCTCTGAAAGATACATCACAATTGATCAATTTACACTTTTACAGGTGTTTATGTTCATTATTTATTTTCCTAGATTTTCTTAAAAATAAATAAATAGAAAATTCCTTTTTTACTCAAGTATATAATAATAAACAATAATGTGATAATATCGAAAGAAGTGATATACATTATAAATTATAAAAATTAAGATTGCTTATTGATTATAATTTAGTTTTAGAGAGTATGTACTTACACATTGTCTCCTCTGATGATGTGTAGGCCCAAAACAACTTGCTCCACTCCCTGAGTCGTACTATAAACTCGTTCATGTGATTCATCAAGGATTATATTGATAGTTTGGTCAAAGCCTTTTAATGTGCCCTAAAAGAAAAGTTTGATTTGAGACGAAATTAAACACAAAGCTATTACTATGAATACAAAAATATAATTGACTTCTGTTATATTTAAGTTGTGATATATGATCATTTTGATTTTATTTCTTACAAATAGAATATTCTTTAAATATCGTTGAAAAATTATAGAATGCAATTAGTTTTAGCATTTAACATATATATATATGTTAAATGCTAAAACTGCTGCTGCTAAATATTCACAATATTTTGTGTGTGTGTATATATATATATATATATATATATATATATACACAAAAAATATTATAGAATATTATCACACACACAGCAACCAGCAGTGAATATTTCTATAAAATTCGAATCCATAATTATGAATTGCTTGTACATGTAAGTCGGCACATTTGCGACTCTGCAAATTTATATACTTACAATAAAATTTCTACCGTCCGACGTGATAATAGAAACCGTATCTAAACGCTTTTGTTTAGGTAAATACATATTTCATCATGTTTGTCAAATCGGTTGAAGACAGTAAACAATATAAAAAGGATACGATTTACGTAGCTCTCTAATCCTGACGCCATATCTATAATTATTTTTCTATCAAAAAGTACATTAACGAATCATCAACTCCGTCGAACACAAGCCATTAGTTCAAACAAGTTGCTAAAAGGACTGCAAATTATAGAACATTACAATCTTTAAATCACATCAAACGATCATTTAGTACCATATATACTACATACACAGTAGCGTAACTCGCTTTTAGAGGTTAGTTGAATTAAAATGCGCATGTGTGCAAAATTAAGAATGGCGTCCAATGGCACGTATTTTCCTCGTAACGAGCAACCAATCAGAAGTGTTGCGCGTTTGTGTCCACGATGCTAGAAATCGATTCGAGATCTCGATTCGAGATTGCGTAGCCAATCAACTTGTAGCTTTTATGGAAAGGCTGGAAGTTGATTGGCCACACGTTCTCAGCCAAATCGAACGGATAGACAGGACAAAATCACTAGAATCTAATTGGTAAATTATTTTCCTCCAGAAACAAGTTGGCAATATCACGAAAGATTTTTTGTTAGTATTCTGTGTGACGTGCCGAATGGAGTATGTTTTCGTCCGTGCTTGTAGGTGTTGTCTGTGTTGCTTGCGCTCGGATAATTGAATAAACAAATTGTTACGGAGGTGCGCGACAATGGCTAACCATTACGAAGTTCCAAATTGGTGAGTTCGTGATATCGTTCAACTACGATTTGCTCAAATATTCCCGTTTACGCAATCACATTTTGGTTTGTATCGTTAAGCGAAAAGATAGAGACGTCAGGTGCATCGTATTGTTTTTCTCAGGGCCGGGAAACCACCGGTGGGGCTGCATTTGGATGTACTGAAGAGTGATAAGCTGATACAGGTGAAATAGTGCATTAATTCTTACGTGACGTGTTAACGTGCCAGTTCGTCGGGGCACTGTCACATCTTCATTGTATTTCTGTGTGTCTTAATATTGAATTGACCGGAAAGTTTGTGCGGAGTTTGTTTTAACAAAATTCAAACGCAAAACTGTGTATTAAGACTTAAGTATTTTAGTATTAAGAGTTGATACGAAGTTTTGCATTTGAAGTTTGCTAAAACAATTCGCACAGACCTTCTGTTCAGCCCAATGTACTTCATGTAAGCAATTTTTGCAGAAACTTATGGTAGACGAAAAGAAGTGCTATTTATTTGGCCGCAACCAACAGCTAAATGATTTTTGCATTGACCATGCATCCTGCTCTCGGGTTCACTCAGCCCTTGTTTACCATAAACATCTCAATCGGGCATTTTTAGTTGATCTGGGAAGCAGTAAGTATAAAACTTATGTTAATGCCAATTTATACTTTTAGACATATTTTATTAACGGGAATTAAATTTGTTGACTTGAATTTTATATTTTTACTTTATGTATAAAGTTTTACTTTGTGCATCTTACCTTGTACTCGGTTATCTTTATATTGTATTTATATTTCTTTATATTATGACACTCTCTCTCTCTCTTTCTCTCAGTAATATACAGTTAGCAAACAAATAATAATTTATCATAATAATTTCTTTTTTATATAGCTTGACACATTCTTTTGCTGAGATATTGTGTAGAGATTGCATGTATTTTTATGAGGCGTTTACGGTAATATTTTAGCACATGGAACTTTTATTGGCAATCTACGTTTAGAAGCTCATAAACCAACTCAATTGCCAATTGACAGTACATTTCACTTTGGCGCGTCGACTCGGTATTATATTATAAGGGAAAGACCCCAAACTGGTGCCAGACCTATCATCGAGGAGCTGGAAAAGTTATCCGAAGATATTGACGCCGGTGGTTTATTAGGTCTACCTGAAACGGAAACCGAACTCGACGTGCGTGTCACATAAATTTACTTGATCGATGTGTACCAACAAAATTGTTTACTTTTTCTCAGTATATTAAATTCAATTAATAATTGCAACTTGTTTAGAATTTAACGGAATTTAATACGGCTCACAATCGACGAATTTCTATGCTCGGCATAACAGACGATGAGATGCACAAGCCAACGCGCAAACGGAAAAAGAAGGGAATTACTTTCAACGATGACGAGGAAGTTATCAATCCTGAAGACATCGATCCGTCAGTTGGGAGGTTTCGCAATCTTGTGCAAACAACAGTAGTTCCCAGCAAGGTATGCGTGAGATTTAAGATGCAAAATAATAAAGATATAAAAAAATAATGCGCGAAAGGCGGTGCTACGTAATTTGACAAAATGCGCGCTCCTTGCAGAGAATGCGTATGGAGGGCGGTCTCATATCACTGTCGGAGGATCACAATCTGCTGAAGCACATGCAACCCACGTCCACTACGCCTCAACTCTATCACGATCTACCTCCCGAGCAGTTCTCGCATTCTTCAATGTCGGCGATCAATCCGTTCTCCACGGCTCTGACGTCGTTAACGTCTCGACTGGGCATCGCGTTACCCAATCCGGCACCCGAGGTAGAAATGACACCTAATCAGATACAGACGGAGGCGCCGCACGTGCAAGAGCTGCCGGGCACAACGGAGCCGCGATCGATGGAGCCGAAGAAGAAGAAGTACGCCAAAGAGGCATGGCCCGGAAAGAAGCCAATGCCAACGCTTCTCGTATAATAGGAGAGATTATCGTTTACACGTGTGCGTTATATAATTTTATTATCTGATCCGGTTATCCGCGAGGCCCCATTAACGAGAAATCATTCACGTGTGAAGTCGCTTCTTTATTTTTTTTTATATGAGCTTTATGCTCCTGTTATTTCGTATTCTTGGCAACTTGTCGTTCCCGGACGAATTTTCATTCGTGTTCCTTTTAAGTCACACGGGATTATTGTAAAAAGATTGAAGTCTACTTCAAATACTTTACAACACATAATAGTATTTGAGATAAAAAAGTCTTACTTGTAATTTGTACGTAATAGAAAAGAACCTTTGAAGATTTATAAATGAACGTGTGTGCTTTGTGTATGCGTGAGAGTATACTTTTGTAAATGTATCTTTAATTCTTTAAATGCCTTCTGCAGTCGCAGCTCATATGAAATTAAATTTTATATGCCGAGTTTCCATCGTGGGTTATAGTGTTTATTTAAAGTTGGGACTAACTCTGTACCAACTAAAATATGTGAGTAATAAAATATCGCTTAATTCTTAATTTCGCTTGATCGCTTGGAAATATTTACATTATTTATATAATATAATTATTTGTCCAAGTATCTGAGATTCATTTGAAGAGATCTAATCTTTTAACTATAATCTGTTAACGCACGATGGATAGACATTTAGTTGTCTGTAATTGACAATCGAACGAATGATCATCTTAAAATTATCAGTACAGAAAATACATGTTTTTTTAATTAAAATAGCTTAATGAGTGATCATGTTAAACGCATAGTGTTACGTTTTAAAAGCGTCACCATACTGTACCATTTGCTTTATTTTCTATTCTGGATAGTAACTATCAATATAAAAATTGCTAGCGTTTATCAGGCAGACTTTTTTTCCTGTAATATTATTGTAAAATAATATTATGCCTAGCGTTAGCTCTTTATATTGTGGTCTCCATGCGATTGAGAAGTTTTAATAATAGCATTATTGTTACGTCTCCTTAAATTTCGTCATAATTTTCTTTACATTTTATCGCTATTATTATCGCTACAAGTGCAATCAAGTCAATGTAAATAGTTATAAAATAATTTCGTTGACATATTTTTATATGTCACTAGCAAAAAGAAAAAAGAGAGAAGTCAATAAGAGGACAAATATTGTATATGTTATAAAAATACATATAATTTTGATTCAGTAAAATTTTCGATACAAAACTAGACTATTCACGTTTTCTTCCGGAGATATGTTGATTTTCAGTGAATTGCGTATTGATCATGACGATATATCGTATGTGTTTCTATATCGACTATACAAGAAACTTTTACGAGGGATGATGTATAAAGATGCGGTAATAATTACACAAGGATATCAACATTAAAAATATGTTTACACGCAGAATTTAATGTGTGATATTTTTCTTGTAATTTTTATCTTGCATTCAGGCAGCTAAAATATAACCGGCTTATCAAAAAGTGTTCCAGAAACAGAGATACGTTAATATTCCAGCGAGGTGTCCGGCGTGGACGGCGATTCGAGGGCGACTTCCTCATAATCCCTTTCGAGTGCCGCGAGGTCCTCACGTGCTTCCGCGAATTCAAGTTCTTCCATACCCTCCCCTACGTACCAATGGATGAATGCCCGCTTGTTGTACATTAGATCGAACTTATGATTGAGCTTGGCCCATGCTTCTTCTATCGCGGTTGTGTTAGACAGCATTGAGACGGCGCGCTGGACCTGGAAATGTATATAGTATGTACAATTGTATTAATTATTAATATACTATGATAGTACGATACTCCGTGTATGTGTGTGCGCGCGCGCGCGTGTGTAATTAATTTTATATATAAAATATAAAAAGATAAAGAATTATTCTATATTAATAATCATTATTACAACTGTATTATTCACAACTCTTGAAATAGTTTCGTTATAAATCCAAATTTAAGTTAAATTTATGTTCTGGATTTATAGACCTGTTTGTATTTAAAAATCGAGATAATTGTTCAAGTTAAAAGAACGTAAATTAATATTATAAATTACACACGCGTACGAGAACGATACCTTGGCGAGATCACCACCCGGCACCGCCGTGGGTGGTTGATAATTAATTCCGACTTTAAAGCCCGTGGGGCACCAGTCGACGAAACGGATGCAGCTCTTGCCTTTCATAGCGGCGATCGCGGCGTTTACATCTTTGGGCACAACGTCCCCGCGGTACAAGAGGCAACAAGCCATGTACTTGCCCTCACGCGGATCGCACTTGACCATCTGGTTGGCAGGCTCGAAGCACTCGGCCGTTATTTCGGCGACTGACATACCCTCGTGGTACGCCTTGTCGGCGGACACTACTGGGGCATAAGTTGTCAGGGGAAAGTGTATGCGGGGATAAGGCACCAGGTTCGTCTGGAACTCGGTCAAGTCGACATTCAACGCACCGTCGAACCGCAAGGATGCGGTGATCGACGACACCACTTGACTGATCAACCGGTTCAAATTCGCGTACATCGGTCGCTCGATGCCGAGTTTACGTCGACAAATATCGTAGATTGCCTCGTTGTCCACCATGAAGGCGCAGTCGGAATGACCGATTGTTGTGTGCGTAGTTAATACCGTATTGTAAGGCTCCACCACGGCAGTAGATACCTACAAGGTACAAGTGTAATTTTTTTTAGTGAGGATTATACCGTAATCCTCACCGTGATACATGAAAACTGAAAATTGGAGTTCGAAATATATTGTTTAGTTTCTTTTTATTTCTATCTGTTAATATTTATGAAACAATAATTCAGGACTTAACAAGAATTATTTTATAAAAATATTAGATGTGCAAAGTGATTTGGTGCGTTTCTTTCGACGAAATTGAGCTTTTACTTACTTTCCTTTTTTGCGAGGGATTTCGTCAGCTGCCCAATACATGGAAGACAGTATTAGAAAATGACAGCAAACATTTCAAGATTGAGATGTTTGTTATATTTTTTTTAAAGGCTCAATTTCTTTAAAAACGCATCGAAGTAATTTGCACACAATTAATTAATATATGCGAATCAATATAAGATCCTTGAACTCACTTGCGGCGCCGGATATATTACAAATTCCAATTTACTCTTCTTGCCGTAAGTATCAGACAGCTTTTCCATGAGCAGAGATGTAAATCCCGATCCCGTGCCACCTCCGAACGAGTGGAAAACGAAGAAGCCTTGTAGACCAGTGCACTGATCCGTCAGTCTGCGTATTCTGTCCATCACTGACTCGATGACCTCGCTTCCGATCGAATAGTGACCGCGAGCGTAATTATTTGCAGCATCTTCTTTACCAGTTATTAATTGTTCCGGATGATACAGTTGCTTGTACACTCCGATTCGAACTTCATCTATGAAAATGATAAAAATTGAAGCCGTAACTTATTTGAAAGCATTTTATAACAAAGTATAATAATTAAAGAAATTAAATTTCAGGAATATATACGTACACATGTGCCTACGTATTGTGTATAAATATACATTATATAATATTTATTTATTATAATGTTATCACTGACCGACGACAGTTGGCTCGAGATCGACCATCACGGCGCGCGGTACCATTTTTTTCGAATTCGTCTCGTTAAAGAAGGTGTTGAAGCAATCGTTGGTACCGGAGACCTTATCAGACGGTATGGTTCCATCGGGCTGGATTCCGTGTTCCAGACAATATAGCTCCCAACAGGCATTGCCCATCTGAACACCCGCTTGGCCCACGTGGATTGATATACACTCACGCTGTAAATTAAGTAACAAAAGTAACATAATTCATACGCATTTTGCATTACTTGTAAAAATGTAATATAACACGTAGGATATGTTTTCGTTTCTCGTTGTTTAAAATTATTTAGAAAACGTAATTTATTTTCATACCATTTTGATGTTCTGAAATATATTTCTCTGGATATTTCACAGTAGAATTTAGATAAGTACTCGAATTTGTATTTTAATTAAATATTTAATTTAAGCACGACAAATTTGGAGGCCGGTCATGAGCTGCCCTAAAAAAAAAAACACTGCAATAATTTATACATTCATTACCTAGGTAACCATCATTATCCAGTTTCAGAGGAATCAAATTTAATTTCTTCATCATGAAATTGTATCGAATTGGATTTTGTTTAGATTTTATTTTCCGCGTATTTGTATTCGCTGTAATATATGAGATATTTCATAATCTATTTATCCTCGAATGAGAGGATTCCTTCTACAAGGAATGCAGCTGTCACTACATGTCCACGTTTGACAATACGATATAATATAAGTCGATATACATTCCATAATGCTTTACGAGCTTGACTGAAAGGCTGGTGACAAGTATCTTTGTCGCAATATTTACACTCAACAGATCACGATCGTATCGGGAAAGAGTAATAAATAAGTATAATAGCCGCGAGATGCGTACGTAGATTAGGTTCAACAATATCCCATTGTTACAATACATCTCAAATAAAAATCTAGCGTTTCTAATATTTTTGTTGTTAAAAAGACGTTAATGATTAAACGTTTATTTGCCAAGAACTACATGAGAAATCGACAGTTGAGATTGACAGAAAATGTATTAATTAAATTACTTAAATCGTTTATTATAATAAATGGCAGAGTATGTACATCTTTCTAACACTTCCAAAAGTTACAAACCTTATATTACAAATATTACGCTAACAGTTTGTTACTTTAGTCAAACATTGCTGACAAGTGCCGCAAGTCTCCGAGTATAAAAGACGCTCGCTGTACATATATACGCAGAGAGCACTTTTGTCACGGGCGCGCTGCAGCAAGAGTATTATTGTCTGCATCCAAGTCAGTTATATTCATCTAAAAAAAGTAAAAAGTAAAAAGTTGCGCACATAGAATCACACGCGAGATAAAAAAGCATCAGCTCATATTACCTGTTTATCAAATTGTCTTTCTTTCTCCTGGTCCTCTTTTATTGCTTAAAACACGCGATACTGTTAATATTATGTTTGGCGCGGGTTCTTTTTGATCTCCCAGCCGTCCAAGTGTCTTCTAAATGTAATAACTGCGGTATTCTTCGCTTCCGGTTCCTTCTTCTAATTGCTTTCAAATGATAGCATACTGTTGTTTGAGTAACTCCAAGCCGCTCAGCAAGCTGCCTTTGTGTTTGGCACGGATTCCTTTCGAGCAATGCTTTCAATTGGTTTCTAATTGTACTATTAATTTGTATTAGTATCTTCCGGTAATCGTTTATTGCTTTCAAGTGACGCCATACTGTTGAATAGGAAACTCCAAGCTGCTCAGCAAGCTGCTTTTTTGTTCGGTGCGGTTTCGTTTTGAGCAATGCTTCCAATTTTTTTCTAATTGTACTACCATGTTTTCGTCTCTTCCGGTACTTTTTTATTGCTTTCAAATGACGCCGTACTGTTTGCTGAGTACTTCTTAGCTTCACTGCAAGCTGCCATTCTGGTTGCCACGGGTTTTTCGTGACCAATGCTTCCAATTGGCTCTTAATTTTAATAACTTGACTCACTTTCTGCCGGTTCCCTCTTATTGCTTTCAAATGAAACCATACTGTTGAATGATGAACTCCAAGCAGCTGAGCAAACTGCTGTTGCGTTCGATGCCGGTTTTCCTTCAGCAATGCTTTCAATTCGCTCCTAGTTGCATGATTTGACTTGAAATTATATTTACCCGACATAAACTTGGTAAACCACATCTTACAGATACCGAGGGACACAACATTCTTTCCATAATCCTTACAAATCTGTTCTGTAGTGTCTGCAGCACTTTTGCCTTGCTTATAGTAATTAAAAATGCGTAGGCGAAGCTCAACTCTCTCTGCATTGTACGGGAGAGGCATCTTCAATCGTGTTAATTGTGACAGTTTATTCGGACTTGTCAACCTTCGCCCGTGTATGATCGAGTACTACCAACACTTCAAATCTAAACAGTAATTTAAGGGAAAGGAAGCACACAGTCGCTGCTATCTATTTGTGTCCTTACGACCTTTTGCAAACACCTCGTATTTATTTTGTTCCGTGTTTGTGCGAGTGGATGAAATGTGAAATAGCGGCTCGGTGATGTTTCTCGTGTCTGTGGATAGTTCACAGGTGGAGCGCAACAAATTAGAGGGCACAGCATTGGACATGGTGGTACAGAAGATGCAGAATGGAGATTGTTGCGAAACGTTATCACTGCTGCAATAGCTTGGGACTCACGCAGATTATTAAACAGTTGCAGATAACTGTTGCCGATTAACATGCACATTGATAGAAATTACAATATTTGGTTCAGCTTAATATAAAGTGATTATAAACAAATAAATTTCAATCATGTATAATATATTTATGTTATTTTTGTTAAATGAAGTATATTTCTTATAGAATAATTTCAAATTAATGATGCTGTTTTAAATTAATGATCTGACTATGCATACGTTCATTTATGCGAAATTGGAAATAGGAGAAAATTTATCTTGACATGACTAAGAATACACTATATATAACGTTAAAAATATCAATGTATTTGTGGTCAAGAGCAATTTGTGTACAAGAAAGTTAAAAGATCAATAACGATCGATCCAAGGACAAACAATCGATTCTATACTGTCGCGAGAAACATTCAAAACTATGTGGAAGGCCAATGCTGTGCCTTCTAATTACTTTCCATCGTTCCGATTACTGACAAGATTTGGAATTTAATAGATCGGTCTTCCATCGACAATGAACATACACAAGCAAACAAAGATTTAGCAGTAATCTTGATGACTGTAAAAAGAAACCGATCGTCAGTTTTCGCCGATACGCGCGGAGGAGGCACATTTGGCAATTTTCAGTTTTTCTCCTATGTTTACTGATATGGAAAGCAAATTCTTGCAGTAGACTGTTTTAATTAATAATTTAATTAGAACAAGTAATCTAAAAACATCTAATAGCTAATATTGAATATTGAACATACCGATATACGTCATAACATAAATAATATCGTCTCGAATTTAATCGTATGTGTAAACAATGTTCCGCAATTACTGAAACTAATAAAACGTGTTGCTCTAAATCAAGTTTAACTGGCGGAAATCTATTTCGTCATAATCTTTATCCTCGGATGAAAGGATTCCTTCTGCAAGGAATGCAGTTGTCACTGCATGACCACGTTTGACTACGATAATAACTACGATATAATATAAGTCGATATACATTCCATGACGCTTTACGAGCTTGACTGAAAGGCTGGTGACAAGTATCTTTATCGCAATTTCTACAGTCAATGGATCACGATCGTATCGAGAAAGAGTAATAAATAGGTATAGTCGCGAGATGCATACTTAGAATAGGTTCCACAATATCCTATTGTTACAATACATCTCAAACAAGTGATTAAAGCTATCGTTCCCATAATACTTTTGTTGTTAAAAGCACGTTAATGATTAAACGTTCATTTACGAAGAACTACATGAGAAATCGACAGTTAAGAGTGTCAGAAAATATATGTCATTAATTAAACCGTTATCAAACTTCAACCTCAAAACAAATCAAACTTTATAAGCTAATCAAACTTTATAATAAATGGGAGAGACATGTACATTCTTCTAACTTTTCCGAATGTTACAAAAATTATATTACGCTACAGTTTGTTACTTTATTCAAACGTTGCTGACAAGTGCCGCCAGTCTCCGAGTAAAAAGGAAGCAGTCGCTCACTGTACTTATGAAGTGAGCACTTTGTCATGTACGCGCCGCACCGAGAGTATTATCGGCTTTATTATTGTCTGTATCCGAGGTCGTACATACATCTATATACTCCTAAAATTACAAAGGTAAAAAGTTACGCACATAGAATCACACGCGAGATAAAAAAGCATCAGCTCATATTACCTCTTCATCACTTGTGTTTCTTTCTTCCGGTTTTCTTCTATTGCTTTCACATGATACCATGCTGTTGCTTCGGAAATGCCAAAGTTCTCTGTAAGCACCGGTGGTGTTTGGTGCGGAGTCGTGTCCGGCAATGCTTCCAATTGGCTTCTAGTTTTACTAACTTGTCTTCCTGTCTCCACTTCTATTGCTTTCACATGATACGATACTGTTGAGCCAGACATTCCAGGCATGTGTACGATCTGTTGTGTTCCGGACGGTCCCGCGTTGTCCAATGCTCCCACTTCGCTGCTATAACTTGTGGTTTTTTCTCCCGGTTCTTTTTTATTACTTTCACATGATTCCATACTGTTGATAGAGAAATGCCAAACCTGTCTACGATGTTCCGTTGCGTTCGGGATGGGTCCGCGTAGTACAATTCTTCCACTTCGCTTCTATAATTTCTAACTTGTAGTTCTTTCTCCCGGTTCTGTTTTCTTTCATTTATTACTTTCCATACTGTTGATAGAGGAATGCCGAGCCCGTCTGCGATCTCCTGTTGCGTTAGGGATGGCTCCTTATCGTACAATTCTTCCACCTTGCTTCTATAATTTCTACTTTGTCTTTCTATCTGCCTGTTCTCTGTTAGTACTTTCAAATGTCTCCATACTGTTCCTTCAGAACATCCAAGCGTGTGTGCGATCTTCCGTTGCGTTCGGGATGGGTCCGCGTAGTACAATTCTTCCACTTCGCTTCTATAATTTCTAACTTGTAGTTCTTTCTCCCGGTTCTTTTTTCTTTCATTTATTACTTTCCATACTGTTGATAGAGGAATGCCGAGCCTGTCTGCGATCTCCTGTTGCGTTAGGGATGGCTCCTTATCGTACAATTCTTCCACCTTGCTTCTATAATTTCTACTTTGTCTTTCTATCTGCCTGTTCTCTGTTAGTACTTTCAAATGTCTCCATACTGTTCCTTCAGAACATCCAAGCGTGTGTGCGATCTTCCGTTGCGTTCGGGATGGGTCCGCGTAGTACAATTCTTCCACTTCGCTTCTATAATTTCTAACTTGTAGTTCTTTCTCCCGGTTCTTTTTTCTTTCATTTATTACTTTCCATACTGTTGATAGAGGAATGCCGAGCCTGTCTGCGATCTCCTGTTGCGTTAGGGATGGCTCCTTATCGTACAATTCTTCCACCTTGCTTCTATAATTTCTACTTTGTCTTTCTATCTGCCTGTTCTCTGTTAGTACTTTCAAATGTCTCCATACTGTTCCTTCAGAACATCCAAGCGTGTGTGCGATCTTCCGTTGCGTTCGGGATGGGTCCGCGTAGTACAATTCTTCCACTTCGCTTCTATAATTTCTAACTTGTAGTTCTTTCTCCCGGTTCTTTTTTCTTTCATTTATTACTTTCCATACTGTTGATAGAGGAATGCCGAGCCTGTCTGCGATCTCCTGTTGCGTTAGGGATGGCTCCTTATCGTACAATTCTTCCACCTTGCTTCTATAATTTCTACTTTGTCTTTCTATCTGCCTGTTCTCTGTTAGTACTTTCAAATGTCTCCATACTGTTCCTTCAGAACATCCAAGCGTGTGTGCGATCTTCCGTTGCGTTCGGGATGGGTCCGCGTAGTACAATTCTTCCACTTCGCTTCTATAATTTCTAACTTGTAGTTCTTTCTCCCGGTTCTGTTTTCTTTCATTTATTACTTTCCATACTGTTGATAGAGGAATGCCGAGCCCGTCTGCGATCTCCTGTTGCGTTAGGGATGGCTCCTTATCGTACAATTCTTCCACCTTGCTTCTATAATTTCTACTTTGTCTTTCTATCCGCCTGTTCTCTGTTAGTACTTTCAAATGTCTCCATACTGTTCCTTCAGAACATCCAAGCGTGTGTGCGATCTTCCGTTGCGTTCGGGATGGGTCCGCGTAGTACAATTCTTCCACTTCGCTTCTATAATTTCTAACTTGTAGTTCTTTCTCCCGGTTCTGTTTTCTTTCATTTATTACTTTCCATACTGTTGATAGAGGAATGCCAAGCCCGTCTGCGATCTCCTGTTGCGTTAGGGATGGCTCCTTATCGTACAATTCTTCCACCTTGCTTCTATAATTTCTACTTTGTCTTTCTATCTGCCTGTTCTCTGTTAGTACTTTCAAATGTCTCCATACTGTTCCTTCAGAACATCCAAGCGTGTGTGCGATCTTCCGTTGCGTTCGGGATGGGTCCGCGTAGTACAATTCTTCCACTTCGCTTCTATAATTTCTAACTTGTAGTTCTTTCTCCCGGTTCTTTTTTCTTTCATTTATTACTTTCCATACTGTTGATAGAGGAATGCCGAGCCTGTCTGCGATCTCCTGTTGCGTTAGGGATGGCTCCTTATCGTACAATTCTTCCACCTTGCTTCTATAATTTCTACTTTGTCTTTCTATCTGCCTGTTCTCTGTTAGTACTTTCAAATGTCTCCATACTGTTCCTTCAGAACATCCAAGCGTGTGTGCGATCTTCCGTTGCGTTCGGGATGGGTCCGCGTAGTACAATTCTTCCACTTCGCTTCTATAATTTCTAACTTGTAGTTCTTTCTCCCGGTTCTGTTTTCTTTCATTTATTACTTTCCATACTGTTGATAGAGGAATGCCAAGCCTGTCTGCGATCTCCTGTTGCGTTAGGGATGGCTCCTTATCGTACAATTCTTCCACCTTGCTTCTATAATTTCTACTTTGTCTTTCTATCCGCCTGTTCTCTGTTAGTACTTTCAAATGTCTCCATACTGTTCCTTCAGAACATCCAAGCGTGTGTGCGATCTTCCGTTGTGATTGGGATGGGTCCTTGTCGTACAATTCTTCCACTTCGCTTCTATAATTTCTTATACTTTGTCTTTCTATCTGCCCGTTCTCTGTTAGTGCTTTCAAATATTTCGATACTGTTGATTTAGAAAGTCCAAGCATGTCTGCGATCTTCCGTCTTGATTGGCATAGGTCCTCGTTGTACAATACTTCCACTTCGCTGCTAGTTGCATTCGGTGACTTACAATCATTATAATCACCTGACTTAAACTTTTGAAACCACATTTTACAGATACTAAGGGGCAGTATATTCCTTCTATACTCCTCACAAATCAGACTTGTAGTATCTTCAGCACTCTGTTTTCGCTTATAGTAATGCGAAATGCGTTCGCGAATCCTACTTCTATTTAAATTGCACTGGGACATCTTCAATCGTGTTAAAAGTGGCACTGTATTCGGAATTGTCAAGCATCGACCGGGTATGATCGAGTACTGCCAACACTTCAAATCTAAACAGTAGTTTAAAGGAAAGGAATTCCGCAGTTGCCATCTATTTGTGTCCTTACGACCTTTTGCAAATACCTCGTATTTATTTTGATCGATGTTTGTGTGAGTGGATGAAATGTGAAATAACGGCTTGCTGATGTTTCTCGTGTGCTCGCTATGCGAGGATAATACGCGATAATCGACCACTCCAATCCAACACAGAATCCGGCTTCATTCGAGGCTGATCGTGAGTGCAACTTCTGTTTTATACGGCAAATGTACTCCTCCAACCGCAACATCGTTTTTCTGCTTGCTGAAGCTCCACAAACATTATTTGATTGTAATTTTGGATAAATGGTAGCTTGATCTACGTAAAAATCTTTGTACGCCTTCTGTCGAGCCAAATAATTATTTTAAGGTATTTTTTATTTATTCATTAGCTAATTCTATTACTATCTCATTATTCTTAAGATAATCTTCATGTAAGAACAAATCAGGTATATCCGTAATACAGTCCCTGGCCAAATTAATAGACGCTCCTTGAGATTCTTACAATTTTCGATTTATTTGCCTTTTCACATGAAACTTCTTAAAATTATTTATAATTATTCTCACATTGTTCAATAATTCTCTGTTTATAAAATAAACTTTCCCATATTAATCGATGTCACATCACTACAGTGCTTAAACGATTCAAAACACGAGCGCAGTGCGCAGCGAGTGCGGAGGCGGAATTAAAGTTTGTATAGTTATTTGTGTTTTCTTCTCTAATTTACATATTTATCTCATAAATAGGGGTGGCTTTTTGTTTCTTAAAATAATGGGAAAGTTATAGACTTGTCACCTTGTAAGAAAGCACAGATAAAGGCGCTAATTGACACAAAAGATTATTCGAATCGAGAAATTTCAAGATGATTGAAAGTGTCGGAAGCGAGTATAGGCGAATTAAAGCAAGAATTGACTTGAGGAGAAGATTTGAACTTAAAGAATTGATTGTAAGAAAAAAAGCAGGTGCGTCTAATAATTTGGCCAGGGACTGTATATTCATGAACTATAGATTTTCAGTACCTGCAGTGAACGGGACGTAGGGTATATATATGTATACATCTTGATTGCCATGCGTCAAGCGTATCCGTGGTAACAAAGAATGCGTGGTGCAACATTTATCATCCGTGATTAAAGTGACAGTAGTTAGTAATAGCTAATAAAATAAAGCAAACAAAATGTATCGAACAAGCCATGGATAAAGTTATCTTTTCGAAAGAACAATCGCACATGTAATTCAGTGATATAATAATTATCTAATAGTCATACATACAATTTTCACAAAATTTTTAAACTTCCATGAAAGCTACTTTTCTACGGCCAGTGTATAATTATAATCTCTATACACGATTTATATTAATAATTAATAATAATGTTTACTGCCCAGCGCAATTTCGTGAAGGTGATGTGTAATATACCGATTTATTAAATAAAATCTCAAATGTATTCAGAACGAGATGCATAATTAAATTAAATATTATAGATAGTAAAAATACGCAAATGTTTTGCGAAAAGAAATTATTATAATTCAAATAGGGAATAAAGGAAAATTTTTTTTAGGTGCTAGCTGAATGAAGAAAAGGCAATTATTGCAACAGAATCAACGCGCCAACACATGGATGTTAATTATAGAGCAAACATTGCAAAGTGGCTGCCGCTTTCTGATGGTGCCCTCGATAAATGGTTTGTGGACGCTTCCCTTTTGGATGAGAAAATGGGTAAAATCACGGGATGCGTAGCTTTAATCATCGACGACCTCATGGAGGCTCGATCTTGTGAGCTAGAGGTCTGAGGATTTTATTTATTTAAAAATAGATAGGTTCATTTATCAATAAAAACGTATAAAATGAAATATATTAAAATGATGCTTGCAACTAGTTGCTTTACGAGCTTCACAGATGTTCGAGGAAGTGATAGACAGCTTGGAGGAATTAATAGTGAATTACAAGTCGGCATGCAGCCTGGGAGAGCTGAGCAGTCACCCGATATATAAATATAAAATACATCATTTATCGACGATATTAAAGCATAAACTCAACGTGGTCGCAAAGTTTACGCGGGATCTGATTACTGGTATCGTTGATTGCAAAACTGAAGAGAATATCAGAATAGTATTTAGGTACAGCTGAAATACACTATCATACAGCTATCGTTGTTATAACTATGGCCTCCATTTTAATTTTTATTCTTACGTAATCCAAAAAATATCAGTCAGAATTAAAATGGGATACATAAATCTCTGCAAATATATCAGATGGTAATAATATAATAAGTAATTTCCAGATTAGTAAATGCTTACAACAACATGCTCGATACAAATCAGAATGTGTCGGACTCGTCTGTAAATGTCTTTTACAACGATTGCCCGTCCATGTTGGAACCGTTGAAGAAAATGTCCATAACTAAAGTATTGCAGGCGAGTGTTTAATTCAGACATACACGCGCGCACGCACACACATTGAGTAATATATAACTAGCATTAAATAAATAACACACATTATTATCACAATAGTTTTCTTTATAACTTATAACTTTGTGTAGAGAAAAAGGGAAAGTTGTAAAACGTAATAATTTTAGATATTAGCGAAGAATAGAGCGGAAGAATCTTGCCACGAACTTATCGATTGTCTTCTAGCGAATTATGAACCTCGCGAGAAAGTTAAGTCTACATCTGCAACGAATGACGTAGATGTTTCGGAAAACTCTAGCATGGAAATTTATCGGTACGTTCACGATCCATAATTGCATTTTAATATAAAGGTATTACAAATAAGCTGGAATCTAGCTATATAAATGCACCATAAATATTGGGTCAGTTAAAAAGTGTTAAGTTTAATTACTTAAATTTCAGTGCTCTTACGAGGCATTTAACTCCACCGGTCATGAGTGCGACGTCTACATCTGAAATGGAGGTATCCAACATCGAAAGCATGCAAGTCCTTGTAAATACACAGAATGAACAAGTCCTGAGACTTTTAAACGTGGTACAGGAGATCTCACCACAATTGCTTGGCGCAGATGCCTTGAAGACTAGCAAAGGTGTGTCCTGAAAAAGTTTGAAAGCTATTTTAGCATTTAAAATTTATTAAAGTATACTTTCTCATAAATTAAATGCTAAAATAGCTGTAAAATTATATTATTTAATATTAATATTTATCAGGTGAGACGAGATTGCGAGGTACCGCGATAAAGAAAGTGAAGAATTACTATCAGGAAGTCGCGTGGGGTGCCCTGTCAGGTATTTTAGATCACGTGATACTGTGGTGGTGCCGAGAGGCTCTTGCGACTCACCACAGTCACGGCGCTCAGCATCTTAAGGACTGGTTACGACAATTCATCCAGGGAAATGAAAGTAAGGAGTTCTGACATTTAAGAACATTTTTTTCGAATTTTCGATAATCTCTTCCCCATGAGAGACATCATTCTCCGTTACTTATATCTTCAATTTCAGTCCCGCCCACGGTTAGACCAGCGTTGCAGAATTTATGCGATGCACTAGGCTGCCATACGACCATCGTCGCTTGGGATCAATTGTTCAGATTAGCTTATACCTCGGCTTTCGAATGTTGCTCGAAACCATCATCCACGGAGGTTGCTACGAGAGAACAATAAAAATCTGTATTCATATAAAATCAACTTCAGAAAAATATATTTAGTAGAATGTACTGATAAACGTTTAAATGCAAAATCTGGGCAAAATTTAAATTTAAATTTAGAAAAAATGTATAGAAAAAAGATAATATTTTTTACGTACAGCAGACAAGAGAAAATTGGATGATAATAAGTAGTTGGCATTTTTTACTCGCGCAGGGAACTGGTACGGGTCAAATGTTCGTCGAGTTGTTCCAACTTCTGGTTACTCTCAGCAATGAATGCGAGATTGGCGGCGAATGGGTAATAGGGGCACCCTTGATTGAGTTGCCGCTCTCGGAGCAGATCGTCGTGTTGCACAGAATGGATCATTCGGTACACACAGCAAGATTGTGGGCTATCCAGGAAGCAAAAACTATAGCCCATACTTGGGACTTGGATGTGTTCTTTCTTCTGGTCAAAGGCGATATAACAAACTGCTTGGAGGAGTTGTCTTATCTAAAGGTGCTTTTCCGACTCTTAATAAAATTTCTTATAGTGCGATGCGTCGAAGATACGCATCGATGTATTTTGTCGCGTCGCGTGTCTTATCATTTATCAATTTTAGCTCGCCGATCATACAACCGCATTGTCGGCAAATTCCGTTAACGTTCAAGTGTACGTATGCACGAAGATGAGAGCAAAAATTGTTTCTGAAGTCAAGGCAAACATTGACTTGCTTCAGGTACAGTAAATTTTTTTCTTCTAAAAAAACTATACAGGTAATTTTATTTTTTTTTTCGCCTCTGCAGAAATGTCCTGCTAAATGTATTGATACGCTTGCCAAGATCTGTCGCGTAATCAGCCTCGCAAATTTACATATGTGCTTTCCACAATCGAATTATTGGAGAAGAAATAGCAACATACCACCAGTAGTAGCCAGTCTTTACGTGGAAACTTATTTTGGTATATTTCTTTTTTTATTATAATATATATATAATAAATAGGAGACTTATTTATATGAATATTTATATATATGTATACATATTGCAGAAAAGGTATTACTGCCAGTTCTGGAAGTGATAGAAGATCCCGAAACGTCCAACATGATTTTACGAATAATGTGCGAAGCATGGCTGGATTATATTTATTTGCACCGCATTAAGTTTAGGTAAAGTTTTCGTTTGCATAATTTGTAATACTGCATTTACTTGTGAAGTGATGTATTAGGAGTGTGATTTAGTTTTGAGGGTTTTGCAACAGATGGCCGTAGTGTCAGTTTGTTCCAATAGCTGTTTCCGATAACTGTTGTTTCTTACAGTCTTGACATTATTCATGACATTTAGTAGCATTATAGCAATAACAGTCGTGTTTATATCATCGTAAAAATCCGAAAGAGCATTTTCGACATGCGTTGCTTTTGTTTTTTAATCAAAAGAAAACTGCGGCTGACGGTTATAGAATTCTTGTGGAAACTTATGGTGATTCTGCCCCATCAATTAAGACGTGTGAATACTGGTTTAGACGCTTTAAAAGTGGTCATACTCATGTGAAGGACAAAGAACGCTCGGAACAACCAAGAAAGCTTGAAAATGCAGATTTCCAAGCATTATTGCACGAAAATCCAACAGAATCCACTTCAGAACTTGCCAGAGCATTAAATGTTGATCGTACAACAGTTACCAAACATTTACATGAAATGGGAAAAATTCAGAAAGAAGGGAAATGGGTTCGACATGAATTATCGGAAAGTGCTATTTGAACATTTGCATTTCGTTGATCGCCAGGCAAAAAAAGAAGAGTCCTTTGTCTCGGATTGTTACTGGGGATGAAAAGTGGATCTGTTTTGATAATCCGAAACGCAGAAAATCATGGGTGGATCCAGGCGAACCATCAACATCCACTCCGAGACGCAATATTGACGGTTCAAAAGTAATGCTCCGTATTTGGTGGGATAGTGTACTATGAGCTGTTAAATCCGCATGAGACTGTCACGGCTGATCGTTATCGACACCAATTGTACAAGTTGAAGCAAGCATTGGACGAAAAACGACCACCAATTGCGAGTAAAGGACGGAAAGTGATTCTTCTTCGTGACAACGCTCGACCTGACGTTGCGTTATCAGTGAAAGAAACACTATTAGAGCTTGAATGGCAAGTCTTACCGCACCCCGCGTATTCTCCATGCGATTATTATTTGTTCCGGTCGATGCAACACGCTTTAGAGGATACACACTTTCATAATTTGGAAGAAGTGCGAAAATTCGTCGACGAATGGATCGACTGAAAAGAAGAGTGATTTTATCGTGGTGGAATCGATCTCTTGCCAGAAAGATGGGAAAAAGTTATAGAAAACGAAGGAAAATATTTTGATGAAGGTATTCATTCATTATCATATTTAAATACATGCGTTTTTGAGCAAAAAAACCCTCAAAACTAAATCACACCCCTAATAAAAACAATATAAAGGAGTACTCGCATTCTCCGGTTTTCAAAATTAATGATATAATGTAAAGTTTAAATGGCTCTTTGTTATATTGTACATTAAAATAAATTTCTAGCGAGTACGGTGCGCAACAGCTGTTGACGGATTTCGCATACGTATTAACATGGGTCACGGACTGTCCAATCATCTCGCAAAACGTCAGAAATCACTTGTTGAAAAACGAAGTTCTACGTCGTTGCGAGGGTGTCGGTCAGCTTCTATTGAGACATCCGGGCGAAGCTATCGCTATGCGCAAGCGATTGGGTAATTGCGCGCAGATTCCAAAATTTATTTGCAATATTAATGTTGAAAAATTAAGTTTTGAAGAGAATTTCTGACTTTTATCATGAAAGATTTGATTGTAAATTATGTTATCGTGCTTTTTAGATATTTCTTTGTTTAATACAATAGAGAAGCTTACAGCAACGTTGATGTAATATTGCTGTAAGTTTTTGTGCTGTAGGATTGTTGTGAGAGGATTCGCAACTTTTTCAATGACAATAATTTAAGCTTGTAATTTTTTCTAAAAAAATGATTTCGTTTCTGGTTTTCAGCTCGAAGAACGAACGAACGCGGATCGCCCGAGTCTCCGGGTCTAGAACGTATGCCAGCAGAAATGTACGTTCCAAATCAGAAACAATGGCTAGAGTTACGCGCTCCTAAGCGATATAACTTTTGCTGTATGGAATAAATGATAGAGATTGTCAAACTAAACTCTTCTTGTGATTATTGCAGTCGTACTCCCGAACAACTTTAGCACTAATTGCGAATAACTTATTGCATAAAAATATTTTCCCTTGGCGTATTATATTGGATCGTAACATAAGCTTCCTAGCTCATACATAGACTAGAACATAAATTTATTAAATGATTTAATAAATTAGCTAAAAAACTGAGAAACTTGTAATGTGTAATTCGAGGAACTTACACTACAGATGCCACAAATAAAATATTGATTTTGATATTAATAAACAAAATTTACAGTATCAGGCATGAATGTATACTTACGCAAAATGTGTGCATTAATAGCAAGTTCATATTCTCAAGAAGCCCGGGAAATGACGGAAACCCTTCCATGATCCGACGACATATTATGTTACATAGGTACAAGATGTGGCAACAAAATCAGCGCAACAGCTATACATCGACCGTCATTCCTAGCAGTCAAACATTGGTGTTCATTGTGAATGTACGGTGTTGCAGTGATTAAATTCAATCTTGATAGAAAGTTGAAATAATGTACGTTCTGCTATAATTTTAAGTACACATATATATGAGCACATAAATATATTTTTATAAATCAGATGATCTATTGCTTGTTTGTAAGTTGAGGTGTTACCTTTCGTCCGAGTTGGTACTACTACGCTGTACCGCAAAATAAAAATGTAGCGAGACGACTCATGTTTCATTCTCGACTGTCGATTCTCGAGTCATGTTATACAACCGGTTCAGTTGCTCAGTTGCGAGTGTGCGGATAAACCAAACTTAATTTCCAAAGGCAGAAACTGTTATCAAATCTTTATACACGGGCAGAAAAGTTTCGCTGTTTCATCGCGATGTCGATGAAAAGGATGTCTATATCATACTTAATGCGCGCCTAAAATCGTGTAGATGATGCGGCAAATCGTGAAAAGAGCAGAATAAATTGCCAAGTAAAAAATATTCTTGAAAAACTTCATCTATTAATCGTTGAAGGCAAACTATCTTGTCGTCTATATTCTTCCTCGAGTACATCTCTGCGCGTCAAAAATGCATGGTATTACGGAGAGGACGCCTTTAGCTAGACGTACGGATTCCCCCGACTACGTCGAATTCGCCAGTCTCTTGAGAACTCGAAGAACGCGATTGCGACAGTTCCAATGCTGCATTTGCGGTATTCTGATGTAAGTGTTTATTAATTAGAAAAATTACAATGATTGAACGATACCGATTAATTTGCGATTTATTTTGCAGAGTGGTCTTCACCTTGGCTGTAGTGATATTCATCAGTTACTCCATGAGTCATCCTATCTCAATCGATCCCGCGATCGATAATGCAACACTTTCTGGAAATTTAGGTGACGGTCTAAGACTAGGATTCGCACCTGGTTCTGCCTCGCATGCGTCCTTCAGTAGCACCGTTAGTGCTACGTCCGAACCCGGCTCCGTTCTGGTATCCAATATCGTCGACACTTTGATGAAAAATATTAGTCGGCAGGAGTATATGCAAGGATTACGAGCTGGCGAACAGGCGATGAAAAGACGCCTGCTAGCAGATAAGATCGTTGCAAAGACTCCACTGCCGTCTCCATCCCCAGAATCCAGGCACCGATATGTGGTGAGCACGAGTCCTAACGTTAGTGTTCTTGCCTTAGCAGCCGTAGGTGAGATCGCGGCGACGAGGATGATCGAGAATATGAGGTGAGTGGATCCTACTTTATTCCATACGCAAATGTATAAAAATTAAATTTAAATTATTAGGGGTGTGATTTAGTTTTGAGGGTTTTTTTGCTCAAAAACGCATGTATTTAAATATGATAATGAATGAATACCTTCATCAAAATATTTTCCTTCGTTTTCTATAACTTTTTCCCATCTTTCTGGCAAGAGATCGATTCCACCACGATAAAATCACTCTTCTTTTCAGTCGATCCATTCGTCGACGAATTTTCGCACTTCTTCCAAATTATGAAAGTGTGTATCCTCTAAAGCGTGTTGCATCGACCGGAACAAATAATAATCGCATGGAGAATACGCGGGGTGCGGTAAGACTTGCCATTCAAGCTCTAATAGTGTTTCTTTCACTGATAACGCAACGTCAGGTCGAGCGTTGTCACGAAGAAGAATCACTTTCCGTCCTTTACTCGCAATTGGTGGTCGTTTTTCGTCCAATGCTTGCTTCAACTTGTACAATTGGTGTCGATAACGATCAGCCGTGACAGTCTCATGCGGATTTAACAGCTCATAGTACACTATCCCACCAAATACGGAGCATTACTTTTGAACCGTCAATATTGCGTCTCGGAGTGGATGTTGATGGTTCGCCTGGATCCACCCATGATTTTCTGCGTTTCGGATTATCAAAACAGATCCACTTTTCATCCCCAGTAACAATCCGAGACAAAGGACTCTTCTTTTTTTGCCTGGCGATCAACGAAATGCAAATGTTCAAATAGCACTTTCCGATAATTCATGTCGAACCCATTTCCCTTCTTTCTGAATTTTTCCCATTTCATGTAAATGTTTGGTAACTGTTGTACGATCAACATTTAATGCTCTGGCAAGTTCTGAAGTGGATTCTGTTGGATTTTCGTGCAATAATGCTTGGAAATCTGCATTTTCAAGCTTTCTTGGTTGTTCCGAGCGTTCTTTGTCCTTCACATGAGTATGACCACTTTTAAAGCGTCTAAACCAGTATTCACACGTCTTAATTGATGGGGCAGAATCACCATAAGTTTCCACAAGAATTCTATAACCGTCAGCCGCAGTTTTCTTTTGATTAAAAAACAAAAGCAACGCATGTCGAAAATGCTCTTTCGGATTTTTACGATGATATAAACACGACTGTTATTGCTATAATGCTACTAAATGTCATGGATAATGTCAACACCGTAAGAAACAACAGTTATCGGAAACAGCTATTGGAACAAACTGACACTACGGCCATCTGTTGCAAAACCCTCAAAACTAAATCACACTCCTAATAAAAAGATTTAAATTATTAAATTGCAAGAATTATTGAAGATTAAACATGACGGTCTTAAATATAATATAAAGTTTTACAGTCGTACGTTTGTTCAAGGTCTGCCAACGACGAACCATCGGCGATCAACTCGTTCTTCGACAGCGGCTGGGTACCAAAAGGCGTGTGCAAACAATATATCGATCACATCACATGTAATCTCGATAAATACCGAACCATCGACGGTAGCTGTAACCGACCAAGAGGATGGGGCTCCAGCATGATGCCCTTCAGAAGAGTCTCGCTACCTGATTACGCCGATGGTATCGAATCGCCTCGAAAGGCACGGTCGGGACGGGAGTTGCCCTCGGCTAGAAAGGTCAGTCTAACAGTGCACAATCCTTCAGCCAGCACCGATCCATCCTTCACGGTAATGTTGGCTGTATTCGGCCAATTCTTGGATCACGACATCACCGCTACCGCGCTCAGTCAGGGTGTTAACGGGAGCTCCATAGCTTGTTGCCCTCCGTCAGAAGAACATCCCGAGTGCTTCCCCGTGCAAGTGGGGGTTGGCGATCCCGTGTATGATTTAACCGGCCGTACGTGCATGGATTTCGTGCGGTCCGCACCAGCTCCGCAGTGCAAGCTCGGACCTAGGGAGCAGCTTAATCAAGTAATCGCAAATATTAGAATTTAAAAAATAAATACGGATTGCAAAAAATTAACATTTTACAGAAACAATATGTTGCATTCAGGTCAGTGCCTTCATCGACGGCTCGGCCATTTACGGTCCCGATACCGAGATCGCCCGCGATTTGCGTGAGTTCACCGGCGGTCGCTTGAAGATGCAGCTCACTCCGGATAACAGAACTCTGCTGCCGGCGAGCAGGGACCTCGACGACGGCTGCAATCGAGAAATTGAGCAACGTCGAGGCCGCTACTGCTTCGCCGCGGGCGATGCCAGGGCGAATGAAAACCTGCACCTGACTACGATGCATCTCCTCTGGGCACGACAGCATAACAGGATCGCGAGGGAATTGGCCAGGATCAACCCCGGCTGGAACGACGAGACTCTTTATCAGGAAACACGACGCATTGTCGGCGCTCAGCTGCAACACATCACCTATCGCGAGTTTCTGCCAATCGTCCTGGGCGACGAGAAGATGAAGGAGTACAATCTGACGCCCCTCGGTTCAGGCTACAGGAAGCGAATGCACGATCCAGACGATCTGCAGGATGATCCAACGATAGCCAATCATTTCGCCGCCGCGGCATTCCGTTTCGCTCACACTCTACTACCGGGTCTGATGAAGATCACCGACGCTGAGAAGGGCACGTCGTCGTACGTGGAGTTGCACAAGATGCTCTTCAACCCGTACAGTCTCTATGCTGAAGGCGGTGTCACACGTTCAGTGAACTCGGCCACGACCAATGCCATCCAGAAGTACTCTACGCACGTCACCTCACAGTTGACTAATCATCTCTTCGAGGATCCTATAGTCAACGATACTTCCACGGTGCCTTGCGGCCTGGACTTGGTGTCGTTAAACATCCAACGAGGACGAGATCATGGATTACCGGGTTACACCGCGTGGCGGGAATACTGCGGACTGGGAAAAGCGAAAACGTTCAATGATCTCGCGGGACACTTGGATCCTCAGGCCCTAAAACAGATATCGACGCTCTACGAGTCTGTTGAGGATGTAGATTTGTACACTGGTGCCTTGGCGGAGATACCGAGGTTGAACAACTTGATCGGGCCCACGTTCGCGAGCTTGATTGCCGATCAGTTCGCGCGTCTGCGGAATGGAGACCGCTTCTGGTATGAGTCCGCCGAACAACCGTATCCCTTCGCAGAAGGTACAATAAATTATTTAACTCGCTTTGCACGCACATTTGAGATAAAATAAGCATTCTGGACTTACTGCATTTTGTAGCGACGAAATATGTTTTTTTATTCAATGATTCCCCAGGCAGCACACATTGGTTTCAAAACCGTTTCATAAACGTTTTGCCGTAACGTTTCATAACCATTTTATTGAAACGTTTATTTAGGAGAAAAATGTCCAACGAAAAAACGTTAGGAGAAACGTTTCTTTTTCGGCAAAAAAACCTTTCAGAAACCATCAGAAAAATATTTATCAATTCTATATATCAGTGCCTCAAAGATAGACAGAGTTAAGTCACATTTTTGTAAAAAACTACATTTTTATATTTTATGAATTACTCTCTAAATTTCGTGTAGTGGAATCTTACTCTTTTGAAATATCACTTCAAGTAATAGTGATCTCAAAAGTTTCAAAAGAAAAGAAGAAGAAAAGAGTATTGGATCGGTTTTCCGGATGGTTGTTTATAAGGTGATAACACAAATGTTACTTGCGAGAACGTCACGTCTGGCCTGGCCATCTATCGGTCGCTTAGTGAATCAGAGGTGGGAATCACACACACTTGTGTTGATTTTTGTCTCTTGTTCCATAATCGAGTACATTGAAACGTATGATGTAAAAATAATTAATACTCGCAAAGTAAGTAGAAATTACTATTTTTTCTATATTAATTATATAATTTCAAATCAATTTAATAAAACACATTTTTCGTTTCTGTGGAAACGTGAAAAATACGTTTTTAAAATTGAGGTCTAAAAGCGGTTTCTATTTAAACCGTTTCTTAAATGGTACTTTATGTTTCTTAGACATTAGATACGTCTAAGAAACATATATTAGGCTAACATGTGCTGCCTGGGTCCTTACTTTTTTAAGAACAAATTTATTTTAACAAAGTTAATTACAATTTGCTACATTCTAAATTTTTATCTCGAAATATCGAAATAGTGAGTGGAATAAATAAATGAATGAAGCATATGTTTCCAAAATTGCAGATCAACTGATGGAAATACGCAAAAGTTCACTGGCGAAGTTAATATGCGATTGTTCAGACGGAATCACGCATTCTCAAATGGAAATTATGCGTTCCGTCAGCCCGGACAATCCTTTAGTATCCTGTGAAGACATACCAGGACCGTCCTTTGCATCATGGAGAGAAGACAGTTCATTGTCGTCGTAATTAAACTTTATAAGCAGCTTTATAAGAGTAAAGTTTGTACGTAAGTTTCTTTTATAAATCAATACATTATGCAATAAAACAATTAATACAAACGAATGTTATGTATAACACCGGTTTGCATAGTTATTAATTGTTATTGCAAAATAAATTGATTCATGAGAAAACTTTAGCAAATACATTTTGCGATATTTTGCATATTAATTCTCAAATAAACAGCTCAAAACTATTAATCATAATTTAATCATCTAAATATGCTGAAAAATAGATTAAGGGGGCATATACGTTTGGAGCCCCCCCAAAAAGGCATTTTTCATGAATTTTTTGCAGAGCCAAGACACAAACTATAAAAATGGGACTTGTTGCATAATAAAGTACACCTTTTGTACTTCTTATACAAATTTTATTGAAATAATAGTGTTACAAAATCCCCCCCCCCTTCCACCGCCGTGTAGTTAACCGTGCACGCGATTCGTCATTCCGCGGTTACAATAATATCTCCGTGCCTGTTCATCTGAAACACAAAATTCAAACGGCATCTTAAAGAAGAGTAAATTTCCTTGTCGTTGTCGTATCCGATTTTTAAAATTCGAATTTTCAACAAAATGGCGGACCTTTAAAGTTAGAGTGCCGATTTTCGGCACAAAATTTCAGTTTTGTTTGTTTAAAAAAAAATAGAAAGAATTGGAATTTTAAAAATCCAATACGACAACGACAAGCGATTTTTATAAGCTTTCAATAAAAAAAAAAGGTAGATCGGTTGATTCGTCTTCAAGTTATCATTGTAACCGACTTTAAAAACATGGTTTTGAGAAAAACGCGTTTAAAGTTTTGGAACAAGTTTACTTTATTGCAAAACTAAATTTATTCAACTTACACGTCATCGTCAATTCCTGGGCCATACAGGGAATCCTCCTGCACAAGGTTTGCCTCCATTTGTTGGTTTTTAGCGAGGCGACGGCTTATTCGGGCCTCCCGCATCGCATGCTGTGCTCGGACGTCCTCTTGGATACACCGTTTGCCACCTATTGGGCGGCATTTTTCGCTTGCGCGTAAAACTTTTTCGAAATTTGTTCACTCCCTGTGACTCTCGAGAACTTTTACACCTATTTCATCGTGACATCTACTCCACAAACAACGAGAATCGTCCGTATCACGCAGCCGACGCCAACTAAATGAATAATCGGCTTGAAAACAGCTTAGAGCACTGCTTACAGCGTCATCATCTATTAGAAAATACCTATACTTCAATCTCAAAAGTAAGTTTTATTGTAAAGGGACAAAAGAAACCGTTGCATGAGGGTCCGACCCTTCTACCTGCGCGCCGCTTCAGAAACGGCAGGCGCACGCCTGTGCACTGCCCGACAAAACGCGTTGTAACTTCTTTACTTATTCGAATTTCAAAAAACGGTTTTAGGACAACATTCTTGAAGGTTCAAACTGTCGAAAAATGGAAAGAAAAAAAAATCAATTTTTTGACACCGACAAACGTATATGCCCCCTTAAGAACAAGGATTAGGAGCACTAAAGTAAATAATTAACAAATAATTCTAAAGATAGAAAATAATTGAGGAGAGAATTCATATTTGAATTCATATTTGAAAAGATTTCGATAAATCGATATTTCATAATATATCGATAAATTCGATAGTGCACAAACGGTATTACCATCTTGTGATATTTCATTTTACCAAGCTACGATCGACTGATCGCGCAAATAGAGGACGTAGGGCGCGACATTACCGATATTACGGTTCCAATGTATTTGGACTTTTTTGACGCTCGCGATGTAGCTTGTTCCATTGATTGACAGACTCGTAACAGCGAGGATGGAGGGTGAATTAAGAATTGTAGTGAAATGGAGCGGAAAGGAATACGATATCCTCGATATTCAGGAGGAGGACACTGTTCTCGCCCTAAAGGAGCGCATACACAGGGAAACGGGCGTGCGCCCGGAACGTCAAAAACTGCTAAATCTCAAATTTAAAGGTTATGTTTTAAACTTTACTGTCTTTCATAGAGTTCAATTTTGATAAATCATTGACACAATTTAAAGTTCTTCACTTTAATAGTCACATTAAACTTTAATTGTTTTGATGATATTTAAAAAATTATTATGGAAATTTGTGTGTAATTTTAAAAAAGATTTTCATTCTTCCACGATATCAAGTTCAATCTGAGTGTTAATCTTTTTAGTTTTTCGTACGGACATTTTATATTTTTGAATTAAAATTAAAATCATGTCATGTAAGTATGACTTCTGTAAGGTTTTCAAAAAGGTTTGCGGAAACTTTCATTAGGTAAGGCAGCGCAAGATGACGATATAATCGGCAAGTTAAACTTGAAGCCTGGCTTCAAGTTGATGTTGATGGGCTCGCGTGAGGAGGACATCGCGGAGGCCAGTCAAGCGCCGGAGAATGTACCTGATGTAATTAACGACCTGGATATAGAAGAGGAGGAGGTAGAGATCGAAAAGGCTGAGATCAATCTGCGCAAGATCCAGATACGTATCGATCGTTACGTAATCACCGAACTGAATCCCTTGAGAGACGGTAAGAAACTCCTCGTGCTGGACATAGACTATACTCTGTTCGATCATCGATCAGTGGCGGAGAGTGGAGCGCAGCTGATGCGTCCGTACCTCCATGAATTTCTGACGCGCGCTTATAAGAATTACGACATAGTCATCTGGTCGGCGACCAGTATGAGATGGATCAATGAAAAGATGAAGCTGCTGGGGGTCTCGAATCATCCAAACTACAAGATAGCCTTTCACTTGGACGTCCTCGCCATGATCACCGTTCACACGCCCAAGTACGGTGTGGTCGGTGTGAAGCCGCTGGGCATTATCTGGGGGAAGTACAAGCAGTTCTCCGCGAAGAACACGATAATGTTCGATGACATTAGGAGGAACTTCATAATGAATCCGCAATCGGGATTGAGGATAAAGCCTTTCAAGCACGCTCACACCAGCAGAGTGAAGGACTTCGAACTGCTGAAGTTAGCCAAGTACTTGGAATTTATAGCCGAGGTCGATGACTTTCAAACGCTCAACCACAGGAAGTGGGAGGAGTACAAGCCCAAGAAGAGCGACATCAGTGGCGACGAGTAGGGTCGATATCGCGGTATCGCGAGATGTTGCAATTTTTCTTCCTGACCACTTTGGCGAATCCAACACAAACGGGAACATCGCTCGTCAAAGGGCATGCGAAGTGATTTGAAGACTGCGAACAACGCGACGAACGTGCGAGAGGAAAAAAATGCGTTCACGCGGCTGTTTGAAAATCGCGCGATCGCAAAATGATCAACAAAATTAGAAGACTGTCCTGCACTTTCGAGACGAGAACAACATGGGATTAACTTACTCGCTGCGTCCCTAGTTATTGCAAGATTTCCACTTACGATGGGTGATACTAAACTCTCTCTCTCTCTGAATGCTCCAAGAATACACGCGTATTTTTCACATGTCTCTTTGTATTCGTAATGTATTTATCGGTTGTGTTGTACTATAGAATTATGCGTTATCATATAACTCAGACATACAAGATACACGCATTGCATTTATGTACTCGAGTACGCGAGTACACAAACGCAATATTACGATGTGTTCAAGTAAGTTCCCACGCGCGTGGAAGGCATATATAAATATATATATATTCTGTACATGTTTTGCAAGTGCAGATATATCGTCAAGCTCGAATTGTCACGCGACAGCGCGTAGAACAGTTCAATTTTTTATATCTATGATCGCGCTATGCGGCGATTTCCATGCGGCAACTATTATTAAGACGTAATTTCCAGCCAATAGTTAACGCCCTGCACCAATTATGCAAATCGCAATGTCTAAGTATCCTAAATAAATCACACGGCAGTATTTACTGTGAAAAAGAATTTAGACCTTTTTAAACTTTTTAAACGAGATACTGTCTCCATTTTTCATAAAAATTTGCAGTATTATGAAAGGATGTAAAATATGAGAACATGTACATGGTGATTGGTAATAAAGCTTATTTACCCGGAAATCCGATTTTTACATTTTAGTGTTTCCATTTTTTGTTTTAGGATTCTAGATAACTACTACTATAACGTAACTACTATTTCAATTAAGACAATCAAATATACTTAGAATACATTCACAATCAAACTTGATGCAATTATTATATAAGATTTTCACTGCATACATTGTATTTTTGTGAATATTGTTATATTAATAATAAATATCAACTTATATCCATGACATAAGTTCTAACTCCTTCGTACGCTTTTTAATTTGCAT
Organism: Ooceraea biroi; assembly: GCF_003672135.1. Classification (NCBI taxonomy): domain Eukaryota; kingdom Metazoa; phylum Arthropoda; class Insecta; order Hymenoptera; family Formicidae; genus Ooceraea; species Ooceraea biroi. The sequence continues at coordinate 15,979,020 of NC_039512.1, read as the reverse complement.
TTTTTAATAATCTGCATTCCTAGTATAAAGTTTATATTTTTATATATTACAAGGTTTATATCTCGCTAGGAACATTAGTGGACACTTAACAAGAAATTGTTATAAAAGATATTTCTGAGACAGTTAAAATTTCTACTTCATAAATAAATTTCGATTTTAACCGAGGTAAAAGAATTATCGTACTATTTATAAAACTTATTTTAGCAGTATCCCTCCTTAATTATTCATATACTACTAAGCAACTCAAGCACATGTCTATAACTGTACCAATCAAGAAAATAGTTCATCGAAATATCGAGCGAGTGGCTATTTCGTGTTCGTGCTCATTGGGAAACAGCAGAATTGATTTGTGTCTCGCGCTTGAAGTCGACCATCGTCATCTCCCACGCCAGACAGCCGGATCGGCCAGTTACCATTGCACAAGCGAGAAGCAACATGGCGAGCGTTCGGTGGTAGGCGGATATTTTGCTCGGCGCATAAACGTCACACGTGCTGCCTGGCGACTGTCAAACTCGCAAAAAAGTCAGAGGAATGGAGTTGTTCCGCACCGACACGCACTTCATCTTCGTGAAGGAGAGGCACAGCCTCTGGTGCGACAAGTACACCGGCGAGTTCGCCGCAAAATCGGGTGGGTACGCGTGCAATTGCGTCTGACGTGCGTGATGATGATAGCACCGCGAAGCGTCGTTGTCCCAAGGGTGATCGCGAGGAACGCGTCGCGTGAGTTTCCGGGAATCAGTTCCGTCTCGAGCGGGTGAACGCGTCCTCGACGTCCGTACGGAGACGCGCGGATGACACTCTCTGAAATAATAGAACTCCCGTGATGAGATTGCGTTCGCGATCTACGTTTGTGATTTTTTTCTGACGATTCTTCTGACGCTCGTCACGCTGTCACGCGAATGGTGTATTTTGCAGATTGGGAATGGGCCACGCCGAAAGACTTGGAATGCCTGGGAATGTTTTACGGGATAGTGGGGAAGATCGAGCAAACGTCGGTGCTGGAACCCCGCCTGATGCTCATAAAGGATGTGATACCAGCGGGAGAGTTGCACGGTGGTCATGTTGTCTACAGGATCAAGTCCATCGCGTTCCTGCACATCGGCACAGAGAATACAGACATCGGTTTGCTGCCTTGTAAGAAGCATCAGTATGTGTTCAAGAAGAAAGGTGGTACTGGGCTGTTCGACGTACCGCAGAAAGCAGCCCTGGCGAAGACCTGGGGTACGATCAAGAATGCCACAAATACCATAAAAAATACTACGCAGCAAGCTGCCGCGCTAGCTACGTCTCAAGTAAGGCTTACATTGTCGATAGCTTCATTTGGTATTGCATGAGTTTGATGCTATAATCTAACAATAACATATAAATTTAATTTTTCTGTAGGTAAAATCTACAGTAACAAAACGAAGCATGGTGAAGGATAAAGAAAGATTCGAGAAGAGAATATTGGAAGAGTTGAATAAAATATTCACCGAAACCGATTCCTTTTTCTTCTGCCAAACTGGTGACATCACCAACAGCCTACAACGACAGTGTATAATGGAATCTCAGCAAGAGGAGGACGATCAAAGCAAGCCATTGTGGCAACGCGTCGATGACAGATTCTTCTGGAATAAGCACATGTTGCATGACCTTATCAGCCTGAATGTTAGCAATTATCTTTATAAAATTGCTATTTCTACAGCTGAATTCAGACAAATATTTAATTCTTGCAATATTATTAATCGTGTATAAAGTTGCATAATAGGAATCTTTTTTTTTCTATTCCCTCTGCAATTTGCCAGTGAATCCAGCTATAATAACAGCAAAGAATGGCCATTTGTATCTTTGTGTGACAGCACATTCTACTTGTTCATATCTAAACTGTAACTTATCTTGCAGACAGATAAAGCAAACTGCTGGATACTACCAATCATTCAAGGGTATGTTCAGATAGAGAAATGCATAGTTGAAGTAGGTTTTGATGAACAACCGCAGCAAGAGATATTTAACTTGGCGATCATATCGAGGAGAAGTAGGTTCCGCGCTGGAACCAGGTAAATAAATTCGTTTAAATGTCCTTAATAATTATGCAATGCGCTCATCTATTTGATATTGTTCAATGTTAGATGCATTCTAAACGTCGCATTCTTAAATATAACAATGTCGTGCGCAGATATAAGAGGCGTGGCGTGGACGATGACGGCAAGTGTGCAAATTATGTCGAAACGGAACAATTGGTCTGGTATCACGATCATCAAGTATCTTTTGCGCAAGTACGAGGGAGTGTGCCGGTGTATTGGTCGCAACCCGGCTACAAATACAAGCCTCCACCCCGGATTGATAAGGGTATATCGGCAAAAAGAGATCTCTTTTATGCGGATTTGCGGATTTTTAAAGAACACGAGTTTACTTATCATAGAATTGAACATTGCAGACGAGGAGGAAACGCAGGTGGCATTTGAGAAGCACTTCGGCGAGGAGCTTGCGCTGTACGGACCTATTTGCATCGTTAATCTGGTCGAACAATCTGGCAAGGAAAAAATCGTTTGGGAGGCTTACAGCAATCATGTGTTTAATTATAATCACTTGGACATCACGTACACCACCTTCGACTTTCACGAATATTGGTGAGTAGAGCGAGGCGCGATGCTGAATTTCTGCCGCCGCAGTTGTTCCAATGGTAAACCGGGTTCTGAACAAGGTTCTTTGTGCTTTGATACAGTCGAGGAATGCATTTTGAGAATGTGTCCATTCTGGTTAACGCGTTGGCCACGTTACTGGCAGATATGGGTTACTGCTGGCGCGATAAACAAGGTACGATTTGCATGCAAAAGGGCGTATTCCGTGTAAATTGCATAGATTGCTTAGATAGAACAAACGTGGTGCAAACCGCTCTGGGTAAAGCTGTTATGGAAATGCAGTTCTCGAAATTGGGACTTATACCGCCCGACGGAACTCTGCCCGCAAACATAAGACAGACTTTCCAATTGCTTTGGGCTAATAATGGGGATATTATTAGCAAGCAGTACGCGGGAACGAACGCTTTAAAGGTCTGTACACGTCGGATTCACCCGTCCGAAGCTTGTTTAACTGACTACCGATATCCGATGATGAATCTGATTTCCTGCGATTTTTATGCAATTTCTTATTACCTGCAGGGTGACTATACGCGCACTGGGGAGAGAAAGTTTACCGGGTTGATGAAAGACGGCATGAACTCCGCAAACAGGTAAAACTTCGTACGCTTTAGTCTCTCAGTTCGGTATTCGCTTGATTTGCCTCATCTGTCATACTTGATTTGAATTTCCGACATCTCATGTAACACGAACGAACCTCGTACAGCAATTCATGCCTTCAGAGATAACATTCCGGAGCCGTGTTATTTTATAGGACCCTGACATTGTCCTTTCATTTTCCTATAGATATTATCAGCAACACTTTATGGACGACTTACGTCAAGCAGCAATAGATACGCTGCTAGGAAACCCGATCGACGTTGCTCAACTGAACACTGATTGGTCACACTATTTAGATATTCTCGATAATTGCTGTCTCGAACTTATGCCTATAAAACCACCGAATATACAACTTCAACTTGCTACTCTTCCCGACTTTCTTTATGCCACTGCCCTTTATAATTTGGCAAGGTTCGTTGCTTGCTTCTAGCTTTGCTTTCCGACACAAAACAGCAGAGAGATGTATTCCTAAAAATTCATTTAATTACTCTGTTGCATATCAAATTAAAAAAAATTTTTTTGTGTTGTCGTCAGCATGAGAAGTTGCCTTTGTGTTGCGCTACGAAAGTTCCTCCGCATGTTTAGCTTTAATGTCTTAGCTTCTTTCTGTCTCGCTAAAGATTTAATTTAATTTACGACCAGTGTTACGAGTGTTCCGATTCAAGAGATAAGACATCACATTACGACGAGATAGCTGCGTAGCATAAACGAGAAGCTGCTTTGTTTTCTCTCTTATACGATTCTGTATTGAATATCATCTACCCAACACTTTGAGTGGAGTACTTTCTTAATGCTGTTCTGCCTCTGAGTCGCTTTTCTAATAATTACATACGAAATATATTAATACGTCACTACATTATTGCAGATATTACTTGAATCGTTTCAAGGATGTCTACAGACAAGCAACAATTGATATGATGCTGGGAAATCCGGTGAGCGAGGAAGTATTCCAAGAACGTACCGAGGAGGAGGATAACGCTGCGACTGCGATTCACGTGAAATTGTTGATCGAGGATTGCAAAAAATTGCTGATACCCGATCCGGAAATTATTCTAGGCAGTTGGGGAGTCATCGATGCCGATCCTGTGTACGTATAAGTAAACTAATAAATAAATATTATTAAATATTATTAAATATAATAAATTCGTTAAGATATATTTATATTGCCCGTATACGACTTTGCGTCAATCACATTTCTTGTTTTGCAGTACTGGCGATCCGACAGAGACGGAAATGGACACTATTCTAATATTAACTCGAGATAGCTATTACGTAGCGGATTATGATGATCAAATCGATAAAGTCACAAATTACCAAAGAGTCCTGCTAAGCGACATCGTATTGATCGAGTTCGGTCAGCCCGAAAATACGGTGTCGTTTTTCAAGAATAAGCACTATCACTGCATTCGAATCAATTACAAGGTCAATGGCGAGTACGGTTACTTTCACATGTTCCGCAGTACGAATTTAAGATTCTTCAATAATATGGCAGTTGTAATCAAAACTGAGGAGGAAAGCATAGGTAAGAACAATCTATCTATTATAATCTTGATCGTGACATTTTTTCAACGAATTCTATATCATGCATTCTGAAATTACAGAATCTTTAAAAGCAATTTGCGAAGCGATATCAGTAACCATGGAAATATCGCACTTGCCAAAGGTCCCCGTGGCCATGAACGTTGCGTTAGACAAAAGAAAGAGTAAATTGGTTAATATTAAGGGGTCTACCGGATTACTGGACATCTCGTCGTTCCCAGAACTGACGAGGAATGTGTCCGAGACACAGTTGCTTGCTTTGAAAACAGCAGGTTTGCGTTCCTCGAATTACTTCCTTTATTTGTCTGTCTATATATCGCGAATAAAATTTACATTTTACAAGAGTAAAAATGCTTTTAGGTACGAAGGCTCTAAGTAACATGTCGGAGCAATTTAGCAAATTGAACAAACTGAGCTTCGGCGCGAAGAAGCCGATCGATTTGGCCAAAAGCGTGGGCGGTAGAAAGGAAGAAAAGTTATCGAAGCCGATTTTCACCGTCGGCAGCAGAAATATCTCCGGCGACGTGAAAGAGAGGAGCACCAGTAGTAACAGCAGCAGCAGCAGCAGCAGCGGCAGCAGCAATAGCAGCAGCGAGGAAAATATCGAAATGACGCATATACACGTTGAGAAGCCAGCGAACTTCAGTCACGACAAGCATTTGATGGAGGCTTACACCCCGTCGATCGGTATTATCATGGGTGTGAAGAACACCAATGTCGCCGAGGTTTGCGAGACCGACATAAACGTGGAACTATCGATGAGGCACAGTAACGTGAACGCAGATGCGAAACCCGAGATGGCCATCGATGCGCTACATCTGATACCGCAGGCGGAATCCGGCACCAGCATCATCAGCGCTTCGCCGCAGAGGACGACGGCGACCACGCCGGAGATAACGGTATACGACGTGGGCGACAGTCTGAGCGAGGAGAGAGAACGAGCGATTCCGCCGTCGACTCTGACGCTCTCGAAAAACATCAGCCACTCGACCGGCCACGTTGACGAGAAGGCACTGACCGTTGGTGCGAAAAACATTGCCCTTCAGACGGACAACAGGTTGGACGAGAAGAAGAGGTCAGCTTCCGAGCAGGACCTGACGTTGAGTATCACGTCGTCCCAAAGTGAATCCGCCTTGAAATCCATAAGAGAGAATATCGCGAGCGTCACCAGTCCAGTGGCGTCCACGGCCAAGGATATTCTGCTGCCGTTCTCGAAGCTCGCTAAAGGCGTTCAAACGTTGGGCGCTAATTTGGACCCGCGGAAGCTGAAAACCGGTCACATGATGCGAAATTTGTCCGAGCAGCACATGGAGGAGCGCCGGAAGTTGCAAGAGAAATGGTCCACCTGTCAATCTAGACTTATCGCTTTGTAAATCTTTGTTACTTGAACGACCAGCTCTCTGAACGTAATTATCATTATTAAACGTCAACTTGGAAATTGATACCGTGTATCCGTAGATAATATCGAATTCGATATCAGTGACGTGATTTGCGCTCTCTAAATAACCAGCTAAATAACGGGAGAAGAAGGGATGGAAATATCACGAGATTGTATTATAAATAGTTTTACTATGACGGATTGCGTAGATTAATATGAAGCAAAATGTCTCACACACGTAGAGAGTAGCGGATAATTTCAGACACGTTTTGTAGGAAATCTTATAAGTCGATCTCACGCTGCACCTATTTCGTATTTTTCACACTTCACGCGTATAACGTTATCGATGTGAAATATATAAAGCTATTTGCTACGGGAAGGAAAGCAATTTCTGCACTACGCAAACGAAATACACAGAGTACAATGTGGTCAATATTTATCCATTAACAATTCGTTTGACGGGTTTATAAATACTTAATTAACTAATATTTTTCTGTACTGATATAGAATTGTATTGGCTTTTACTATTTTCTTGATGAACTACGTATCTACATAAATTTTACTACATACCTACCGTATTTTTTGGACATATTTTTGAATGACATTTTTAATGACAATTTTCTGAAATCATAGTCTAATGCGACTAAAATGCGACTGGTTTAAAAAGAAATATTAATATGTGAATATTTTTCAAAGAGATCGAATGCCTCGTTCTTACTGCGCTAAATTCATCCTTTTGAGATTATCATTGTTTTTTAACGGAAATATTTTATTCGATTATGTAATGTAGATACTGTTTTATGTTAAAAATATGATTTTATTTCTTAAAATGCAGGTGCGACGATTTATTTGTACAGAGGAAGAAGCTTCATAGTCAATTATGTAAATATAAAAAATTATTTAAATTAGTAATTTAGTAAAATATAGCACTAGCGATAAACGTGTTTGAGATACGTGGTTACCAGAACGAAGGTACATGTAAGATATATAAATGCAAGTGGATATAACTATTGTCTTTGTTAGTTAGTTTTGCAAGATGTATGACAATGTGTAACGTACTTGTTTTAAAATCAGAGAAGTGGGTAAAAAATTGAAAGTTTCGTTCAATCGACGGAATAGATGAGTTACAAATTCGCAAAAGCAGTAATAACAAAATAGTTGATTAATTTAAAAAAAAATGTAACGGCAGAACTGAGTAGTGAGTTCGTGTAAGTGCGTTTGTATTAATGTTATAATTTTAGATGCTTTAATAGTTGTTACAAACTTAAAGTGTGTCGAGAACCAGCAAACATACAGTATTATATGGAGTATTTACGAAACTGCAAGATATACTCTCCTTTATGTGTGTACGTCAATCAGTGACTTAGAAAATTCGGCACAAAAGAAACAAACGTGCAAATCTCGTATTAATTATATAGGCAACTTATTACATGATTTTATATTTATTGCTGAGTCATGTAAATAGTTATCTCATTCCGATGATTTCCATTTCCCCGTGAACGTTTTGGAAACTCATCGTAGCAATTCTAAGCGTGTAAATCGTATTTTTAGCAGATGTTCTTTTTACCGTAAGCGGTAGTCTGTGATACAATGCTTGCAGAATACGTGCAAATTACAAATTCACGAATAGGGATTCAAAAAATTTGTGTGTGTTCTGAAAGATGCTTAGCGATGCTTTAGGATAAGAATATAATTGTTTTTGAGATATGCCTTCTTGAGATACTGTAATTGCGGTTTGGTTGTACAACATAGTGCAAATTTATGGTTTCCTTGTTATCATGAGTTGAGGAACTTTGAATATTTATTTTAGAAAAAAGCAGTAAATTTTTATTTTGTTTAATTAATGCAATATAACATCCAGTACAGGTTTATTAAATTTATAGTAGTATCTATCTTCAATATAGAAAAATTCACACTATATAAACCGAATTGCAAAGCCTCAAAACAACTGATTGATTTTACCAGCAACAAATCATTTAAAAACTCATTCTACTTATTTTTTATTTTATTAATTTTTAAAAGAAAACACATTTTTCAAAACATATTTCTCTATATATTTTAGATAAAAATTAAAATAACTAGATAACTAGATAAATATCTATGTTACAATAAAAAATTTTTAATTTGGATATTTCTTGTACGAGAATTCGCACATCAGAAAACTCGTGTTTAGAGCCTATGAAGACTTAATATGCCTTACACATGTATCTGCGCTATTATGTTTCCATGAAATTGTAATAAAATAATTCGCATACACCAAACAGCACTCGTAGAACAAATAATAATAAAACATGTTTGACTTGTGTGAGTTCTATTTACTCTAATTGAGTTATTCCCAAACCTTCCAAAGCTTCCGTGATAAACTATTACTACAGTTATTAAATTATATATATCAGTAGATATACGTCATAACGTAATCACATCTAATAGCTAATAATATTCAATATTAGCTATTAGATGTTGTTAGATTACTTGTTCTAATTAAATTATTATATAAATCAGTCTACAAACCAGATTTTATTAACTATTTTTTTTCTATTATCTATTCGAAATATCTCATATACTACAGCGAATACAAGTACGCGTTACGTTTTTTACAAGTTTATGATTTTTAAATGCACCTAAGATGGATTTCACGAAAGTCTCAGCGATAGATAATAATCATTACTTTGCGCTTTCATTGCAAGAATTTGCTTTCCATATCAGTAAGAATAGAAGAAAAACTGGAAATTTAATTGACTTAGCCAAAGTACATTTAACTAATTTAATAACTGTCAATACTTTGACCATACTGATATACGTCATAACATAAATAATATCGCCTCGAATTTAATCGTTTGAGTAAACAACGTTCCGCAATTAATGAAACTAATAAAACGTATTGCTCTAAATCAAGTTTAACTGGCGGAAATCTATTTCGTCATAATCTTTATCCTCGGATGAAAGGATTCCTCTGCAAGGAATGCAGTTGTCACTGCATGACCACGTTTGACTACGATAATAACTACGATATAATATAAGTCGATATACATTCCATGATGCTTCACGAGCTTGACTGAAAGGCTGGTGACGAGTATCTTTATCGCAATTTCTACAGTCAACGGATCACGATCGTATCGAGAAAGAGTAATAAAATAGGTATAGTCGCGAGATGCATACTTAGAATAAGTTCCACAATATCCTATTGTTACTATACATCTCAAACAAGTGATTAAAGCTATCGTTCCCATAATACTTTTGTTGTTAAAAGCACGTTAATGATTAAACGTTCATTTACAAAGAACTACATGAAAAATCGACAGTTAAGAGTGTCAGAAAATATATGTCATTAATTAAACCGTTATCAAACTTCAACCTCAAAACAAATCAAACTTTATAAGCTAATCAAACTTTATAATAAATGGGAGAGACATGTACATTCTTCTAACTTTTCCGAATGTTACAAAAATTATATTAAGCTACAGTTTGTTGCTTTATTCAAACGTTGCTGACAAGTGCCGCAAGTCTCCGAGTAAAAAGGAAGCAGTCGCTCACTGTACTTATGAAGTGAGCACTTTGTCACGTACGCGCCGCACCGAGAGCATTATTGTCTTCATTATTGTCTGTATCCGAGGTCGTACATACATCTATATACTCCTAAAATTACAAAGGTAAAAAGTTGCGCACATAGAATCACACGCGAAATAAAAAAGCATCAGCTCATATTACCTCTTCATCACTTGTGTTTCTTTCTCCCGGTTTTCTTCTATTGCTTTCACATGATACCATGCTGTTGCTTCGGAAATGCCAAAGTTCTCTGTAAGCACCGGTGGTGTTTGGTGCGGAGTCGTGTCCGGCAATGCTTCCAATTGGCTTGTAGTTCCGCTAACTTGTCTTCCTGTCTCCTCTTCTATCGCTTTCACATGATACGATACTGTTGATACCGTTGATACTGTTGAGCCAGACATCCCATGCTTGTTTACGATCTGTTGTGTTCCGGACGGTCCCGCGTCGTACAATGCTCCCACTTCGCTTCTACAATTTATAACTTGTGGTTTTTTCTCCCGGTTCTTTTTTATTACTTCCAAATGTCTCCATACTGTTGTTTCAGAACATCCAAGCGTGTCTGCGATCTCCCGTTGCGTTTGGAACGGGTCCGCGTCGTACAATTCTTCCACTTGGGTTCTAGTTGTGACACTTTTAACTTGTCTTTCTATCTGCCCGTTCTCTCTTAGTGCTTTCAAATAGCTCCATACCATTCTTTTAGAAACTCCAAGCGAGTCTGCGATCTCCTGTTGCGTTTGGGACGGGTCCTCGTTGTATAACACTTCCACTTCGCTTCTAGTTCCACTCGGTGTGCGGTGTTCATGATAAACACCCGACTCAAACTTTTGAAACCACATTTTACAGACACAAGGGGCAGTACATTCATTCTATACTCCCGACAAATCAGATTTGTAGCGCCTTCAGCGCTCTTGGCTTGCTGATAGTAATGCCAAATGCGTTCGCGAAGCATAACTCTATTGATTTCGGACGGAGGCATCTTGTTAAATATGACACTGTATTCGGAATTGTCAAGCATCGGCCTGGTATGATCGAGTACTGCCAACACTTCAAATCTAAACAGTAGTTTAAAGGAAAGGATTTCCTCGGTTGCTATCTATCTGTGTCCTTACGACCTTTTGCAAACACCTCGTATTTATTTTGATCCATGTTTATGCGAGTGGAAAATAACAGCTCTCGCTGATGTTTCTCAAGTGTTGGCTATGCGAGAATAATACGCATTAAGGAGATATTAACATGTATTAATCGACGTGTATTACGCCAATCCAACACAGAATCCGCCCTTATGCGACTATTCGAGGCTGAGTGTGAATTCTGTTTCTGTTGATATGGCAAGTGTGCTCCTCCAGACGTCCAACCACGACGTCGTTTTTCTGCTTGCTGAAGCTCCACAAATATTATTTGGTTGTAATTTTAAATAAATTACTAGCTTGATCTACGTAAAACTTTGTCTTCTATCGAGCCGAATAATTATTACGATTTACATTTTATTTGGCCGTTTAGGAAATAAAAATAGGGATTTCGCCCAACATCATCAGACGTCTCCGTGCCTATCGATCCCTAAGATAATTTGGTTTTAATTAAAATATATGACATAAAATTATACATATAATTAAAATATATGACGTATATGTGTGTAGTACGCGCGCGCAGTAATCTGAATTATCGATGAATTTCATTGCTAACTTACTTTAGTTCCTCAAGATCAGGATTCTGCCCAGGCGGCGCACAATCGTCTCCCACTATTACAAGAGCACGTTGCACAGACTCTGGCGACTGGCGTCAACTTCAAGTTACGTTTTAAATTTACATTTGACAATATTTTTTATGTGATAAAATGGGCGAAGCACGTGGTGTGGAGTGCTTGTGGGGCGATCTTGAAAATCATCCTCAATGTCCTCACGGTAGTCCTTACACCTGTTAAATTTATTACTTTTATTACTTATATAAACTTTTACTTACTTCGAGGTAAACCTGTTTAACCTTATTTTTTACAGGGCCAACATTACTGTTTGGTAGATATTGCGCGAGTGAATTACATAAATTTTACGCGTGTTCTGCCTGTCGTGACAGAAAAATGTGCAATTTCTACCTGGAGTATGGGAAAGAACTGTTAAAGTCTCAGAGAAGGGTATGGGAGCAGGAAAAGAAAAAGCTTGCCCAATCTTATCGTCATCAAAAATTGTACATTCGTCTTAACGAGATTAAAGTTGGACTCCCGAAAAGAAGATGCTATTGCCACAGTTGTGAGAAATTGATATTTAGCTTTGAGAAAAGTAAGCACGCCAATCATGAGGTTACGGAGAACGTAACGGATTATCAACTGCAGCATCCAACGGAGCTCCTGAGACCTCTGGGTAACGTAAAGAAGGAAGCACAATACTTATTCTCAAGGAAATCTACGGAGGATATAACAAACATGCTTCTGAAGCTTGGAGCTAAGCAGGTTCTTTGTATCGGGACGCCGAGAATACATGAATATATAACCGAACACCATAGCGACAAAATATCCTCGCTCCTTTTAGACATCGATGGAAGATTTGTACGTATATGATCAACTGCATATATATATATATACCATATTTTATATATTTGTACATATATTCTAGTATAATATTTATATGTTCTGGTATAATTATAAGTATGAATTTATAATAATAATTTTAGCATAACTTTTTTGGACCACTGGAGTATTGTTGGTACAATCTTTTCAACCATCACTTTTTCAAGAGAGATGCAGTTAATGTTTTCAGGGATTTTATTACTCAAACTAAGGGAAGAGACACTTACTTGATATGCGATCCTCCATTTGGGGGTCGTGTAGAGCCTATCTCGTACACATTAAAAACGATATCCGACCTGCACAAAGAACTGAATGGGAATGACGATGAAAATTTAGCAACCTTGAAAATCATGTTTATATTCCCATATTTTATGGAGCATATTATGAAAGAAAAGAGCAATCCGCCGTCAGTGCCTGGTGGTTTGAAGGACTTAAAAATGTCTGATTATAAAGTGGATTATGACAATCATCCATTGTTCGTGTCGGGGGAGCAGGGCAAACAACGGGGTTCGCCAGTTAGAATATTCACAAATATACCATTAAAGTTATTGGAGCTTCCTGCGTCTGATGGATACAAATTTTGCCAATATTGCAAGAAATGGGTTTCCAAGGAAAATAGCCACTGTAAAAAATGTAAAGATTGTACTTCAAAGGATGGTCGAACTTACAAGCATTGCGATATGTGCGAGCGATGCGTAAAGCCTACTTGGAAGCATTGCGACAGGTGCAAAAGGTGCACGTTAGAAAACCATACATGCGGTATCATACCAATCATAGGCAAATGTTTTAAGTGTGATAAATTAGGTAAGTATTACTATGCTTCTTTTAACATGAGAATTTCTACTTGTTTCTTAATAATATTTTGTTCATTTTTTTATAGGTCATACTGAAAAAAAGTGTCCCAATATACCTCTAATTAAGATCGCAAATTTAAAGACAAGTAAGATTGCTAAAAAACGCAAAGTAGAGGGCGAATTAAAAATCTCTCCAGTTAAGAAAGCAAAAGTTGCACGTATGAAAACAGTTGTTGAACAAAAAATTTCCAGAACTGATAAGGAGAAAGGTCCAGTATTAAAAAAGAACAAAATGTCTAAGAACAAAAAAGCAGTAAGCGGAATAAAATAACAAAGAAATTCGAGGAAAAGTGTATATCATATTTTTATTACAAATAATAAATATTAAATTTATAAATAATTTCTTTTCCATATCTTTTTATTTAATATTTAAATCTTATTAAAAACGTCTGGAAATTCTATCATTGTTGCTTTTGCGGTGACGCAAGTGGGGAGCAGTATCTTATTATATATTTATTATTCTCGCATAGAGAGTGGATTTCCGTAATCTTTAGAGTGCTGCGTTGTGATACGGAGTATCTTCAGGTATTCAACAAGAATTTTAAGTACTAAGATTCAATAATATAAATAACCGACAGAGCTACTCGAGTTACGGCAGTGTCTTTTCGACTGTCGACACGTTACTTTGCAGGACATCGCGAAAGTTCATTCAGAATGCTCAAGAAGCTTGTTGTTTTCGCGACTTTGATTTTCCTGAGTTATGCTTGTCTAATTACAAATTGTCCTCGCGGCGGAAAAAGAGGCGACATTGCACCTTCTTTGGGAACTGTCGCTCGAGAAGTGAGTTACTTTTAAATTATATTATTCATTTCTCTTTCTCTCATTTTAACGCTTTTACACATAATCATTCTTGTAACAGATGCAATCGTCTAAAATTTCATCTATTGAGACTCTGTTAAAGAAAACTTGAGGATAATTAAAATTAGTAATATTACAAGCACGAAACAATCTAATTGTAAGCAAAACAGCAGGAGAACTAAAATTAATTGTTTACTTAGTTCATCCAATTCTTAAAAACTAATACTTAAAAAGATGCAAAGATATTTTTATAAATATATTTTTTAATAAAAAATACAAATGAACAATTAGATCAAAGTTATGGTTTTTTATAGTGAGCTAAAAAATTGCATCTCTGAATGAGTGATAAAATATTTTTATTTTAGTCTTGTTCCTCATCGCAATATAATGTAGTGCATAATAATGCATATAATCGAATCATTATATCGTTCGCTGATTTAGTGTCCGTCGTGTGGCCCTAATCATTTGGGCCAATGCTTTGGACCTCATATCTGCTGCGGTCCCAGTATTGGCTGTTTCATAGGAACATCAGAAACATACCGATGCCGAAAAGAAAGTCTTTACACCAGGCCCTGTGTTGCTGGATATGCAATGTGTCGTGGAAATACTGCTAGATGCGCTACAAATGGGATTTGTTGCTCGCAAGGTAGGTGCAACAAATTTGTTTAAACTGTTCGAGGAAGTTAAGTTTAAGGAAGAAATTTTATTTTTAGGAAGAATTCATAACAGAATTTCAAATAAATAAAATTTATACATAACGGAATTGAGTGATAAATAAATATTTTATAGGAAGCTGTATTTACAATCTAGAAATTGATGTAATAGCACTTATAAAATGCAATTAAATTGCAACTAGTAATAGTGATAAGCCAGTCATGAACTAAAAGTGCTTAAAAGATTGCGAAATATTAAAATATTATGATAATATTATAACCAAAATTAAATTCTGTTTAGAATCCTGCCATATGGACACATCGTGCAGAATTTCCGATGTTGGCAACGATCGTAAAATCGATGCTGATTTGAATGTGATGTTTCCAGGCAATGAAGCTTCTAGTGAAACATTTCCATAATGTAATTAACTGATTTCATATTTTACGTTTATTACATTGATGTTTAAATTAATTATATAACATTGGGCTAGTATTGAGACATGTAATAAAAATGCTAATTCAATCAAACAATTTTTTAAACTTTTCTCTCACATTTCATTTATGATATGCTTATTATAAAAATATACTAATAATAAAATAAATTAAATAATTGATATATTAAAAATATATTAATAATTATACACCTAATTTTTATCAGTTTGTGCAATGTGATAAAAATGTGTGCCATATGTATACAATTTATCATATGTATGTTATTATCGTATATAATTTTTAATGTAATATATTTTATATAATCTTAATAATAATGTTCTGTCATAGCGTTTCGGAAAAATAGATGTTTTTTTTATCACATTTAGTTTTTGCTCCGAAGCAGAACCGATAATAAATACATAATAAATACGAGGTGTTTGCAAAAGGTCGTAAGGACACAAATAGATAGCAGTGACTGGCAATTCCTTTTTCCTCTAAATTACTGTTTAGATTTTAAGTGTTGACAGTACTCGATCATACCCGGGCGAAGGTTGACAATTCCGAATAAACCGTCACATTTAACACGATTGAAGATGCCTCTCCCGTACAATGCAGAGAGTTGAGCTTCGCCTATGCATTTTGCATTACTTTAAACAAGGCAAAAGTGCTGCAGACACTACAGAACAGATTTGTAAGGATTATGGAAAGAATGTTGTGTCCCTCGGTATCTGTAAGATGTGGTTTACCAAGTTTATGTCGGGTAAATATAATTTCAAGTCAAATCATGCAACTAGGAGCGAATTGAAAGCATTGCTGAAGGAAAACCGGCATCGAACGCAACAGCAGTTTGCTCAGCTGCTTGGAGTTCATCATTCAACAGTATGGTTTCATTTTAAAGCAATAAGAGGGAACCGGCAGAAAGTGAGTCAAGTTATTAAAATTAAGAGCCAATTGGAAGCATTGGTCACGAAAAACCCGTGGCAACCAGAATGGCAGCTTGCAGTGAAGCTAAGAATTACTCAGCAAACAGTACGGCGTCATTTGAAAGCAATAAAAAAGTACCGGAAGAGACGAAAACATGGTAGTACAATTAGAAAAAAATTGGAAGCATTGCTCAAAACGAAACCGCACCGAACAAAAAAGCAGCTTGCTGAGCAGCTTGGAGTTTCCTATTCAACAGTATGGCGTCACTTGAAAGCAATAAAAGATTACCGGAAGATACTAATACAAATTAATAGTACAATTAGAAACCAATTAAAAGCATTGCTCGAAAGGAATCCGTGCCAAACACAAAGGCAGCTTGCAGAGCAGCTAGGACTTTCTCGACAAGCAGTAATGGGTCATTTGAAAGCAATAGGAGAGGACCGGGAGAAAGACAGACAAGTTATGATCAGAGCTGCCAGACTCGGCAGCCGCGGCTCACAGCTGACAATAGTGGAGGGGATGACACACGCAACGAGAACCGCGTACGTGTGCGTCAGCGCTTCGCTGACAAGTCAATGTCAGAATTTTATAATAAATAAACACTCGACAGTATACAAACTATATAAATAAATAAAAAGTTTACAAATGTTAAATGTATATGTTTATGTCTCATTATACATATACGTATACCTCCAAAATATAATAAAACATAATAAATCATTATTTACATAATAATTTATTATTATTTACATAATAAAAAAATATAATGCAAACACAAAGAAACAAAAATCCGAAGAAAAAAATTATCACAACTCGGTCTCGAACCCAACTTGCGCGGATGGCAAAATACGAGTCTCGCGCTTAGCCACTGGACCACCGCGCTTCACACCGAATTCCAGCTATTCATGGTACTTTTCGTACCGCTGGAAAATGCTCACTTTTAGATGTAAATTTCTCCGAAACCAAGGCTCATACACCCAAACCCTCGAACACGACATTAATATTTTTACCTTCCCTTTCGAACGCACTATGACTCGTTCGAAAGTAGAGTTTACATGGGAAAGCTTCCTTATGAATAGTTTGGACACGAATCATGTATCATTACCGAGCGTAACGAATTAGTTCACGTCCACTTTGTCAGGCGGCGCGTCAAACGTCAGGAAATGTGCCCGTGGAGGCTGGTGGCCGCTCTCAGGTTTCTCTCTGCTACAATATACGAGATTTGCCGAGAGCTAGCGATGCTCCTCGAGCGATCTGGCGCGCGGATTCAAAATCATTTCAAGTTTATTACACGGATCAGATTTACGATGCGAGATGCTGATGAAAATTAATCGTTTCTTTCGTTGCATTGCACGAAGATGGACATCCGACGTGGTCACGTGCATGTGAATCGCGACGAGCTCTCCGGTTTTCGGCAGCCCGTGTCGACTGCTATTTGAAAGATGGCTTTCCGCTTGCTGCGTGGATCACCGTGGATGTCCGTGGCGGGAAAGAGGTCAAATGTATCGCAGTCTACGATCTTCGTGCTCGTCAAGCAAAACACGAAACCCCGGGCATTCCACTCGCAGCAAGAAAAATGGAGATTGCACGAGAGGACGAGGTTCCTAACCTGTACAGCTCTCCTCTCCGGCGGTCTCGGTTACGCTCTGTATAACTGGAAGGATGACATACGGCGGAAAATCGGGAACTTGGGCATCCCAAATTACGCCGTTACGCACGCTCTTTCACCACCGTCGTCTAACAATCGTCAGAACAGGGATAAGTACAATTTTATAGCGGATGTGGTGGAGATATCGGCACCGTCCGTAGTGTACATTGAAATCAAGGATAACATTAGGTAAATATCAACGTTGATCGTGTAAAACTATCGTATACTTTTATCAGATACTTTTGTTATGACATTTAAGAGAAAATGATCTTTATTTTCTGAAAATAAAGAGTGTATGTGCGTGTTAAGTATATTATTTATACTTTATATTACTAAAATAAAATGTATACTGATTGCTGCTATTTGTGAAACAGGATAGATTACTTTACAAAGAAATCAATCACCACTAGCAATGGCTCAGGATTTATCATTAGTTCAGATGGTTTAATATTAACAAATGCTCATGTTGTAATAAATAAGCCTAATACGTCAGTGAAGGTAAATGTGAGTCCTAGTATCCTTCCCGAGAGTCCCCTATCAATCTCCTTCAAGTATTCTATAGACACGTTGTAAATAATATTTTTCACAAGTAATATTTTTCAAACATTATGTTCGAGTACTTCGAATCTCATATTTGTTATTAAATCCTCAATTAATTATATCCTGATAAAATTCAATCTCAATTGCAGATTTAACTCTCTTACCTAAATTTACATTCTTAAAGGTGCGGCTTTATGATGGCAGCACGTATACCGGAGTGATAGAAGACATAGACATGCAAAGCGATCTCGCTACTGTGCGGATAAACAAGGTAACATCATTCTGATATGATTTTTCTCTAATTTTCATTTATTTAAAATCAGATATTGCAAGTACCATAATTGTTTGCTCACTCACTCGATCGTACAGACCAATCTACCGGTGATGAAACTCGGCAGCTCGTCTAGTGTTAGACCAGGGGAGTTTGTGGTGGCCATTGGCTCTCCACTGGCCCTTAGCAATACCATAACAAGTGGCATAATCAGCAGCGTGAATAGACCAAGTCAGGAACTCGGGTTGAGTAACTCGCGCATGGGATACATCCAAACGGATGCAGCAATCACTGTGGGTTCTCGAGTAACGAATATTCAACGTTATATACATGTAGCACGCACCGCGTTAACTGACTGATTGCATTTTTCCGCAGTTTGGAAATTCAGGTGGACCGCTGGTGAACCTGGATGGAGAGGCGATAGGAATAAATGCAATGAAAGTGACATCCGGCATTTCGTTCGCGATACCAATCGATTACGCGAAAGAATTTTTGAAGAGGACCGAGTCAAATAGAAAGAGTAAAAGTAAATCGGAGACCGCAGCTTTACTTCATCAGCGCACCGTGAAGGGAAAATATTGATTGCACGCATTTATTTTCGAAGGCTCACGGCACATTCTGGACGTACCGAAAAGAAGGTACATGGGCATCACGATGCAAACTCTAACGTCCGACATTTTGTTTGAAATACTGCAGGACAAGGATTCTCTGAACATCAAGAACGGAGTTCTCGTGTGGAAAGTAATGCCTGGCTCTCCGGCTTACAAGTAAGCTACATAACGTGTTACGTATATTAATAATATATTGACGATATTAAAATAGTACATTGCTTACCTTCAGTTTAATCGCTTGTAATAAATATTTTACGAAATGTGCATTACTAACGTAAATAAATAGTATATATAGAAAGATAATATGATAAAATAATATGAATTAAAATAAATTATAAATAAAATTAATTTCATTTTATTAACGCTATTTAGTTCAAAACTATAGTTAAAAAATTTAACTGTATACCGTTGTCATTATTATTACAGTGCTGGACTGCAACCGAAAGACATAATAACGCACGTGAATAAGGAACTGGTGATTAGTACGCAAAGCATCTACAAAGCCTTAGAGCAATCAGAAACAATAGATTTGCAGATTTTAAGAAGAGGGCAGATCATACACGTAAAAGTTCATCCAGAAGACATATAGTGAAGTAACGCCTTAATAATAATAGCTGAATTGAAGGATCGTATAAAATAGGCAAGACATTCAATTATAAACTTATAATAGCTCAATTTGCTAAATCTTTTTTCTTACATTTGTAACGTACATTTTGGTACAATTATCAGAGGTACACACATGATACATAAATCTATTCATTTCGCTTTTTTTTCTCCGAGAGAATATATCGCATAAGTGCGCTTCGCTTCGTGCCAAGTGCATTTTATTTATCAAGAGAGACTACAATCGAGAGGACGGGAAAAATCACATTTATCGTTTAGCACAGTTTACAACTAGTGAGCCGGCTCATCAGTCACACCATCGTGCCTCCGATATATACACGCCCTTTGGTTGTACACTCGTTTTAATTTAAATATACAAGCTAAGAGGCCACTTAGCGACTCGCGCGATTTATCAAGCGTGGAAGCGTTGTTCGGCGCTTATCCGACCGGCATTTTTCGGCCGCGGCGAAGAGCGATGTCGCGTCGCGCGGATGGTCGCGCCGGGGCCGCATATCGCCGCGAGGCATGTACGCGCGTATACACATCTCTCTCTCTCTCTCTCTCTCTCTCTATCTTTCTCCTCCTTTGCGTGCGTGTGCGTGCGCTGTGCGCGTGAGTGCACGAGTGCATATGTACGCCGGGTGTGGTCCACCGGCTCAGCTGCATTATGTTTATGTTGTTTACGACGTAAGGCGACCTCCGCAAGTATGTGGCCGGACGGATCCCGCGGCCGTACGACGAGATGCGTGGGTGTGGTCCTTGGTGCATGGGGGTTTCCACCCATGGCGGCGATTTTTCCGCGGGCTGAATTTTACTGTCCGCGGACACGTGCTTCTTGTTGGAATTCTAAGTGCTCGTCCGCGTCGGGGGACAGGACGGAACACCACGTCGGACTCGCGAAGGATGCGCGAAAGGAGGAGACGTCGTGCCGACGACGTTCCTTCCTCGCGCGCATTTCACAGAGAGAGAAAGAGAGAGAGAGAGAGAGAGAGATTTCACAGCAGCGATAAATTGCCACCAGCTTCGGCTTGATAGGTGGGTGATAAGGGTAGAAACGTATTGTGGTAACTTATTGTTTCCACGTACATTGTTGCAGCGAAAGAAACGCACAAGGGGGGAGGGGCCGATCGGCGCGTTACTTTGAAGTCGCGCCGAGTTTCGAATAAGGGTTAAGGAAATAAGAGGTGCCTTGACCTACGCGCGAGCGGGAGTAATCGAGTGTTCCTGCGCCGGCCGTGTTCACGGTCCAACCATTATCGTCCCTCGTAGTCGTCCCGTTCGCCCTCCTGGCGCGCGGTCTCTCCTCCCTTTATCCTCTCGCCGCTCTTTTTTTCCTCTCCTTCTTTTCTCCTCCCCGTCGTCGTCGCCGCCGCCGCCGCCTTCTTCTCGGCCTTCGGCGTCCATGTCGACCACGCGGGAGCCTATTCTCTGATTATCCACGCTTTCGCGGCTATCCTCGCCTACGAGGCTTCAACGCCTCTCGCTGCCTCTCCCACGTGCTGCTGTTGTCGCCGTTACCGCTCCGTCGTTGGTAGCGCGTACCTAATGGTGAACGGCTAATAGATGAGGGATCTGCGAGCATGCCATCACCGCGTCGCGTCTCCGCAAAGAGCAGACGAGATATCTCGAGGATTGCGCCCACGTCTGACCGCGGGTCCCCACGCGGGTGATCGCGGACGATGACCGGAAGCGAGCAGAACCACCTGAAAGGTCACGGCCCGCCGTTACCTCGTACTGGACTCCCGCGTGAAAGGCGTGTCCCGTCAGATTGGTCCGCGAAAGAACGGTGCTCGAGGAACGAGGAAGTGGAAATGCTTAGATATTGACAAACAAATGCATCCCGTTGCGTTGCGTCCCGTGAGAATCCCGTGCGAAGCGTTCTGAGAGGAGGCACGCATCCGGGTTTGCGTGGCCGTCGTCATTCGGTCGCTCGGCCGCGCTTCTTAAGCAGTTTCGTCGAGATTAAAAATTCATTTTAAATCGGAACACGTCTCACGGGATTACGTCTCGCGCGTTTTACGGTGCACGTGCAGCATCGGCGGAATCACGAGCTTGAAGGCCGTTCGACCTGTGCGTGCCGCTTAAAATTCAGGATAATACGAAGGTAACTGACCGTCGTATTACGAAAGTTATATTTCCTGCTTATCATAACGTTCCCATTTATATCGCGTTAGCGCTAGTACAGCATAACGAAAGATCCCCCGGTACCATAGCGTCGAGATCGAACGCGATATTCCGTGGATACCACTCCCGCCTACGCTTTCTGATGTTCCGACTTTTCATCGTGATACGGCCGACAACCAGAAGAGTGAGAAATCTCCTCCAAGCTCGCGAATCGTACTCGTTTGCCAGGGATAAATCTCACGAGAAGGCGATCTCTAAGCGCTTAAGATACAGCAAAAAAAAAGAGATCAAGGTAACGTAATTGAATTATGATAAATTAAGCCAGCAAACAAGTTTTTTCATGTCATTTGTATGACGAGGCGGCAATAAATTTAATTAATAAATGTTTTGGTGGATTTAGAGACAACTTGTATTGAGGCACTTGATTTTTAAATTAAACTGTTTTATAGATATGTAGATGATGTTTTTACAATACTTCCGAGTAACAAAATGCAATATGTGCTGGATGTGTTCAATAATTACCATCCTAGGATTAATTTGACGATTGAAAAGGAAAGTAATGGCTGCTTGAATTTTTTGGATACCACGGTGATTCGGGATAATGGTAAACTGTTAACGAATTGGTATCAGAAACCAACTTTTTCAGGTCGCTATATAAATTACTTTTCTAGTTATCCAAGAAAGCACAAGATTAGTGTTATCACTGGTTTAGTGGACAGAGCGATACTTTTGGCGGATGTAAGGTTTCACACTTCTAATTTGAATTTAGTTAAATCTTTGTTAGTTAATAATTGTTTCCCTGACTTTTTCATTAATAAACATATTAACAGAAGAATACAGACATTATGTAAAAAATCTGGTGACGCTAATAGAATTGATGACAATGTTGACAATAACACTTTTAACCGTATTTTGATTCCTTATGTGAGAGGATTGGGTGAAAGTTTAGAAAGAATACTTAGAAGTGTGGAACTCTTTGTAGTGAACACTGTTCCTAAGAAATTGAATTTACTTATTGGACGCGGGAAAGATAAAATTGAGATTGGCCATCGAACTGGTATTGTATACAAGCTTGACTGTAAAGATTGTGATTTGTGTTACATCGGACAAACCAAACGATGTTTAGATACCCGCATTAACGACCATAGAGCGGACATTAAGAAACATTCTGGTAATCTCTCTGTTGTTAGCAATCACAGATTAACCAATGATCATGATTTTGACTGGAGTAAGAAGAACATTTTACATTACGAATCTAACCGTAAGAGAGAGATTGCCGAAATGTTTTTCATAAAGAAGAACCCAAAGACGATTAATCTTGAACGAGACACCGAGAACCTGTCGGATGTTTACGACGGTATTGTGACAAACACATAAGTTGTTTTGCTGAGTTAGTCTTGATCTATGACTCGTGTGGTACGCGGATGTGTTACCCCGTTACCTTAATATTATATATCATTTTCTAACAGTAAGGTTAACAGTTATTTAGTGATTATTTGTATTTTATTTTTATTTTTTTTGGTTCTTTGTACTTATATCTTGTTTACAGAAAATGATGTTAATTGGTTTGCACTTGATAAGGGCTTCAAATTAAGCTGAAACGTTGTGCGTTTTAAATATATTTTTAGCCAGTGGTCGAAGAACATTTGTTTATTATTTGTATTCATTATTTCCTGGCGGTTATAAATACTTGGTTATTTTAATTAATAAATTCTTAGAATTGATTATATTTTCGTTGGGCAGATTGTTACAGTGATATACGATACAATAATGTTTGATAAAAATGGTACTTATATATATAAAATAATAATATAAAATAAAATATCAATAGTGGTAAAGCTATTGCTGGCTGGCATTGTAGTTTGCATCGATATCATGTAATCTATTATGATTTGGCGATCGCGTATATTCAAAATCTCATGCGCTGTTTTCAGGCGAACAGGATATGCAAATACTTGTGGTCTCGGGTTTACGTAGTGGACAGGTTGATCCCCCGCGCGCTAACCCTTTATGTCATTATAATACCCGTTCAAGGCGTGCGTACATACGTGCACGCTCGCGCGCACACCGAGTCCGGGTCGTCGGAATCGCCAGCACTGCCAAGGACGAGGGTCGTGTGATTTTATTGTGTTAGGGGAAGGATTCCTGCGTCTGCGGTCTGCGGCCGTGCGGGGTAAAAAAGGCCGCGGCAGCCGAACAATTTCGCTGAACACGATCGTGTCGTGGCCCTGATCAAGGCCAATCGAATTACTCGCAATTGAAAAATATCCCCGACCGCCACTGATCGTCAGGCACGATCGTACTTCTAATCGCTAAGTGCGAGCTAAAACGCGGAGGAAGAAACAGAATGGTGGTCATCCACTTCGGAAGATTACCATTTATAGAGAGAATATTTTTCAGGTTGTCTCACATTTAGTTTTACCAATTTGACATTTACATAAACTGACTGTATTTTTATAGTAAAAGTTAAATTTGTGTAAACGATCGTTAAGGAGTCCAAGAATCCTTCCCTAGATATTTTTATGCATCGATAAATCGATGGATATCTAACGATATTTTTGTACATTAATTTATTACAATTAAAAATATATATATATATTTTTTGTTAATTTGTTTAATCATATTTTATACGTAATGAATTAGATAATTAAGTACATTTATGTTGTACAGTTTATTATATAATATATATTATTAGAAATACATAGTTTGTTGAGGATCCACTGTTTCTCAGTAGGAAGAAGCAACAAGAAGAGTAACAGGTGAGACTTTAGTCTCCTCCCCTAACGTACCGCCAAGAAAATTAAAGGCATGTTACTTGATCCTGTTCGCAAACTTATGACATGTATGAGTTTCGGTATGCGCTTTATTAAACATCGAACCAAAAGAACAAGCTTCATTTCATACAAAAACAAATACGTGCACGCACGTATTTAAAGATGCAGAAACGAGACAACGTTATATACCGAGAGCATACCCTGACGGCCTTGGTGCGATCGCCGTGGCAATTATAATGATAACGTTACACTAATAATAAACGTGAATTTTTTCGTTCGTGAACTAACGAAGCTCTTTGAGGATATTTTCTAGCCAAAGCATCTTTGGGCAAACACGAACATCTCAAAGACCTCAAGATCTTTCGAATCAATCATTTTTCTGTTCTTCACATTGTCAAGGACTAAAGAAAATGTGTCGTAACTGGAACAACAGTCGTACAGCAAGAATTTCTCATTTAAATGCGTCACAGTGTTGCATTAAATTAAGCGATGCGAGGTCGAACGTAGCCTCTAGTGCACGAAGCCAGAAAACCCAGGCTTGTGTTACAACCGAAGAGATTCCATATCTATGCGATTGGGATCGTTGAACGACCTCGAGTAAATCGAACGAGTTCCGTCTGTGCTCGGAGCTCTCGCTTCATTCAACTCTCGAGTTCTAACGATGCCTTGTAATTGCGTTATCGCACCATACGTCACAAGAATAATTATAGTCTATCACAAAGGATTAAACTTCCTTGCCCCTTCTCGTTAACAGTTGCTCTTTGAGTGAGAGTCTCACTGTGAGTCTGTGGGTGTCGCTTTTTTAAGACTAAATATAAATGCAAGAATGTGTGTGTATTTTTATATTCAAAGCTATATTCTCTATATTGTGTTAAGGAGAGTCGAAAACAAGATCAAACCGTTTTATTCCTAAATCCTAATTTTGATATATAACTATTACCGTAACATGTATTATAATTTTACGTACTGTTAACTAGGCGCTACTTGCTCCATTTACATGTTATCAGAAATAAAAATTAAATTAATTAAATTTTCTAATAAATAATCAAAGTTATTAATTTATTATTATGACTTAGTCTTCGAAGGTTGAATTCTCAAGACTTGGAAGAGCGCAAAGTTCTGTTCTCGAAGAAAAGCAAACGTCGAATCCGGTACGGCGACTTTTCTCGCTTTTACGACGCAATCGAACGAAATTGCCACGCCGAAGGAGGCATGGTGGGCGACGAAGCTGCGGGGATCCCAGGATCGACCGGCGCGATCCGGGATCGACGTATCCCGTCTTGGCGGCGAGTGGATTTGCCTTGTCCTTCGACGATTCTTCAAGTTCCTGGTTCGAAGACATCCCGTGCGGTTCGCGCTGCGTATATAAGTCAAAACCAGATCGCGAGCAAGGTGCACAGCCCGGACAGTCCTTCAACCAGTAAGGAGGTCGACAGCGAGCATGATGCAGGCACTGGTAAGCTGTCTCTTTCATCAATTCTGACAATTTTCTCACATTATTCACAAATCTGTCATATCAAAAGACAACGCCACGTATGGTAAACTACTCGGTATTTTGCTAAACAAAATATTGTATTCACATTATAAATTGGTATCAACAAGCTAGAAAATCTTGATTAAGAATTAGAAAGCTAATTTTTTTTATTAAATAGTTTAAATAGTTTTCATCAATCTATTATAAGTTAGCAAATGATTGATTAAAGACTATTGCGCTATTCGTGCATATTTGCTATTCATGCATCATTGCTTGTGTAAAGACAAGTTATATAAAAATATTATATAAAAATATCAAATGATATAAAAAACATAGTTTTTTAATTTTCTGCGATATTTTATGCGAAACGCGCCGAGATCTCTTTTTTACAGATGATTTTGGTAAATAGCAACGAACATCTGCAGCAGTGATGTACGAGTGAGCTATAATTTATTTACCGGGATTATTTTTGTACGTGCGAGGCTTATCGAACTATTTGCCAGTCGGAGTATTTGTCGAGGTTTAAAAACGCTAAAAAATGTACGCGTCTAAAATCCATGGTTTGCGATCACCACGCGCGTTTTATGACGGCAAAGCTCTCACTTGAATGAACGGCACTCTTGGCCAGGATAGGACTCCTCTGTTTCACACGACGCAGATTTTTCCCGGTCGGCTCTGCAGGATACAACGTTACAACTGTTTTACAACTGTTTATTTAACGTTTATAGTGGCTTAAATCGTCAGATAGTACAGACAATATTACTCCACGATACTTCCAATGAATGCAAAGTTGCTTATTTGAAACACAGAAAGTAGAAACCTCAAGTTTTATTTCTTAAACGCGTAAATTAACGAAAATATTCAGATATCGAATTTTTAAATTTTTTAATATTAATGAAAGTTTTTCTCTCTAATATCAAATTGTTAAGTATTTAACGATCTAATTTAACGATTTCTTCTTCTTCTATAGCGCTCAAATCGAGTTTTGGTCTCCTCAATCTTTCTTCTTCATGTATGTCGATCTCTCTCTTTCTTTTTCTCTCTTTCTCTCTCTCGATGCCCATTTCTAATGTCCAATTCTTAAAATATCTAGCCACACCATTTTCCCATCTCGCTCTGGACTTTCCAAAATTCTCCTTCCTCCTGACTGTCCTACAAGTATTTTCTTGGACATTTGTTTAGCGACTACATTTGTTTAATTAAACAATTTTATTATATTCAATGTTTATCTTATCAATTACTCTAACGTATTATTCCCGTTATTTTGTTTCTTGACAAAGAACTATTGAGTCATAATTTTTATATTCAAATGAGTCTCCATCACAGACCATATTTGGAGGCACAAAGATTTGTTCGATCAAGCCCGACCGTACCCAACGAGACTCTTATCGTTGCACCAATGATTTATAACGCGAGAATACAGATTAGTATCGTTGATTCTTTTTTCGCGTGGTTCGGCGACGACGCGTAAAGGGCCGATCGCACTTTATCACTTTCTTTCGTAGCGTGCGGTCAGGCTGTCGCCGCTTCTTCAGGCCTTATTGGCTCGTAAAGAGAAGCCGGGTCTCCCGAGAGGCTCATGCAAGTATAAAATTCACCCCGTCCCACACGCTCGCGGATGCGCCCCCACGCTACCGATACCGGGCGTAAAGTTCGCCGGTATGTTTCACCGGCCGTCCTGCCGAGAACGCAAGAAAGAAAAAAAAGAGAGAGAAGCAAGTTCTCCCTCTCGTTCTGAAAGAGATTCTGAGATTCCCGACGCGGCAATTCTCGCGCCTCCTGAAGAGGCGCCCCGAGAAAACGCGCCAGACCAGCCGCGTAAATAAATCCGCATCGTTCCCGACGATCGCACGCGAAATGAACGTCCGCGCGAGCGAGTGCGCGTCGGATAAGGAACTCGCGCGCTCGACCGAGCTTTCCGCCACGGAGCGTATAATGCAGGCGCGCGTATAATGCATACGGCACCGCATTGCCAGATCGTTGTCTCTATTCTCCCGCGAATCTCCGATATCGAATATCGGAATATCGGTTTGCGGGATTAGACCGATTTCGTTCTTTAATCCTAGAACGACCGTAGGAATGGTCGGGATCCTGTTGGTGCGAACGCGACGAGCGCAACGAGCTCACCGATGCGAAGCAAGCAAATGTCGCTTTGAAATTTCATCCGGAAATGATACGACGAGGCGCGCCGCGAGATCGTGCCTGCACATTGATATTGCGAGACATCTAAATTCCAATCGCGAAATAGGAAACGCGCGGATACGCCCGGCTGCTTTGTCTTAGCGGTTTCCGTGTCCCCGGGATAAGAATCTCCGTTGCTTTCCTCAGATGCCAGTTTTCGCGATCCTCGGCGTGGCGGCGGGCGCGCAGCTGACCCTGCTGCCCTACGCCTATCTGGCGGATCCGCTTCCGGTGTACCATCAGTCGCAGGACACGCGCATCGGGGTGCACGCGTACAGTTACGCCGGCGGCCCGTCCGCCAAGGAGGAAGTACGAGGTCTCGACGGGGTCACGCGTGGCTCCTACAGCTACGTGGACGCGCACGGCATCCTGCAATCCGTCTTCTACGTCGCGGATGAGGGCGGCTTCCGCGTCGCCGCGACGAATCTGCCGAGCGACGGCGATCTACGACATGAAACCGGCGAGGTCCTGTTAGTCAAGAACGCTCACCTGCAGGATCACGCGAAGGCCGTCGCGCAGGAGGCGGAGAAGCAGGCGGTGAAGAAGGTGGAGGAGCAGGAGGTGCGCGCAACGAGCCGCAGGAGGCGCAGCCTCGAGGCGTCGGCTGATCAAGATCAGCGTCAGGCAGAAAATCCGAGTTCCCAGGCGGATCAGGCTGATCGGGATCCCTCGCCGAGGGATTCCCACGAGCTTCCAGCGCCGGAGAAAAAAGTTGCGGGCTCCGTCATCGCGCCCGTCTACGGACTCCTGCGCTCGGTGCTGATTCCCAGATTAACCGGCACGGCGACTTCTCATCAGAGCCGCGTCGATATTCACAACAACGTTCGCTTGAAGGCCATTCAGCCGCTCGAGACGATCAGCGTCCTGGCCGAACCGGAGTACAAGACGCTGCTCCTTCCTGCGCAGCTGCCGTTGGCGACATCCCATCAGAGTCGTCTTCAAGTACATAACAATCTCCACGTCGAGACGCCGGAAAGGAGTCGGGTAGCGGTCGAGGTCCAGGCACCAGCGGTGGCCGCTGTAAAGTTGCAGTCTGTTCCAGTTATCACTGTCCCCGATTACAACGAGAATCGAATCCAGTTACACAAGAGACTCGGATTGGAAGGTCCAAACCGCAAGGACGCCGTGAAGATTGAAGGGGCACAGGTGGCGGTCGTGGATACGCCGGTTGCGGTCCCAGCGGTCTCCGTTGTCGCTTCCAAGGAAACCCTTCCTGTTGTCAGTGCCGTCTCCAGCCAGAGCAAAACTCAGATCCATCGCAGTACCAATCTCAAAGTGGCTGTGCCGATCGCGAGCGAACCGACCGTGTACGTGGCGGCTTCCTATGCCCAACCGATCACCACCTGGCCGATCTACGCACCCATCGCTCAATCCTCTCAGTATCGCAGTCAGATACACTCGAGCGAGAAGATTGAGCTGGCCAAATAAGGACTCGTCGTTTCGCTCGCTGGGAAATCTCCTTCGGGCGTTCCTACTTACTCCACGATCAATTCCAGCGACTCGATCGTTAGGCTTTGTTTCATTCGTAAATAATAACTTGAGCCTTTGCAAAATCGAATATACGAAATTTCGATAAATTTATAATTTTTGAAATTTCTCTGCAGACAACTAACAGTTGTATAATTTGCAAAATGTACCTCTCCATCTTTCGTTAGATAAGCTGTTACAAAATTATATTGTATGATTGAAGGAATTCTGTCGCACGGCGTTTTGATCATAAAAAATATCTAGGTTTTAGAGTAAGTGATTATTTTATATGCGGACCAGTCACTTGCATCGTGCTCGAAGAGTTAGGATAAGGCACTCTTACGCATTCCCTGCGAGAGTTCCATGAACGGTCGATGATAAGACCGTGGTAGCTCGCTTTATGGACATTATTATTACTCGTCCTCACCTTATTCACATGTATTCATCCTCCTGTAACGAGCATCTTAACATTCCTGTATTAAATTATTGTACGATTATACGGATTTGTACGGATCATTAAAAACACATTGTCAACTCTGTGTGTATTAAATTACCGATCCCTTTCACACGTGTGTGGACGTGAATGTTGCGTTGGATCGTACGTTTTTTTGATTCCGTACTGTCCGATAGTATCGATTCGTGCGAGAATATAAATTGAGCTGTCCAGCTGGTCTTGGCAGAACGACCAGATCCGGCCTTGAAGATCGTGTACTATCAAAACGCGCATTTATTCAAATCGCGCAAGAAAGAGAATTCGCACGGTTTATCGCGGAGCCGAATCGCGGCTTTAATTAGCGATTCGTTCCTCTCGGAATATGTACGCGGAATTCACATCACAATCCCGGGTGGTATTCTCTTATTACCGAACGCGGCGGGGCGATTTGTCGCCGTCGCCCCGCGCTCAAGATCAAGGAACAGAAAACGCCGACCTTGGCTCCTTATAGTCGCGAATATATTACGGCGCTAAAAACTTTCATGCGCGGATATCGCGTGTCCGCGAGTAACGACGAGATTAACGGGGGTCTCGAATCCACCGCGTCTTCACGAGGGTGAATTTTTCTTTGCCGCGCACTAGCATGCCAGGAGAACGCATCTGACGGGATTACTTTCCACAGGTGGTACCGGGATGTTGCCAGCACGCTGGGTCGAATTTTATAAGCGAGATGTAAGAATATAAAAGAATAGAAATACCAATATCTGTCCTGCACGACTTAGCTTGTTTTTCAGCAAATCTTTGGCAAATAATTTATTGGGCTGTAACATATTCGTTATTAAAAACACTAAAAAAACGAATATACGTTACAATTTAATACAGTATATTTTACAATAAATATTTTTATGATGTGAACATTAAATTAGATTGCAAAATTCTTTTTTATTTAGAAAGCCCTTTTACTTTTAATCTTCTACTTGGTACTATTTATTATTTCACGTCGTCGTAATTTTTTATTTTTAATTCTCATAATTCCGAGAGTAAACTATCGCATTGCCCCAGAATATCGGTACCGCATTCTCGTTACAGTCGTCATGTACGAATAATATTTAAATACGACGTGCTCATTCTGAAAACGCCAGTTCTCACCGTCGAAGGTAAGATACCAAGGAAGGTGGAGGCATACCTACATGGCTCCATAAACGTATAATATATGGATGCCTATTCGTGAAACGACGTTCGCGCGGATTAGGGCAGCGAGCGGATAAATGCGCGTCCCCGGCGGGAAGGTCGTGATTTGAGATTGGAATTCGATCCGAAGGACCGTCACGACGAAATCTGGCGCAACATGCATATACGTAAGAGAGCTCGCGCGCTCTCGGACTCGCTCACGTCGGGTGGCTATGCGCGAACTTATTTTCGCGGGGTAAGTTGCGTACGTTTATACGCGTGGGCACGCATAACGGATGGCTGGCGGGAAGGCCGTTGAAACGCTCCGTAGATTATGTCGGATCGACGCATTACGGCCGCGCGCGCGTAGCACCCAGTAATATTCCTTTATTGTCGAACCCCGGCGTGCCGCCCTCCGTATTAGCCTTAATAAAACGCCGTATAAATCCCTGGGTTTTTCAACGCGCGTACCCGCGTTGCGCGCGCGGGGGGTGAATGCGAAATAATAATGACCGTTGTAAATCTCGCGTGCGGTTCCCCCAATACTTCTATCGGGAATCCGGGTGCGGGCAGATAAATGTAGCGCGATGCGCAAACGGAATTGCCGTAATACCCGCGGTACTTCCCCCGGGATGCTACATCGTCGTTCGTTTCATTCGTGGAGGAAACGGACTGGGATATCCCTCCTGCCCCTTTCCCTGATCGGTTCCAGAAGCCTCAAGACGGTTATCTCGCAAGGGACGGCCGTAAAAGAGGATGCCGACGTAGAAATTGCCGAGGTTGTTTAACTGGCCCAACATTGGCCTAGTATTGGTAGCCCAGAGTACGGCAGCGGCGTTACACTCCAGTGTCGGGTCTGTACTGGCACAATACTGGCGGCCAGTACTGCAAGGAGTTGGCAGACAGTCTTGTCCCAGTACTTATTAAAAACCGGGCCATGTGACGGGCCATTATAAAATACAGACATGGACCAGTACTGGTTGCGAGACGGGCCATGCTTCGGCAACCGACACAGACCCAGCATTCGACTACGTACATTGCCGATAATATATAACTAGCAACACAGGCGCGCGCTATTTTATTTTTCAATATTCACTGAATGGCGAAGTGTGCATTTTTTTTAAAGATGATGTTGAAGGATTCTTTTCGAGGAGCATAGCCCAGGGCAGATTATCTGAGGACTCGGTAATAACAAAATTCGTAACAAAAAACTGATTTAGAATAACTTAACATAACAGTCATTGGACTACATACATTG
Organism: Ooceraea biroi; assembly: GCF_003672135.1. NCBI lineage: Eukaryota > Metazoa > Arthropoda > Insecta > Hymenoptera > Formicidae > Ooceraea > Ooceraea biroi. The sequence goes on along the minus strand of NC_039512.1, from coordinate 15,946,564 downwards.
CCGATAATATATAACTAGCAACACAGGCGCGCGCTATAAATAAAATAAGAAATAAAAAAAAATAAAATAAAAATAATATAATAAATACAATTGTCAAAATAACCGCACTGACAGCCACTATGACATTCTGACATTCGCAACACGAATTTCAAGTCACACGAAATTCGCCGCGGAAAAGAGGCCTCAATATTCGATAAAAAAGAACTTCACGAAGTTAACACGCCTTTTTTAGAATAGGATTATAACAATATATTGATTCACCAGCGACCGATAGATGGCCAGATCAAGCGTGACGTTCTCGCTAGAAACATTTGCGTTATCACGTATAAATAACCACCCGGAAAACCGATTTAACATCTTTTTCTTTTAAACGCGATATTAATTCACGCGACATTTACAAAATGATTTTACTAATGTTGTTTGCATTAGTCTTTGTTTATAATATTTAAGTCACAAATACAAATTACAAATACAAATAGTAATACATTAATTGGTCCACTTCTATGCCCAATGCTGGTGCAGTTATTTACCGAATACTGGTCCATATATTATTGCCAGTGTCGGATCAGTACTGGCAATTAAGTACGGCATGGCGTTACACTCCTGTGTCGAATCTGTACTGGCACAATACTGGCGGCCAGTACTGCCACGATGGCAAACGGTACAGTCCCAGTATTGGACCGTTTTGAAATTTCTACGTGGGTGTATTAGATTTAAGAAATACAGCGGCCACGCTTGAGCAATAAGCGGGGCGATTCTTTCGAGAGGAATTTGATCCTCCGCGCGACACGGGCGATTGTTTTAATCGCTTCCGTTCTTCGGCGCGGCCGCGGAATTCGAGCCGCGCGTTCATTAAACCAATGATCGAAACGCGATATCGGGGAGCCCGGTCTTCTCCGGGAAAATCAGTCCTTGTCCCGGCGCGCAGCAGAAGGCGATCTCGATGGTGGCGATCGAGGGAGAACGAACGGACGGATGGACGAACGGACGGACGAAGGTGGAAAGACGGCGACGATTCGCACTGGCGATAATAGAAACGTACGCGTAGCGTATGTACACGTAGGCATCCGGCGCCGATAAAAGCCGCACATACGTTACTTCGCGCCCGCGTGCGGATAACGCGCGGACCGCAGATGGTCCGTGCCCGATAAAATGGCGGATAATGATTTCCGAGACGGTTCAGCCGGGTAGGCGCGTATCCACGTAGGCTTCTCGATTATATTCGCGCCTCGCGTCACGCGAAAGACGCGCGATAACGCGCCCGATCTTATGTCCGAGATTACGTTTCCGCGTGCATTTCACCGAAAAATAGAAAGATATATGTACACAAAGAGAGAAACAGCGTGCTTGGAGAATTGCGCGTAAACCCGTCGTCCTCCGAACTGACTGGATGCGAATCCTTCGAAGAACTCCGGTGAACGCGTTTCGATCGTCGAATCTGGACTGTCTGGAGACACTTAATCGTAACGTTTGTTCTTTGCAGCTTCGTCGTGTTGAAGCCCTTGCTTAAGGGGGGGCCTGCTTTAGAACGCTGAAAATAAGGTATATTTTACGAATTGTTTTTGGAGAAACTATACAGCGGATCATTATAAAACTTTGATGCATTTATTAGTACATGTTTAAAGATCAAAAAAATTATTTTTTGATTTGAATATATCGCTTGTAGAGGTCGTCCTGGAGAAACTTAGTGCAGCCGCGTCGCCGGCATTGCAAATTGGTGAGCATTCTCCTGCCTCCGAATTTCGTCTAAACTGAAAAATTGAAATATGTTCTCGTTATTTATGAATTCCCATCGTCGATGAACCAAAGAGAGAAGAAAAAAGTTGAAAAGTGCCAAAATGGTGGAGCTTAGAACACAAAAATACGATTTTTAGGCAAAGGTTTTGAACTTTTTCATGCAAAAATAATTGTTTAACTTAATGTTTTTATGAATATTAAAGGTTCATCGACGATGGGAATTCATAAATAACAAGAAAATATTTCAATTTTTCAGTTTGGATGAAATTTGGAGGCAGGAGAATGCTCACCAATTTACAATGCCGGCTGCACTAAGATGCCTCCAGGACGACCTCTACAGGCGATATATTCAAATAAAAAAATAATTTTTTTATCTTTAAACATGTACTAATAAATGTATCAAAGTTTTATAATGATCCGCTGTATAGTTTCTCCAAAAAAAATTCGTAAAATTATACCTTATTTTCAACGTTCTAAAGCAGGCTCCCCCCTTAAGGTGAAACATGTGATCAAGCATTAGAGAGAAAAGGAGAAAACATAAAAATTGCATAAATACAAAAGATAATTGCGAAAATACAAAAGAACGAATCCAAAGTATCGCCAATTATTACATGAGGCATTACACTTAGCTTTGCTGCACTAAGAAACTTGAGTGAAAAGATAGATAAAGATAAATCCAATTATGAATTAATTATGAGTAAGAAAACTTGGCAAAGCATGTAACATAAAATTCTGTTCTTAATTTACTGATAAGCTAATTGTCGTGCAATTATTTGTTAAGTATCGATCTCGTGCTACTCGGTGCGGCACGCTAGTAACAAGTATATTATGCATTGTATGAAAATAGCCGAAACACACACACACACACACACACACACACACGTATGTACACGTAGCGCGATAATGGTACAAAAAATGGAACATTTTTCCACACGTTGCAATTTCTGTGAGTCAAGCCTACGATGCCGGAGATATGAGAAAATGAATCTTACGTGCACCTCTCGCGAGCAATCTCACGTCACGATCTGTGTGTGATCCACTTTTGCTTATCCGCGGCATGAAAATTTCACGAATCTCGCCGGCTATCTACGCCGGACAGTAATTATACTTTAAATCACACGTTTCATGATAATCATTAGTTTCATATCCGATCTTATCGAGAATCGCCCACACATTTCCGAATGACTTGAGCATTGTTCTCCTCGGAAAAGAAAGAGGACAGCGAGTATTAAAATTTGCTGACAACCACTTTCATACGAGACGCCGCGCCGACGAGAGGCCGAGCGAGATATGAACAGTCTCACGCACTAATACGTCTGAATACGGCTTATTAAAGTACCGATCGATCTTAATTGATCGCGGCTGTTCTTCTCTCGCGGCCAACACGCGCAACCTTGCAGCGCTTATCGTTAAGTGCGCGCGTAAGGCCTCCCTCTCGCGGGAGGCGAGCCGATAAAAGCGGCCCGGAGTAGCCGGGGTGCCCGGGCAATCAGCAAATGGAATCGTTAATTAGTCCCTGTAATCTTCGATCGGACGTTAGTTCCTCCTTGTAGTACACGCTCGCGGCCGACGATCGTGATTCACGATCGCGTTCCAAGCCACGCTAGGATTCGCACGCGCAGTGTTTATCGTCCGGCGCGGCGCACCGACTAATTAGCATATTATTTATCGTTCTTTCATAATTGCCTTACGCGAATTTCCGACAATGCGAAAAATAACGCGCGCCCGCCGATTTATAATCGGGAGCCTAATTTAATTTCGCTTCCTCCGCTCTGTGGCGGTCGTACATTAGCCTATCGTGGTACGCTATCGGGCTCCGTGAGGGGGAAAGTCTTAAACTCTATCAGGAATCGTGTTATCGCATCCCCCATCTCTGAATATTCCATAAATTACGCTATCGATTCAGCGCGAATGTAGTTACATCGGGTCCGGCTCCTAATCCTTGGCGAAGCTTGGAAAACAAAGAAAAAGGTACAATTTGTCACCTGGAAGGTGCTTACCATGTCCCTCATTGAGTAAACTATAAACGGGTGAGAAATGTTTGATTTAGCGTGCAAACAATGAGCAAAACGCTGGAAAACGTGGAATACCAAGGTGGGCACTGTGTATCTAGTAGTAGCAGATAGACATTTTGTGTACACAAAGATATGCAAAGCCTGTCTGCTACAGGTAGAACTGCTGTTTGACCACCAGAGGTAGAATTGCTTTCTCTACAAGCGCCCATAAGGGGTGTAATCAAGTTACTGCTTGCTCCGAAATCAGTTAGCAGTAACGCGCCGGAATTACATTGCATTAATTAATTAATATAATCACTAAATTATAGTGAGGTTGCTCCTAATGTTAACATTTACCATAAAAAATATTGTGTTACTGCACCTAAACTTATATCACCGCGTCTCGCAATTGTAAGACCGAATTGTCACGTGAGACTGCTCCACGAAGTTTCAAACTTGTACACTTCGATCGATCGCAACCCGGTCGATCGTTGTATCCTATTACGTCACGGGGCGTTATTTATGCGATGCTTTTACGAGGCCGCGGTGCAATCTCGAGTTGCAAATTTTTCTTTACGATGCCATCCATCGGCGGCAGTCCATCAGCGGGCATTGTTCGTTATATATATTGCAACCGCGTTTCGCAACAACGAGCGGAGAAAGAGTGCGTTAAAGGCGGCGGTCCCGTGGTTATTCCGGGAGGAGCGTTTTACGAGTGGAATACGAGCCGTAATAAAGACGTCGCGCGCGACCATGCGAGGGCCCGCAACACCAAACGCTCGCTCTCTTCCTTCCCGAAGTGGATATAAGCGCGACGTGCGACTTGCAATTAGGCTGCGGGAACTCCGGAGGCGATTAGCGCGCGATGCGGTAGTTGCTCCGTGCGGCATTGAAATCTTCACCGGGTTCTCCCTCGGCGGCGGGAAACTTACGCCGACAGTGTAAAATGTTTACAGATCCGCGGAACCGCACGGTAATCCGAGGACTTTGCGATCCCACTTTGCGTCTTCCTGCAGCTTCACTGCTGGAACATCGTAAAAGGAAAAACGCGAAAAGATCGATAACGCGCGTTCATTTTGATCAGCGTTCTAAGAGATAATTTTTTTATTTATATCTATATGTGACATAATATTTTATTACATCTATTATTTTAAAAAGTAAAGCACGCGAGAAGATTTTCATTGATAGCAAACAGGAGAATTATTATTAGATATTGTATTGTAACAAAAGTTTATAGTTTATATCGAAATACGAATAAAAAGATGCATCAATCTTAATATTTAACAATCAATTGCATTAATATTAGACGCTTCTCTGCAGTTCTCTTTCTTTGCACGCGGGGAAACTGATGGTTGCCATTGTTTTCGCTCCGCAGGGGGTTGATTTAAGATCGGTGTTGTGCCTTCTCGTTGCATTCTTGGCGTGGCATTGCGCATTGGTGCCGCAAGTATGCGCGGTTAGATAGTCGGCTCTACGAGCACCATTTAATGCGAGATGAGAGACAGAGGAAAAGGGGATACGACAGACAGAAAGGGAGGCGGAGAGCGCCCGTTTAGTGCCAATGTCAAAACCAACGCAACACCCACGTGCGCGCACGGCAAAAGAATCCTCTCATCGGCGGCGGCGGCGACTCGTTGCGCGAGCGAGCAATTCCGTCCGAATTGATGAACTCGTTACGCTCATATCGTTCCCTTACATCGTCGGATTAACCGGCCATAAATCTGCGGCGTGCATTATTTATGCGATCGGCGAGGAGAAACGAGGAGAGAAGAGGCGCCGAGGAGGTCCTGGAGCATCCCCAAAGATGCCACCGCGCCGGACGGTATCGCTTCTTTCCTCGCCGGCCGTTAATTGCATTCGCGTTCGTTTCTATTTGTCGAAGATCGCGCGCGATGCCGCCGACGACCTCAGTCGCGGGAAACGAGCGCGGACGTTACTTTAATTCCCTGACGCGTTTAATTTCGTGCCGTGTTGCCGGCGCGGTAACATTTTATTCTCACCGCGGCGTAATAAATCAAACGCACGCACGAGATTTAAAAGTCCCGCAGCGCGTTTTTCAGGTACCGAGACGATGCCTCGCGTACGATTACGCGACCGCGTGCCCGGTCGTGATACCGATACCGTATCAAGTGCAGCAACAACGTCGAATCGAATTGACTAAGTGACAGGTCGATACACGATGAATTATCTCGTGCGTCGGTCCCCTCCGGACAGAATTGATTTCCCGAGAAATGTATCGCGTTATCGATCTTGCCCCGTCGATTAATTATTATTCATCGCGATGACACCTTAGCAAGACAAATCACTTGGGTCTGAGTGTAATGAATCGGCACGACGAGTGAACGACGCCCCGTGTACTTGTCCCGGGACAGATACTTCTCGGGCCACGTTCAAGAGTGCCTTCTGACGTTGCGTAATGACCGTATTTGCATCGGTATGCGCGATACCATTTCTTCCGTCCATTACCTGCTGTCCAATGTCGTTCTGCAATTTATTATTATGCGCCGTGTTCGCCGTTTTTTTGGCGACGTGTCATTGCGTTTGGTGACGTGACGGGGTGCAGCTTATTACGGTATTTGGACGGTCGTAAGCGAACGCACGGAGCAACTACAAGTAATAACGCGGTTTAGAGCTGATGGAAATTACTCGCGCGATAATCCGCTTAAATTATGCGACTGTCTCTCGCAACAACCGTAATGGAGCATCGAGAGAGGGTATGACAAACTACCACGTGTAAATGGCTCGGTGCACAGTTCACCTTCGCGCAAAAATTCTCTGTACACGTATTAAGCTGCTGATGCTCCCGCGGCAAGAGTGTCGACTCAAAATTGATCGAATTTATCAATCTGTTCGCGGGATGAAGAGTGGCTCGGCGCAAATTCAAAATCGAATTCCCGGCGCCGGTGAAATAATTTATACGCCTACTTAGACGACGTCCGAGTCGATAAATAAAGTCCCACCGCGCGAGGGTAGATTTAAAATCCGTGAATTATCCTCGGGGTTGCGGCGTCGCCGTTATTACGATCGCGACGTATGTACGTGCATCCTTGGCGGACGCGTTCGGTCCGCCGAGGAATGCGCGAGAGATCGACGGCTCGTATCCGAGACCAATAAACATTGATTTATCGATCTGGAAATCGAACCCGGAGTGATTTGTGGCCACGGACAACACGCGGGGCCCGGCTCGTAGGGCCCCGTGCGAGCGAGCGAGCGCGTTCCGTGCCCCGTAGGGCCCAGCTAGGGCCCGGCACACGCGATGCGATAGGTGGGGGAACCACCGTAAGCGCGCGCGGCAGATCCACGGAATCCTATATAAGAGGATGCAACCGAGAGCTTACACTCTCACATCCGTTAACCGATTCCCACTGGGATTATCCTAGACAAGGGGAAAAAGTCGCGTCCGAGCAGCCCGATCCGCTAACCAAGATAGATCGACGGTTCATCGGCGGCCTAAGATCCACCTGGGAACGATCATGATACTCGTGAGTGAACGTAAATCTCGATTTCATTTCGCGTACTTTGAATTTTTACGCCCGCCGGGAAATTTAACTTCGCGCGCTACGAATTTTTGCGTCTGCTGAAAAATTAGATGCTACTGCAAATGGTAACGTAATTCAAGTACGTAATTTACATTTAACATAATTCCAGAGCGTCGCGGTTCCTTTCGCTCGTCCTCGCCCTTTGACCAATCCCAAGTTGATTCCAGGGGAGATCGTATTTTTTGTTCGCGTGGCTAACGCTAATTCGATTCTGTCGCGCTTCTTCGCGTACGTGAATAAACTTTTGGCATTTTCTTTTTCTTTGATGAACGCAGCGAAAGTTTTACAATTGAATTTACTGTGCGGCGAGCCTCTCTTGACGTTAAACGGAAGACGCTCAATGCATTTGCGGCGATATCGATTCCACGTTATTTAATTATCCGAGCGTATTTTGGAAGGGAGTTCATATTAATGTCAATAATGGTCCTTGTGTCGGATGTATTAATGCTAGTATAATGCGAGCTGCAAGGAATTTCCCGATAATAACTATCGATTCGGCCAAACTGCGAGAGATGGTTGCGGTTCGACTGCAACAATTTCGAGTACTGGATTCGCCGCTTAGAGTTCGGTGAATGTATCGTTTTGTTGAAAAACACTCGTAATAAATGCATCTCGCGCCGGAAAGCTACACGTAATCGAAACTGGATTTCCACGATCGATGGAAGTTGCATTAGTTGACGTAAGGTGCGATTCTCTCTCGTGCTCGCAAACCCGTCACAGTTAATGCAGCGCGCACGTATCTCCCTAATGCTAATCTTGGAAAATTATACTTTCGCATAATGACAATTCTCATTCTCATGTTTCCATGTAACTGTTGTGATGAGCCGCAATTTAATTAATTGGTTAATTAATACGGCAAATGCGGCTAAGCGTAGCTTCATGACAAGCTAAACAAGCTACTTCATTTGCAAAATGGATCGATTATGATAAACATCATTGTGAAATGAATGCCTAACTAGCAGATTATAAATTAATGATAGTAAGCAAATCTTGTGTATACTTAATACAATTATAGTTGTTCATACAATGGCAAAATAATGTTTATAATATTTTATTATTTACTGAAATTCGTATCTCGATACTCGTTCATAAAAATCAGGTCAATTATAGAAAATAGACAATAATTAAAAAAGTTAATATGATTCGCAGACAATTTTGTGCCTCGTTATCGGGCGATCTATCGCTTCGCCGATCGCCAACGTCTGGTTGAGTCCGGTACCGGGTCTTTCGCCGTTGAGGCAGTACCACATACAAGACGGATCAGGATCTTACCAATATTCCTTCACAGGACCGCATCATGCCAAAGCGGAATCTACTTTGGACGGCGTGACGCAGGGTGGTGAGTTCCATTTTACATAATTCAGTGTTTCAATTAGATTTTCCCGATACAAAGGCATCATTAATGATATTAATATCATTAATGATGCCTTTGTATCAACGTAGCGCTCCTGAAACATTCTCCACATACAAATACTGGCTTGGCAATCAAGTTTTACGTTCAATGTAAAATTTAAATGACTTATACTTTTAACAATAAAATTGTATTTTTTAAATAAATCCGAGGGAATTCAATTTTTAATCCGATGTACTCATTCAGCCAACGGTGGAATTCTTGGCGTGCATTCGCGAGCTAAGGTGCCGCAAGTGCATAAATGGGATGCATTCTTTCGCGAAGTGTGTTACAAGAGAGTGCATTACCGGCCTACGTTCATGAATCCCTCGCTAATACTCGTTGATGTGATGCAAGAAAGACGCCCATGCACCGCGCACTCATCCCTGCAAATTTCCTCGGATGACAATGCGCGGTTGCGCGCTCCGGTCCGCTTGTTCATCGCGATTGCGAGGCGATGACTCACGATACGCGCCGCGCGGCGTATCGTAATACGCGCAAAATCTCGCGCACGTAATCGTATTTAATCGGTAAAAGCAGGAAATACCGTGTAAAGTAATTGCAGTGATAATAAATAGCATAGCAGTAAGAAATGCAACAGTTCGCGTTGTAATTATCGTGTCTTATCTATGTTGTAATTATCTTCCCTCGAAACACGTTTCCTAGATAACGCGATAGCGCCGCTTAACGAAGGGCATTATCTTTATCTCTCTCTATCTGCCCTCAGGATATTCCTATATCGATGCGAACGGCATATTGCAAACGGTCTCGTACACGGCGGACGATCAGAACGGGTTCAGGGTCAGCGCAAGCAATTTGCCGCAACCTCCCAAGGATGAACTGCAGACGATACGGGACACGGCGGAGGTGGCCGCGGCGAAGAGAAATCATCTCGAGGAATTGCAGAAGTCGCATCAGACCAATTGGCAGGATCAGAATCTCCTGTCGTACAAGATCCTGCCGTCGTACTTCAGCTACGCTCAGCTCCAGCGGGATAAAGGCGTCGACAAAGCCGAGTTGAATTTGAACGCGCGAGAAACGGAGGTATATACTTGCAGCTTCGCGAACGTTTCAATCGAAGTTCACCGGAATAAAAGAAGCGCGGGGATAAAAGGACCGATCAGCGTGTTGCTCGGGCAATCTAAATGAAAAACTTTCGTTACTGTAACTGGAAACTATGTTTTTCTTTTTAATATACATAATATATTTATTGATCACAGCAATTTCAATGATCAATAATACAAAATATTCTTCCAAAATGTAACATGTATGAGGCAATAAAATATGTCAGTCACATTTTCCATAATGAAATTTTCATACACTTTAATTATTGGAAATTGATGAAAAAAATCAAAGGAATAGATATTTCATTACTGAAACATTTAAATAATTTATAATGTTTCAAATTACATTATTTATAAATAATTTTTCAATTTATCCTTCAGAGCACCAAGAATCCGTTCCTGCTGTCAAGATCGGAGGCGGAGAGGATCGATGTTCCCAAGCCAGATCCAAGCCTCTCGAAGGTATCACCTGCACCTACAAGTTCCACCACTGTTGCCTCGTTGTCACCCACTTTGGCATCATTGAGAGAGACTGTGCTTATCAAGAACGACAGGCAGACGTCTAATCAGAACGCTTTGCAGCTGGGAAAATTGGTGCCGCTTGCCAGCAGCATCCAGAGACCGATTACCATGCCTACGCCCTATGTGTTTTCGGTGCTGCCTTATAGATTTCTTCACAGCTCACTTCATCACACCCAGGACTCCCTGGGCCAGTACGATTACAGTTACACCGGTGATTCCAGCGCCAAGACCGAGTCCAGGTCGCTCGATGGCACCACCAGGGGCGCGTACAGTTACATCGATCCTAACGGAATCCTGCAGCAAGTGCATTATATCGCCGATCACAATGGATTTCGAGTCTTGGCGACCAATCTACCCGAAGCGAAGTGATGGTCCTGCCCGTGACGTAGGGATTATCTTGTCGGACGTGCAAACGCCTGTCTTCGAAGCGCGATGTCGATGCAATATCAAACGTTAATACAATATGTTTCTTTCCTAATCTTGACTTCGTTAAACACTGGATTTCGATCTGGCGAAAGAATAAAGAATCAAATGTATTTCTGAATTTCCGAGCTTGCGAAAGGAAGAATGCGGAATATATTTTTCTTTTGCATATGTAAAAGATTAAAATAAATACAAATTTATTACATATATATATATATATATATCAAGAAACAAGCTTCGATAGATAAGGAAGCGAAAGAGTGAAGTAACGTGGCTCGTTTATTTATTTGATTAATATAAAATGGGTCGGTCATCCGGGCTCTTGATTAATTTTGTTAATTGCTTGCAGTAGTTAGGAAACAAAAGGAAAAAAAGTATCTGTTAGAAAATTTATAAAATGCGTTGTCTTTTGTAATAGATAGCGGTGTCGGGGATACGAGGAAATACACATCGCGAATGCTTCTCGAGTTTGTTCGACGATCATTCCCACGGAAACGCGGAAGAACGGACTTGATTCGCATTCGAGTGTCCTCTTAAGATTAATTTTATTTGTTCGTAATGTTAATTAAGCTTACTTGGCGATCGCGGTCTCTATCAGATAAATTATTTTGCCGTGGAATATTCTTTTTTCATTGTCTTCCATATGATTATAATACATAAGAATATTAGTGATTTTCAAGATTGTTACTGCACTTATCGAGATCACATCTCGTAAATACAGATTAGAAATGCAACCTCTAATATCGTCTTCGTGTTCTATTGTCCTTTCATCTATTCCTTCCTGATTGCATTTGAAAATTTTAAATTCCACTGTGTTTACTCTCGGAAAAGTTAAACGTAATTGTATAATTATATTTAATTACGTAATTATATAATTATATTTAAAACAGCATTCTCTCTGGTTTAAACATTTTGACTCATTTATGTTTATTTATATTTATTTATGAAAAGGGAAGCAAGGGAATTAAATATTAAATGCAACGCACGGAACGTTGTGTTCAAAAGGACGTAAACGTACTTTGAATAGCTGCAGATTAACTTTATTCCCGCACCATTATGCCGCCAGAGCACAAGACGTGCAAGGTACAGAAACCGAGTCGTAATAACACGAATAACTTCTGGCGCGCTAACTCCACGGGTCATTACGTAACGCCAGGGTTACGGCCGATAATCGTCGGAATACCGATAAGAAGGTCGAGACGCGGAAAAACGTGAATTAGAACGAGCAGTCTGGCGAGATGCGTCGCTTTTGGGTCCAAATGTTGCTGGACTCTTGGCGTGCGCGCGCGAGACACTGATGGCGAGCGATCCGTTTTTTGCGTAGCGTTTTAAATATTTCAAGCGGTCGCGCAAATTGTCCGTGCGAACGCACAATGGCTTTAATTGCGCAGAACGACGAGGAATCGTCGCGCGAGCGACCAGCCTCGAAATACTCGCAATACGTGGGAGTGCTGGTGGGTGAGTTTTGCTCTTAATCCACGCAAACGTGGCGTTGCACTTCGATTTATACGCGCGGATGTTTGCGATCGTGAGACAACACCGTCGAAAAACGCGTGAATGCCCAAGATGCGAAGACTTTTAAATCTCGTGAGAGAATTACAGGTCTACGCGTATAAATGTAATCTGGAATTATTTTATTGTCTCCCTTGGGAACCTTTACAGTAGTCTTCAAAAACTCGAACTTTCACGCGCAATGGCCGCATCAATCCTCGAGCGTCCTAATTTAATTGTCGAGAATTCGTGCCGTAATTGAAACTAGTTCTCTCGATAGACATCTCTTGGCTACGTAATTTAACTTCGCGGCCGCACCGACGTGCCCGTGGTGAATTCTGAGCGGAAAATGTTAAGACCAGCGTAGAGCTAACTCTCGAAGAACACGGAATGCTTTTAACACCAAGATATTCGTCAGAACATATGGGGTGAAATGTCTCTGATATCCACTATATTGTTCATTGTTCAGCGACGCTCGCCGCCTTTTCGATTGGCACGTATTTGTCATGGACGTCGTCCGCCTTGCCGCTCTACAACAAGAACGGCACGCTGCCTGTCAGCGACCAGGAAGGCTCTTGGATTTCCTCTTTGGTCCCGCTCGGTGCTATAACGCTCACCATACCAGCAGGAATGCTGGCGGATAAATTCGGTCGGAAGAAAACGATCTGGGCGACAACCGTGCCCTTATTTCTGTGTTGGTACATTATCGGATTCGCGCAGAGTAAAATATGGTAAGGAAATTTAATTTTGGCGTGAATTTTATTTTAAAAATTTATTATTCATTATTTTCGATGATACAGTAATTAATTATTTTAATAATAATTCATTATTTGTATCATTAATTAATTCTGTATTACAATGAAAAAATATTATGAAAAAAATGTAAAATTTTTATGTTATATCAAAATTATTTTACGTTTAAAGAGATAGTATATATATTTAAATCTTTTTTTTATTTAGTCATACTAATTTGTGCGGAAGAATAAATTATTCCAAATAGCGTAAAGATCCTAATCAAATATCAAAGGCCGCTGCCGGTCGCGTTTTATCCATCAACTGCATTGGCTACGTTTCTCAGCCGGCGGAAGCGATTTTAGTTTGCGGTTTCATTGATTTTCTACTAAAGTTACGTAATCGAGTTTTTCCATCGAAAGGGTTTTTCTGGCTCGGTTTGTGGCTGGGGCGGCATGCGGTGCGGCATCCGTCGTTGTTCCCATGTTCACTTCCGAGATCGCCGAGCAGAGCATCAGGGGCTTGCTTGGCACTATTTTTCAGTTGCAAATTACTGCTGGAATTCTCTTCGCATATGCCACCGGTAAAATGTCACGCTTTTACAAACAGGATTAAACAATGTGCCATTAGTATATTATAGACACAACAGAGTTTAGAAGCATGTTAGATAAACTGTTGTGACTGTGTTATCACTGTATATGCATGTGTACGTGTATATACACGTATCTTCCGTTGCATTGGTCAAAACTAGTAATAACAGTCAATGTTTCTCAAGCTAAATGAGCAAGTTAGAATCCTGGTTGATGCGGTTATCGCTGCGCACTTCTCGTAACTCGTCATGCATGAATGCACAAAATATCAAATGTTTCAACTACATTTCAGATCCACCTGACTGACAGTGAGTGACTGACAGTAGCAATGCAGCATTAACCAAAGTTCTAACTTGCCCATGTAACTCGCAAATTACGATAGAACCTTTAATTAATAATATAGTAGTCGATTAAAATTAAAGTTGCACCAGAGACTGAACAGACTGTGTAAGGACCGTCATGACAGACGTGATATTAAAATTGGAGTCGAAAGTTTTAGAATATACATACCTGCCTTTCTGAAATGATAAGCGTGACACAATGATTTGCAGCTTTTACCGATAGCTTGCACGTTATTGCGGTACTGTGCTCCGTGGCACCAGCTTTGCTTTTGATCTCTTTCCCGTTCATACCGGAATCACCGGCGTGGCTGGTCATGCAAGGTCGGAAAAATGAAGCGAATGACGTGTTAAAACACTTTAGAGGGGCACAATATCACACCGAAGCGGAGTTGACCAGACTGGAGCTCCATGCCTCAGAAATGAGAGCATCCAGAGCTAGCATTATGGACTTGAGAAATTATCAAAAAGCGATTTGCATTACACTCGGTAAATGAATCGTACATTAAGCGAAATCTAATCTAATTTATTTATTATATGTTCCTATTAAAATAATTTGCATTGCGTAATTTATTTAATGCATTAAATAAATTATTTTATTTATTTTATTAAATTCGCATTATTTCAATCCTTAAATTTAATTTTATAGAGTTATGCCACTTATATAACGAGAATAAAAAGTATGGAATTTTATCAGTTATTTAATTTGATGAGTTTTCAGGTTTAATGGTATTCCAGCAACTTTCCGGCGTTAACACTCTGATATTTTACGCAAAGAAAATCTTTGACGGCGCGGGTTCATCTCTAAACTCAAGCACATCGTCGGTGATCGTCGGTACTGTACAAGTGATCGCTACGTATTTCTCAACTATCATGATTGAACGCACCGGAAGGAAATTACTATTGTTCATTAGCGCGTCAGTAATGTCCACTTGTATGTTTACATTGTCGGGCTACTTTCATTTTCAGGTAAGTCCCATAAATCAATTAAAAGTCAATAAAGAATAAATTAAATTAAATATTCAATTAAATATTTGAAATATTACAAATAGTTGTATAATTATAAATAATTAGCCTGTAATTACATAATATAGACTAATATAGCGTATAATATATATATAGACAAAATTATTATTATGATTATTAACATTATTTCTATATAATTGTATAATTTATCTATTTTTCCGTTTTTCCACACTGAAAGATTTCACCTAACAAAGCTTCCGTGATTGTTTCAGAATTCGCACGACCTCTCGGAAGTCTCCTGGATCCCTCTGCTCTCGTTCGCGATATTTATCGTGATTTTCAGTATTGGTTTCGGTCCGATACCGTGGATAATGGTTGGCGAGCTCTTCATGAACAACGTGAAAAGCGCGGCGAGCTCTGCTACTGCGATATGCAATTGGACGCTGGCTTTCCTGGTGACGAAATGCTTCCAGGACATGGTGGATCTCATGGGAATCTCCTCGTCATTTGCTACATTCGGCTTGATAAGTTTAATCGGCACTGTGTTCGTGTCGTTTATGGTGCCGGAGACGAAAGGCAAGAGCGTCGAGGAGATTCAGATCGAATTGTACGGACGTGAAATAGGGTCCCGGGAGAACCAGTGAACGAGACGGGACCAGAATTATCGAGTCAAAGTGTTTCACCATTAAAGTACGAATATACACATACACGTGTCGCTATTTTATAGCACGAGAACTTCATTACTAGTAACCAAAATTAATTAAGATTTAGTACCGACAAGTGAAATTTTCATAATTAAATAGAATCTAAATAAAATATATACTGCGTCTTTTGATATTGCAATCGCATTAATTGTATAACTTTTGAGTCATTTTTACGTTTTAAATGCTTATATTGGAAAATAACATTTATGTAATAATAATATAGTAGAAAATTTTGCTCTCTCTTCTCTCTAAATCATTTGTGGTACTGCTCGTAATACATACCTTGGAACAAACGTATTCCACCATCCAGCTTGTCACTGTAGGTTGCAAAAGACCACAGGTCCGTTTACGCATATTCACATATTTATTTCCATCCGTTTTTTTACGTATTTATACGATATATCACATAATACACGAACCACGCATTTCGAAGTCGATCGGTCATCTCGTCGTCGGATTACAGTCGCGTTGCTAAGACGTTGGATCCATCAGCGAGGGTGGATCGAAAAATCCTGCAAGCAGAGATATATCCTGAGAGGCCGAATCGCTTAGCGCGAGCGTTGCTTGAACAATATCCGCGCGTATTGTTTTATTGTACAATGCAATATGTTATACATCGTACGCGCGGCAACAACGACGTGACACAATGTTTTATCATACATTATCAAGTTTACGCGAGATTATGTAAAAAAACGTAGAAATTATAACGCCATCGAAGAGTCGCAAACTTGCACTGTTATCCCGGCTGTTATCCCGGAGAATCGTTCAAGAACGAGGAAAGAAGGAAGATAGAGAGGAGAAAGAGCGAGAGAAAAAGGGAGACTGGGGGTGAAAGAGGAAACGCCGATTTACATGGGCGCGCGAACGTCGGTTCTATATAGAGGATAACGACATACTTAGCGTATTATCGAGTAGTACACATATATATCGATATGTACATAGGAGGTTTGTGTCGCTCGTTACACATCTGTGCCTCCCGAATGCTCGTACCTCGCGATCGAGCGCGCATCTGTGATCGCGAGTGCAGCCCAACTAATTTTTTACTTTCTCGGAGAATGACTCGCTCGTCCCGGGAATGATTTGCAATCATTTCCTGTATTTCAGCACCGGGTCTCCAATAGCGACGCATAGGACGAATGTATTGCGTTGTGCTATAGCATATAGGTGGTATCGCGGATAACCAGAAATGACCGAAGATGATCAATCGATTGCTCGCGCTTGAAATCGAAAGGGTGCAAAGATCAAAAGCCGTTTTTTAATTTAGTTTATTTACAAAACACGTTGGATCAAATGAATTATATATGCTGCTATAAAATACTAAAATAAAATAATAAGTAACAATTATACGTAATATATATGTAAATATAAAATAATTCTTTGTGTGCAAGAAAAGAAATTGGATAATTTCTCGCGAAGATCTCGTAATTTGCCACGGAATGGCGGAAGAGGCGCATCGATTGAATTCATTGTTCGGTCAGATCATAATTTGGTAAACGACTGGTCACTTTCCGGCAATCCGCGCGTGAGATACACGTAACATTAAATGTGTGAGATGATTGACTTAGTGTGTTCACCGTGATCACTCGCGGAAAGGGTGGACTACTTACGAAAAACAGATCGTTTTAAGCTCTCAATGTAGCCGGAGGAGAAAATTGGCAAAGTGCCGCACACGGAAGCCACGGTTCACCTTCTTTCCTTTGCGCTTTACAAGAGTCGCAGATGAGGCGCCGCGTTCCGAGCCCGACGCGATTAAATCCAATTTCGAGAGGACGCGCATCGCGATGCTCCCTCTGACGCTCCGTTCCCCGTTGATCTCGCCACAATTAAAGCGTAAAGGCGAACCAAATTTACCTGCTTACGTTCTCTTCAACAATAATTGACGAGAAGCGAGGGGATGCAATCCGCCACTTTACTCACCCCGCCTTGATGGCTTCGCGTAAACTCGGTACCGTAAGATTACGCGATTTATCGAGCAGTCAAGTCGAACAACGAATTATGTGCTCGCCTCACCCAGCAGATCACTTGGCTCGCCTCTTTACTGCCCGCGCGATAAACCCACCATCGAGGCGGGATGCAATGCATAACGGTAGACAAGCCAAGTGTCCGGTTTGTTCCTTCAGCGAGAAATACCGGACGAGTCAACTGGTTCGCCCAGCCGATGATTTTGCGTATTTGCGGCGTTAGGGAGGCGCGAGGAACGTTTAAGAACGGCGTGCGAGAGACGGATCGGAAGAGCACGAGGGTGTTTCCAGCCGCTCAGCAAAAGTGCAATTTACACAGCGTGGAATGCTGATGCGGTGTCAGTCTGGCAGAATGGTGAAACACGGATTGGCATGCCAAGTGTCGGAGGACCACGGCTCATCGTCGTCGTCGTCGTCGTCGCTCGACGCGAGGCACGTCTCAAAGCACCGCCGTCATCAGAAGGAGAAAATCCTCGCCTTGGAAGAACGGGGATTAAAAGTGACACGCTGCACGCCGGCTCGGACGCGCCGCTACAATCATCTGGACTCGCTCTGCGAATGGGTCGGCTCCGACGATGGATCCGGATCGGAGTCGTCGATGGAGGTGCCCTGTTGAGCCACGCGGATCGAGTAGCTCGGACTTCGCTCGTTCCTATGGAACAGAACCGTCGAGTCCCGTGAAATAATAAGGAAGCATTGCGAACCCAGCATGAATCGACGTGATAAAGAAAGCACGATATCTGGAGCTAATCAGATTAGAGCCCACAAAATTTATGGGAAACATAACTTTTCACGTATAACGCGATCTAGTAAAGATTCCAAACCGCGGAGTTGACGTACGTACACATATTTTATGCATATATCTATAGTTAATATACAGGGTGAGGCACCTAAAACAGGCCACCTGAATATCTCGGCTGTTATTGGTGATAGAAAAAAATGTGTCAGACCAAACTTGCATGGTTTCGAGGGACACATAATTTGTTCTAAATAGTTTTTTTATTAGGTGGACGCGTAGAGGTCATATGAAGGTTAACTTCGTTTTTTTAAATGGTATGATATGTTTTTTTACGTACCATCTAGTAGAGCGTTTGAAGATGCGCACATTGATCTACGGATCAAAATCATTCAAGGTCACTGAAGGCCAACTTCAAGAGAAAATAATTTACTTTATATTGCCTAGAGTTCTCTGCTATTGAAAATACCGTAAACTCAGAAATGAAAAAGTTCTAGCACTTAGAAATTTTAGCCTTCAGTGACCTTGAATGATTTTGACCCGTAGATCAATGTGCGCATCTTCAAACGCTCTACTTAGTTGGTACGTAAAAAAACATATACCATTTAAAAAAACGAAGTTGACCTTCATATGACCTCTACGCGTCCACCTAATAAAAAATTATTTAGAACAAATTATGTGTCCCTCGAAATCATGCAAGTTTGTTCTGACACATTTTTTTCTATCACCAATAACAGCCGAGATATTCAGGTGGCCTGTTTTAGGTGCCTCACCCTGTATAGTTATATATTATAGTTAACAAATTATAACTATAATATAATTATTTCGATATTTAAAGTGCAGGAAGGTTTCCAAACGTCTTGTTTTATGTTGCGCGAGAAACGTGATTGCGTAAAAATAAATTGCAGTGTCGTTTTCTACCGCAGTAAAAGTGATATATTGCACTTACCTCATTGCCAACTGACTGCCGTCACTGCCACGTCGCAGCGTGTTGGCGCGTTGCATGCAGCACTTGCAACAGATGATCCTCTTGAACGCGAAGCGGAAGTCTTTGCTGAAGAGCGCGTAGATGCAAGGGTTTATCGCGGAATTGAAATATCCTAGCCAGAAAAGAACGCTAAAGACGGTCGGATGGATGCTGTTCGGGAAGAACGCGCGCAGCAGGTACATGCTAAAGAAGGGCAGCCAGCACACGATGAAACCGCCGACGATGATGCCCAGAGTCTTCGCCGCCTTGGTCTCCATGCGGAATCTCTTGGCCTGCACATGATTTTCTTTCATGCATTGACCAATAAAGTACAAGAAAAATGAATTATGTTAAATGTTTTACATTTTGTTTATATTATTCTAAATATTAACGCATGCGATTCAGAGTTCCAACAAGTGAAACTGATATCAGGATTATCTTAGCATTGGCTCGAATAAGAATCGAATTTTTCCAGTGTTTCGAGCATTACTGTATAAGATTTATGTTTGCCAAGTCGCAAACACTGATCGAATACGGCCTGTTTCGGTTTTACTACATTGGAAAAGCGGGTCTGATAGTCGAAGCGTGAAAAGCGCAAACGAGCCGGCATAACAGACGCACTTGGGCCTTTATGTTCCTCTTGCCCAGCTTCATCACCCGCGGTTTCTCCTCGCTGCTCGGCGTCATCTCGCGCAAGGACAACTCGTCACCGGTCACCTGACTCTCGCAGCTGCTCCGTCTGCTCGGTCTCTTGCTGCTGCCCACCCTATTGACTCCACCGACCTGGCGGAAAATTTAACAAGTCCGTCTTTATGATGCCGGTACAGACACATTATGCACACGGCTATAAAATACGAATTCACTTTCGCGCGGAATTTACGGCCGTCGTAAAACAGCCATTCCTTCACGATCTGAGCAATGCCTGAATTACTATCGTCAACAGACGCGTACTTCGATCAGCATCGCCCTCATATTCAGATCATCAGAGATCTAGAAATTGCAAAACCTCAACAAAACGCGACACACGAAACGAAATTCCGCTATAAATTGCAATTTACTCTGCAAATCTTGTGCAAAAGTTTAATTAGTCACACTTAGATGCAAACGCATCATTTTGATTATCATTCGCAGATTTATTTTAGGCAGCTCCGACAATATGTTTGTAAAAATGGCAATTTTTTTAAATCACATAAACTAATCGTAAATAAAACATAATGTTCTTTTAAGACTTGCATACTTGTTACAGTGGAAGTAACATAAGATGCACTTCTTCCCCGCGTATTTATCAACATCGGCGATTATGACGAACATAAAAACCCTCAGCAAAACGGATACGTATCCATCCACACATTCCGCTTTTGTCCGCTTGCAAATCCGCGCGTATGACCTCACCATGTGAGAGAATAATCACGACCGACGATTTAAAACGGCAAATAAAAGCTCGGGTATTCTCTGGTG
This sequence comes from Ooceraea biroi, assembly GCF_003672135.1. NCBI lineage: Eukaryota > Metazoa > Arthropoda > Insecta > Hymenoptera > Formicidae > Ooceraea > Ooceraea biroi. Next base: position 15,925,952 of record NC_039512.1, on the reverse strand, counting down.
AAATAAAACAGAGATGAGAGAAAAAGGAAAACTAGCACATTTATATGGCCCAATGGCCCCGTCCGATCGAACGAGTACCTCGGCTTTATTGAACGAAAAAAACTGACCCTTGATTTGTTTCGTTTTGTAAAATGCCGATAACGATTAATCGTCAATAAACAACGGATGCGTACACTCGTACGTACACTCGAAATCGCGCCGACAGGAGTATTGCTAACCGAGAACATGAAATTTGCACACGACCGGCTCACCATGCCCACATTTTTTTTCGAACAGTGAAAACTGTTTGAACAATCACAGTGGGATCGCATGCAATTATGTGGTAGCAGAAAAATAGAAATCTTTTGTAAATTTCTATGAAATATTTTCCAGGAATGGTAAAGAAGCGCGTGTTAAGCGTATCGCAATTGCAGTTCCGCGATAAAAACGATTCCATTATGTTTGCAAAGCAAAATAATTAATTTTTGTAAAGCAGAGATAAAAGAACGACGTTAATGACGCGCTCATTTAGGGAGAGTCGAAGCTTGTCAAGATCTAATTTACCTTGAGGTGAGTGTTTCGCGAGGTCGGACAAAGCTGCGTCTGCGTTTGCCCATTGCTGTAATGGACCGAGATTTGCGAGCATCTCGACGGCGTTCTCTCAAGGGTGTTGCACTTGGTGTTGAGCGTCTCGGTGCTCGGGTAAGAGACCGAGATTTTGATCTTCTCCCGTTTGACGGAGCTGCGGCTGCTCGATTCTGGGCTCCTCGAGTTGCCATTGTTACTGCCGTTATGGTCGCTACCGCGGCCACGGTGTATTCTTAAAGTCAGTCTTTGTTGGTCGAACCTGCACAGAAGGAAGAATTAACTCGCACTTCTATGTAGGCGTTCTATTATGTCGGTGGCATAACGAAGCTCTTGCATAAAGAGGCTTCTTCTTCCGCAAAAAGATGATTCAATGATGTAAGCTTACGAACGAAATGACTGATGAGAGAATACAACGTCGAGAAATATTATTTCAATTACAGAATAACGTAATAAACATAAGAAATTTTGCAGCGTGTAAAGAAAAAGTTAATAAGGCACAATCGTATAAAAAATTTTCTATCGATTTTCTATCTAATTCTATCTATATAATTAGTCATCGATAAGATGCATAAATACAGATTTCTTGTAGGAAAAAGATAATTAATGGTCCACGTGATTCGCACGAAAGCAAAAACGCAAATGAATAATAAAGTTCGATTACACAGAATCATGAAAGCTAGATTCGCCATCGATCGACAATTGATCAACAGACGAAGACTTCGTAAAGTAAAATAAACCGCGAGGCTTACCTGGTGCCGAGCATTTTCGAAGCCTTTGTTGTCCGAAAACCTTGATTGATGGCCCTCGTAGTGGAAACCGCGGCGTTGTATATCCGCCAATAAAAAAACAGCATCACCAGCATCGGTATGTAGAAGGAGCCTAGGGCGCTGCAACAAACGCGTGCGATCGCGATTTCTCGTCATATACTGGTAATCATCGGTTTCCTGATCGATTATCGTATCGTTTTTGCACGTTACGTCCGAACGTGAAGTACCGCAAACGTGAATTCGGCAACCGGCTTTAATAAACGAGCGAGACGGTCCGATCGAGCATGTGTATCGATGTGGGCTCACGCTCGAGTACATTAACGATTTATTAACTTATTGACTGCAACAACGAACGGCGCATATATATATGACCGTCTTGATTGAAGCACGCGCTAATACGATAACGACGTAGAAGTAGAAACAGCTATTGCTAGCGTGGCCTGATCTGCCTGCAGCCTGGGACGGAATCCGATTAGGACATTCCTCGTTACGTATTTAAACTGAATGTTGTTATATCCAATCAAATTAGAAATTATATTTTCGGAGAGAAAATAGAATGTATCATAAAAATGAGAAATAACTGAAAAATTTTGACATATTTTCATCTTGTAAATATAATAATTTAATATACTTCTGTGCTTGTTTTTCTTCAAAATTAATGCATTAATATCGGCCTCATTTTAATTTTATATCGTTATTTCGATATAAAATTTATATCGCACATGCAATATAAATTTTCCAATTTTTTAACGCGTGTGCAACATTGATGTGTTAAAACTTTTATACTCAGGTACTCACTACTTATGCATACTCGTAAGTATAATATATATAAACAATTCAAATAAATCAATTTTTGGGAATGCATATAGATATCAATAGAAAAAAGTCATGCAACGCTTAGAAACGGAAACAGCCGTTTTTAATTCCGTATCTTGACTTACTATCACGCGCGCGCAATGTACGTTAAATTGGTTTTCTTTCTCTCTGGTATGATAGCTACCTGTAAATGACGTAGCCGGTGTCGTTGGTCAATTCGCAGATCCATGGGCACGGCTTTATCGGCACGAGTATAGTGGTGGTGTTGGACGGGCTATATAGAGGAAACGTCATGTTGTACGTGGGATGTGACTACGAAACAGAGGAAGCGATTAAACGTGCGTAAAAACGATCTGGCGACAGTCGGACAACGATTGAAAATCACCCCGAAACGACGTGCGACAACACGAAGGTGAATTAGCCACGTTTCCTACATACCCGTTTGTCTCTCAAGCCCACCAGAGGTGGAAGGCAAATCACGAAACTGAAAACCCAAACGCAGGCTATCAACACTCTGGCCCTCGTCGTCGACATAATCTGGATTTATGGAAATAGAAAAGAAAGTTTTACTATCAGAGAAAACGCGCGTGCATCTTTTTGTCGTCATAATTATTACGCAATTTTTATTATTGTACAAATGTGTCGCGCTGGATGATCAGATCGATTGATGCGTAATGTACGCGTTAGATCTCGAGATAATCAGTTTCATAACTAGTACTTGCCTGAGGATAACTGACTGGCCTGGTCACGGCCAAGTACCTATCCAAGCTGATGGCGCATAAATTCAATATTGATGCCGTGCACATCCAAACGTCAACCGCTAGCCACACGGAGCACCAGATATCTCCATATATCCAAACCTTTCGTGAGAGAGATTTAAGAGGAATATATTCAAAATGTCAATGCATTCTTTTGTCGCATTATTTAGTATAGTGAGTTTTAAAAGCATACGAAATGCGAGTCATGAAAATTCTATTCTTTATTTAATTTCAAGTAACTGAATACGAACTTTATTTTAACATTCAGTGTCAATCAAGATTTTATATGCGAAAAATTAAAATGTAATAAATTCCAAATTCGATAAAAAGTCGTTTAACATTCTCATTAGCTCTTATCCTTATAATCTCTGTACGCGAGAGAATTCTATTTATAATTTTATGCGTCATATACATATTATAAAACTGTTTAGAAATTAACAAAGATATGTGTGTAAATTTCCAATTTCTTGATCTTTCAATATTTTTCGTATTACACAGCACACAAATCTGTCTCGAATTCTAGTAAACTCTAGATTTAAAATGGGTTTTGAACATGATAAAGTTCGCAAGTGGTAAGAAGATTATGCGCGTATCATAGTCATCAGTCTGCGTCTCTTTATTCGGAAAATATGGCTGACAGATAAGATGTGGGTCGGGCACGTGTCAATCGTCGGATCGATTCTCATTCAGGTCGATGGCGATGTAACCATATACAATGGATTGCCGTGCACTGCATGCGGCATGTCCGCACACGTCCAGCACCGAATGTTGCACGCACAATGCATTCGCATAATGACGGGCGATACAAGGTGCGCCTCTCCACGGGACAGCACAACCACCTGTTCCAAATTAGCTTTGGCTAGTAGTAGTGTTACGTGTGCCACCGATATTGGAATTCAGTAATTAACCCTCATTATTTACCATCAGATTCGCTACGATTGCTACGATAGCTATATAACTCGCGCAATTGCAACTGAATCAATCATGTCCGCACTGCTTCCTTACAAAATTTATCGATCCTTTTTTTATCTTTTCTACTCACGAGTCGCGACTAATTACGGTTTCTAAAAGTTTCACCTTCCAAGATTTCTTGGCTTTTGCGAGTATTTATTGACTTAAGGAATTTTAGGCACTTTTTATTGAAAAAAAGGATTTTCCCAGTCGAATTCGAAATAAAAGAATTTATCGCTGATAGTAGGATCGAAAATGTAATTTTGTGATAATTTTTACACAGAAAACTAACAATAAGAGTATAAAAATATTCTTTATATTTTGCTATATTCGTTGCACCAAATACCTTGGGGAAAATTGCACGTCGCTTAATTCCTTAATGTTCCAATAAGTTCATAATTATTATGTTGTATTATTTTTACGTTGGAGCATGCATATCGATTTGCATACTACATGCAAATGCATTGTGCATCGTCGTTTCATTGAAAACCCTCGTTATTATTCTTCTCCTTGCGTCTCTGTAAGAATACTCGCGTTGCCATCACTCGACCAATTTCACAGCCGGAAGGAGAGAGCGAGGAGGAAGAAAGACCTTTCAAGGTAAAGGATCGTATCGTGATAAGTACGCGGAGAACGAGAAGGAGAAGAACTAACTTGCGCTATATCGTGTAAACTCCAGTTAAATGGAGCACCTCGTTCTGGCCCGAGCTAAGAGAAACTCGCGCCGTTTCCATACCCGTACTATCCACCACCCACCGACCGTTGTTCCCGGGTCCCCGGTGAACATCCGCACGCACACATCTCCACACGTGAATATCACGAAAATCCAGGCTGGAAGGACCGAATGGAAAAGCCAGCAAACTGTTGCGCCCTCCGGGGATCCCACTTAAACCGGCGCAGCGCGTTCGGTGATTTCGGAATAACACGCTGTGGCACTACGTCATCTGATCGTTTCCTGACTTTTTCAAATTGTATTGATATATCGATGACGTGATATATCAAGAGATAATATTACATTTTTGTAAAATATAGGAAACTATCCCCTATTCCATCATGAGAAATAGAGGGCTTGGTTTTTGATCAATGATGTTTCTCACGGAAAGAGAGACGAGATGGAGAGATCGTGTCTCGGAAATATAATAATATCTTATCTTGCGGGGCTTAATTTCGATGAGAAATACCTATCGTGCAGGAGAAGGTATCTCAATATTTCTCAATTGCGAAAGAAAGAGTGGATAATTTTAAGAGAAATTGGTTCGTACCATGTAAGACGCGTCGAGTACATGAAAGATAGGAAGTATTACCGTAGCGATTTATATTATAAGATTGGAGAAAATGTGCAGTTTTATGAGATTACAGCGCTATAAAGGTTTCAAGCGAGTTTCGAGGAAGCGGAAGAGCTGGGAACCGTGATGCTCGCAAAATCCGGCATAGAAAAAGACGTATGAATTCTATATTGTTAATATATTGAATTTCTCAAATTCTCGAACTGATGTTATAAAGTTAGCTGCATTTTCCAATCTATAAATGCGTGCGCACTTTTGTTAGTCAGTGCAATCCGTTTCGCAAGCAATGTCCGCTCTGGTGAAACTTTACGTATTTCGAAATTACTATTGAGAAAAAGGTATTGCGATTCGACAATTCCGCACACCCTGTTTTAACTGCAAAAACATTTCATTCCTGTTGAATCTGACTGTTGAAAATTGCGCATTATCGAGCAGTCAATACATGAAATTTCATTGACAAGTAATTTATCGTTGTAGCCTGTCATGTTGCATGTCATAACGTCACTAAAATTGATGGTATTGTGTTGGGTCGTTACGTGATCTAAAAAATACTGATCGCAACGAATTAAGCGCTGTCGATTCAAGATGTGAAGACCGATGTTTTGGACTTAAATGCAATGTAAAATGTGAAATGTCATCGGTCGAATATATTATAATTGCGATATGATATATAAACTTTACCGACCGTTTCCTTTTCATTTTCCATAGTTATTTATGCTAAAACTTTAAATATTCCGATACCTACATGTTTATGAAATAGTTATATATATATAATTATTTTTATGTATAACAATTATGGCACGCTGCATTTACATAATTTATAATAATAATAATAATTTTATAATTTTACGTAACAAAGTCACATCGAGTCGTTTAGATTAAGATTAATTTCCTTCTTCTCAATTCTACTGTTCGTTATATCCTAATGTTAATTAAGATTAACGAAAGGACTCACCTTGAAGACCTCCCAGGTTGCGCTGAACGGCAAGACGGCGACGCCGACCATCAGATCAGCGACGGCCAGACTCACGATAAACATATTCGTCACGTTTCTCAGTTTGGTGGTGCAAAAGACAGCCGATATAACCAGAATGTTACCTAGCACCACCATGACATCGACGATCGCCAGGACGATTAAGGTAACCACGTTCCACACGCTGTACCACTCGACGCCGTCGTACAAAGCAGCGCATGCGGTGGCGTTCAGCTCTCGCATTTTAGTTAACTCTCGCGGTCCTCAGATGCGCCCATGCGATCCTGTCGAAGGACTCCGAAGAACTTGGTACACGGCGATGACTGCGATCGCAAGTGCAAACTCGGAGAGACATTTCGTGCCGTATCACGGAATCGTGGTTCTTCCACATAAATATTAATAAATATTAACACTTAATTATATTTATCGGCTATCGACACTAATCTTTGCAGTTTTCACACGAAACACGGTCCACCACCGGGAATAATAATAATCGAAAATTCCGCAATCGATTAAGTCGCAAGACTAGAACTGGAAAAAACTCGCCGTTTATCTCGTGGTTCCTGAGCCCGAAGATAATCTATCGACTAGTTTTACGCTCGATTAAGTTGATCGTGTTTTTTCATTGATTTAGAATGCTCAAGTTCGCCAAGCAAAATACACTCGCTGCTGTTTCGACGTAATCGTAATTCACGCACAATCGACTCTTTCTTCCCCCGGTATTCTCGTTCACCGAAAATTTGTGAGACTTTTATCAAGCATTATTAATTGGTAAAAGTCGATATTTCCACAATTGTGCTTAGGGGAGCTCGTACGTGCACGTTGAATGAATGGCGAGGCAGTCGATCGTACCGTGCGTTAGTCAATCTGATGCTTTGATTTTGCGGTTTGTAAGCGCGATCGCGAAACGTTGTTTCGGGTAATCGATAGCACTCACTCACTCGCTGTATATGCTGTTGCTCGCGTTGCACCTTGGATGTAGTCTAACGTTACACGGTCTTCGAACTGTGTTTTAGACACCGTTAAGGGTATCGGATTCAGCGAACTTCGATCTTCTTGTCTGCGTTTCGTTGAATGTTCTGCGGCTCACCTCTTCGTCTCCATTTCCCAGCCATCCCGAATTCCCCATTTACAATCCAATTGCGTTATCAGACACCAGACCTCATGAATTCAATCACCGCGAATTTTCAAACGCCACCTTACTCTTCCTCTTTTTTATCACCAATTTATCGCTCGAGTCACAGATTTGAGCAGAACTTTAATGATCCTCCTCGTCTCAAATCCTTCACAGCAGTTCTTTTATTCTCCGCTAGATCCGAAATCGCTCAGCAGCAACTGAAAACGATACCTCGATTCTGTAAACGATACCTCGATTCTACCACACGCGGGGATGATTTCGCTGACGCAACGTGACTCAACGGACAGCGGATCCTCGACGTCGCTGAAACTCAGAGAGTGGAACTGGAGACGGGGTTGCTTCTCGTCAATCGTTCGTCAACGTCGTGATCTATATTGTCACGCGAGTCACGTGCAGCGCAGAGTTTCGCTAAGGATTCCCTTAAAAAAAGTCGTAGCGATGCAAGGTGAATCCCAGCGAACGTCAAGGCGACCCGATAACACTGCTGGTCTGATGGTCGTACATGCCTCTCGCTTCTTCTTTTTTCCTCCCGCGAACGTATCGAGGTCGCTTGCAGTACCTTGCAACCCCGAAAGCCGCCTTGTCCCCCGCTGTATTGCTTCGACTGCACTTCTCGTTTCTTCGTGCACGCCACCCGCAACGATCACGTACTCGCCCTCCTCCTTCTCTTCCCCTTTCGACTTTACCCTCTCGCAATGGTGCTCCTCCCCCCGTTACTAAATCGAATCCAGCGGGAAGTCTTCGGCTGCTCGTTCCGCTCGAGAGAGATCGACGTTATCCTACCAGGAATTGAAAACAGCGTCGTCGCCTCTATTAGGCGCGGTTGGCATACTCTCTTCGAATTTTACCGGCGTCGAAACGACCGACCGTCCTTTCTTCTATCTCCACCCGCTTTCTGATTCCCGATAAGAGGTGACTCGGCCCTTGGAGGAGCTGTGAGCGAGCCTTGGTAGAAATCGATGACCGCCTCGGAAAGTCCTAATTGTACACTTGACACTCTTGCCTCGCCTAGATGTATCGTGAATACCAGGTATACACGAAACTTCTTCGCGCAAAGAATTTTAAAGTGGACAAAATTCTGCTTTTTCTGAAATTGTTGTGCTTTGTTGTTCTCACTGTGGTGATAATAATAATAAAAATTCCGGAATCTAATTTCCTCGAACAATCGCTGAAGGAAGGTGCAAATTCGCGACGTCGCGTCATTAAACAAACTCCCAGCTCTTGCACTTACTCGTGTCTGCCACGTTATTTAAGAACGCACGATTCCTGTATAGATGTCTTTGGACGAAAAAGAACACTCTTAACGAGATTTTCACGTTTGAACACACACACACACACACACACACGATCTGACGATCTGACGACACGGGCAGATTACGCGCTGAGACTGTTATGGATGAAAATTATTCTTCCCTTAAATCTCGCTCTTCTCCTGACGTCAGCAAAGCAGCGATTCCTATTGCTTGCTTTGCAATCGAGCGTCCGTTTTCCGCTCAGCCCAACGACGAATATTTTACGATCCTTCGTCGAGCGAAAATCCCTATTCTACGACCTTTGTCTTCTTTCGCGCCGAGAGAATCTCCATTACGACGAGCGCGTATGAACGGGCCGCTCGTTAAGCTCTCGGTAGAATGTAAAAATCGGATTGCTCTCATCGTTCTTCATATTTCATGACTTCGAAAAGTGGGATTGGAGAGGGAGGTGGAGGAAAGAGTGAAAATTATTTCTCTTGCCGGCCTCTTCCGCCGCTATTTCGATTAAATTCCTTCAACTTTCGCTTCGCTTCGTCGTTTGCACCCTGCAGAAACGTCGTGCCAGATCTCTCCGTCGATCTCGTCCGATCCCTTCTGATCCCCCGCGACAGAATTTACTGTCTCTTCCTAATAATCACGTCCTGCCTATTCGATCGATCGGCATGTCGGACGGACGCGAAGACGGTGATCCTCGACACGAATCAGGATTCTTTCATTGGTTCTTGCCACTCGTTCGTTCTCGTCGAACGTATATCGGCAATCGCGGAGGCGCCGTTTCTCCCGAGTCCGAGGATATACGTGCTGCCCTTAACAAACGACGCCACGGGCTCGCTCGCACCGGTATCCGTCCGCCTCAAGTCTCGAAATTCAGGACGCCCCACGCGCGCGCGCTCGTCCCTCAGGATTACGCTCTTGGCGCAATGAATTTACTGTTACGTGGCCGACTGGAAATTGTAACCCACCCCTGCACTCTTCCCGCCCTTTTCACGTCCCTTCGCCCGCCGGCGTTGCTCGGGAAAAGGGCAACCTGATGAGACAGCGGATGCTTCTTCAGCGACTTCCGGAAGGACGATCACGTGCTGCCACGAATGGCGAGAATCGGGTTTTCCACGCAGTTATTCGCGATCTCCGATCGTTTGCTGACGCAATGCAGGTCGCCGAATCGATACCGAAGATACTAAAAATTCCCGCAGTGTCCGTGTAGATCAATTTCGCCTCCCTTTCAACGGCCCTCTGCTTTTCCCTTTTTTTCAGACGTGCGTGGGCGTTTTATTCGCTCTCGGAGGTCCTTGATCTCGTATCGTATCCCCCGCGATTGTTTTCGCAAAACAAACTGATGAAAAAAAGACCAGGAAGCTCAGGATCGTCCGACCGACTCACAGAATTTCACTCCAACTCTGAAGAGTTCACACTCTTGCTTCCAGATTGCTCTTCTTTCTTTCCACTTCGACGAATGGCGCTCTTAAAAAACGATCTTTACTTTAAACAATATCCTTTACTTATCGAGCGCAATGCTGAACTTAATCGCGAATAGTTCTTTCCGGTTGGTGATGTTTCTTGCGTGCGTTTTTTTAACTTCTCTATTTTCGCCTCGTCGATTTTTGTCGGATTTTGTGTCTTCCGCGGAATCAAATGAGGCGCCGGTTCGATGGCGCTCCTTGTTCGCGCTTTCTAATTCAAGTTCGCGAAAGTGACCGAATCTGAATCTTTCATTCAGTTGTCCGGATCCTCACCTGGTTGTTTCGAGTTATCCCTGTGCGATTGCGCGATATCGCTTCTTTCTTCTCCCTGATTTATTCCGCCTGTTCTTTCCTCTTTCTCTTTTCTTTTTCGTGGGCGATCGGTTAAAGTGTCCAATACAACTGCTTATTATTTTCTCTCGTACTTCTCGCGAACAAGAGAAGACGCTGAAACGTTACATGAATTTTCAATTATCCCTGTTCGCAGTTTCCACGGCGTTCCCACGGGTTTTCTTTAATTACATCGCTTCTACGCGCTGATCTAATATGCCGAATGAATTTCCAACGATCCCTCTTGGTCGGGGGATTTATTCCTCGAGTTGCGCAAAACGCCGAATGAATTTTCGATGAGTTTGCCGCTACTTCGTCGCTTTTCCGCCTTGCGGAAGTCCGTCTGTTATGTCTGGAGTATCTCTAGACGAGAAACTGTGTAGTACCATTACGAAGATAGTTAATTGCCGCCTCTAAAGCGGTAATTGAAAAATAATCGGCGAGTTTTCAAGCAGATCCGTACTACGTTGCCTTCGTGTAGAAACTTTAGCGTTCACTCCAGTCTTGGCTAGCTGAATATTGAAATGTCATCTATTTATTACACAGGCTTAGCTCTATCTCTCTCTTTCTCGAGTGCGTCAAAAAAATCGTGCAGATTTTTCTCCCGGAAATTGTCGACTTAAATTATCACGTTTAAAAAGATCACGTTAATTACTGCCGGCGTTTGGTCTTACGCGGTTGAATTCTCAGCAGAATTTCCTTCCACCTTCTCAATCACGTAGCGCACATGTATCTTCATTGAAATACCGAGTGAAAATCTCAATTTCAATCCACCTCTATCCCTTTGTACTCGATGTGCCGAATCTCAACCGAATCATCCGCACGAATTTTTTGTTAACTTTTCGCTAAATTTTGCGTTTCTACTCCCCCCAATCGATCCCCCTTTCCTCCTCCTTAATTGCCCTTTCCGTGACTGTTCCGCCGCTCGATTTTCCTCCCTCTCAATCCAAACGTTTAAAATGCTCGCTCGCTCGCGGGTAATAACATTTCTCTTTCCCTTTATCTTCTTTTCAGATATCTCCTCTCGACCGCTCGCGCTTTTTAATTGTTATTCTCCTTCAATTATTATCCTGACTACTTAGGTATTATAAAGCGCTGAGTCTTGCGAATCCTCTCGTTCTCATTGACGATGGCCTCTTGTGAAATTTTGTCGCGTCAATGCGGCAAAATAGTTTCGAGCCTGTTCCCGCTATTGGACGACCCAAGTGCCACTCGAACTTTCGATCGTCGGCAATCCTCTTCTTCGGCAAGCCTCCAAGTAGTGCTTCTAGCTTCTCCTCTCGACCGAGAATATAGATCTCGACGGAATCGCGGATCCACGAGGTCTTCCTGGGTTTTGCTAACTTTCAGGAACTCGCGATTGCTCGTCGACGACGCAGGGAAGACCACCATACGAGCGAGTTGTCGAACGTAATTAGTCGCGAATCGGAGCGCATCGAGCTCATCCGGCGAATATTCTCGCGTTGTGATCGCGTTTCGTCCGCGTCGCCTCCGTGCGCGCGATCGTTACTCGACGATGTTGCTCCGAGATTCGCGCGTGATGCATCTTGCTCGCTCCACGATGAGGATGCCCGTCGTCATTTGTATGCAACGGCGCCCTGCAACGACGCTAATAAACACGAACGCGAAAGAAGCAACGGGAGTATCCGCGATTGCGAGATCCGCTCGCTCCAATAATCCCTCGGTATCGGCGAGGTCGTAGCCAAGGCATACAGATCCCGATTAACGTTTACAGTGCTAATGTTTACACGATAATACGTTTATCGCGCGACAAAATACAATAACCACGGTAACAACGATCGATCTAGTCGGTTGACGTCGCGATTTACATTTACGACGACGTTCCAGGCTCGCTCTGTTTTCTCGCTGGAAAAGTCGGCGAGAGGAAGTCTATCTCGATCAGTCTTAACGATTTCCGCACCTTCGAGTCTCCGGTCGTCGGGGTCTACGAGTAAAAATCACAGCCAGTGAAGTGAAATTACGCTCGTCGATCGTCACCGTGATCGCGTATCGTGCGCATACGCGCGCGTACGTATGTTTTCCTTCTATTCTTCTCTCCTTGGACTTTTCCGTCGATTTTTCCGTCGACCTGCGTCCTGAGTACACTCGAGTGCGCTAAGTTATCTTCCGGTATCTGGCGCACTGTCTATATCTGAGTAAACGGAAGAGCGCAGCCTTCTTGATGCGCTTCGATCGCATTATTTTGCTCGATCCGCTCTTGCTCGACCTAGACCGCTCTAGGAGACCCTTCCGAGGTAATGCGCGTAATACATCCCACGGGCACGCACTTCTCTTAAGATTTATTCCGTCCCCGAGCGACAGCGCCTGCAAAAGAAAACAGAAAAATCCCCTTAGCTTGGCAAGAACCATCGAAACCATCGGCCATCGAATAACAACTGCGATCGACCATTTAATTCTGATAACGACGACAAGATTGTATTTACAGGCAAATGCCCGGCCATAACTCAGCTACCGTTTTTCCTTACTCGACAAAGATGTTTCACGGAATATATTTCATCTTGAGAAAGAACAAGATTTCTCTTTAATCCTTTCTTCTCTGGTCGAGTAAATTATCTTCTGATCTTCGTTTCTTGCATCGAAACCTACATGTGTATGTGGGTGGTACGCATCTCGAGTTGAAAAGAGATCTCCCACGTCATGAAAATAAATCGAAAATATAAAACAGTTTAATTTCGTTTTATCTCTTGGATAGTCTGGAAAATTAATTCCGATTGAAAAATTAATAATATATTTCCTCTTTTTTAAGCTTAGTCAGTCCGACCTTTCCTTTGCACATACGTGCTATATAAATAATAATTATATATTTGAAATTAAGATAAAATAAATTTTTTAATATAATATAAATGTTCTAATTCTTGAATTACTCAATTATTTACGTTAATGATATTCATTACGTTTTTAACTAACAAAGAAAATACTGAATAATGCTGATATTATTTCGCTACGATTATCTTTGTCTAGCAATCCAGCTTTGCCTGAAATTCCAGCGCTGTTACGTGACTTTCGAATCTACATTGGATTCTGTGAACAAATTTGGTAGTTCTCTGTTAGCAAACCAGTCGGGTATACAGGAAACGGAACGGCGTGCGCGAAGTCGATAGAGGATTCGGTTCAAAGACTAGATGGAATTGAACGTAGATGAATGGCGACAAGCCCGGGCGAGCGAAAAGAGAAGCCGATGTGCGACAATGGCCACTCTCAAATGCGGAATATACGCGTTGGCGGATCCTGGGAATGAAGGTCATCGATCTATTACCGCTCGGTGCCGTTACGCGCGCGTTTCCTTCACTAAAAATTGCGATTCGCGCAACGCGAGCTTCCCTCGATAATTTCATACGATGAAACCACACACGTCAGATGGAAGCGATGAAAATTAAATCGAAAACATGCGCGCACACGCATTTCGGGTATTTTGGCAGTAATAAACGCTCGCACTTTGCCCGTTCGAACGATGTAAAATTTTCCGCGTACATAAAGTTTTATCCGCGCGCAATTACGCGGCAACTTTCAACTTTATCCGTGTTTGAGCGTACGCGTAAAAGCGGACGATAAATATTTCCATGTGTGCATTTATGAATTTATACGTCGAAATGTTTCGTAATTTTGTCCGCATGAGCAAACGTATTTGCAACGTTGATTACAGGCAGAACTGAAAGAGCAGAGAGAGAGAAAGAGAAAGAGATTTTTGGGAATCGAATAAAATATATATACTGTACTGTAATATTTCTCGTTGTCACGCGTCGCCTTGTACGCCAGCAAGTCACAGTTACAGATAGTCCCGTTTCTTCTTCATCTTTTTTTTAAATTGCTATTGAGTGTACACCTGGTGCATCCGAGTGAAGCACCCGCTCGATAGGAACGTTTGACGTAATTCATTGGAAACGATCGAGACTCGAATTCGACATTTCTGACAAGAGAGACTATTTCGTACATATATATATATATATATATCTGTATATAATTTACAGTAAAATGTAATGTGTAATATTTATTATTATATAATTATAATATAACACATAGATCTCGGATTTGATCATGACTCGCAACTATAATAATTGACATAGTGCTCTCAGCTCTTTTTTTTCTACTCTTTTGTCGCATGAAGATGACATTCTCTCGTTATAATTTTATTATAATGTTATTATAATAACAATCGTTATAATTTAAAAAATAATAAATACAGGACACACAACGCATATTGCTAACTCAAAATACATTATACATGATTACGACAATTAACATACGTTCGGTCAACTTTGGTCTGAAATTAAATATCGTATAGTAATATCATTAAAAATATACAAAATTAATTTCTGAGTGCACATTTAATAGAGTAACAGGTAATTGTTCATTAAATTCTCATTTTTAATACGGCTTCTGACTTTTGGCCTTTATGAATACGTTATTATCCCTCAAGCCCTTTATATTAAAATTACGTTACGCGTATATGTAATAGACAATTACATTGTTCACATTTTATCTAGAACTTCATTTATATTGTCTCCCATTTTCATTTCATAATATGATACACAGTTTTAATCTTTCAAACCTGCTTTTTATTCCCTCAAATACCCTTTTTACTCGTATTTTGCACGTAAGTACTGGATAATTACGAGTTATAAGGGAACTCGACACTGACACTCGTTTTTCCGTTACCTTATATTTATTGCTATTACGCAAAAAAGAGAGAAATCGACATCGCACACAAAGCATTAATTACACGTCGGGTTGTTTGTCTTCTCGTTATAGCCGTACGCACTCGTGAACACGGCAAAGAGAACGCAAACGGAAAGTACCAAATGATAGACATAGCACATACGTGATGCATCAGGTACGTACGTATACATTTGCAACCATGAAAAACAGTGAAGCGTGGAAATACATCGAATGCCGAGAGAGAGAACATTAACTTTACAACTCGAATCCAGCAAAGGCATTTTCGTCTACTAACTATCTTCCCTCTTATGTCATTGTAAATATGTGTGAAGACATAAGCCATTTCTCCTCATTCAGTTTCGTTATTTTGACTTTCAACTCGCTCTCTGCACAATGCTTTTCATATTATTTTATTTATATCTTGATTATTATTTGTTATTCCATATCATGTTCAAATAAAGTATAAAAAGCCAAAAGAGCTGTTATAATTTCAATAAATGCAATAAATGCTTATTCATGTATGGTCCTTGTTGTTTATTCATGAAATAATATAATGATATAATATTTTCAAAAATGGTGGATGGATAGTTAACGAAATAGTTAACGACATGAGTAATTCCGAAA